>NC_044557.1:141358206-141686777 GCF_007565055.1 Rhinopithecus roxellana | reverse complement strand
GGTCATGTGAAGAGAATCAAGAGGTGAGGGGGAACAAGTCCTTAGGGAAGAAGCAGGTAGGAAGTACTGGGTGGTGGCGTCCACGGGGGTGGCAGGGAGCAGATAAGTGTGTGACTATCTGCACAAGAGGAGGAGAAAATCTAAATATACAGATGTGTAAGATGTTTGAGCACAACTGCTACCTGGGTTTGCAGTGCCTTTGCCTCATCACGTTTCAGAAACAAGTTTCTTCATTTATGGGGAATTCACTCAACAAGCTGTCTATTTATTTAGAAACGGTGTCTCTGCACTTCCCAAAAGAAGACATTTATGCAGCCACGAGACCCATGGAAAAATGCTCATCATCACTGGCCATCAGAGAAATGCAAATCAAAACCACAATGAGATACCATCTGACACCATTTAGAATGGCGATCATTAAAAAGTCAGGAAACAACAGGTGCTGGAGAGGATGTGGAGAAATAGGAACACTTTTACACTATTGGTGGGACTGTAAACTAGTTCAACCATTGTAGAAGACAGTGTGGCGATTCCTCAAGGATCTAGAACTGAAATACTATTTGACCCAGCCATCCCATTACTGGGTATATACTGAAAGGATTATAAATCATGCTACTATAAAGACACATGCACACATATGTTTATTGTGGCACTATTCACAATAGCAAAGACTTGGAACCAACCCAAATGTCCACCAATGACAGACTGGTTAAAGAAAATGTGGCACATATACACCATGGAATATTATGCAGTCATAAAAAAGGATGAGTTCATGTCCTTTGTAGGGACGTGGATGAAGCTGGAAACCATCATTCTCAGCAAACTACCTCAAGGACAGAAAACCAAACACCGCATGTTCTCACTCATAGGTGGGAAGTGAACAATGAAAACACTTGGACACAGGGTGGGGAACATCACACACCAGGGCCTGTCGTGGGGTGGGGGGTGGGGAGGGATAGCATTAGGAGACATACCTAATGTAAATGACGAGTTAATGGGTGCAACACACCAACATATCACATGTATACATATGTAACAAACCTGCATGTTGTGCACATGAACCCTAGAACTTAAAGTATAATAATAATTAAAAAAAAAAGAAAGGAAGGAAGAAAGAAATGGGGTCTGTCACCCAGGCTGGAATGCAGTGGCATGATCTCGGCTCACTGCAAGCTCTGCCTCCCGGGCTCACTGCAAGCTCTGCCTCCCGGGTTCACACCATTCTCCTGCCTCAGCCTCCCAAGTAACTGGGAGTACAGGAACCTGCCAACAGTGCTGCAACCTTAGCTCTCTGCAGCCTCGAACTCCTGCATCCTGGAGGAAAGCTCAAGCCATCCTCCCATCTTAGCCTTCTGAGTAGGTAGGATTACAGGTATGAGCCACCACACCTGGCTAATTTTTCAATTTTTTTGGTCTATGTTGCCCAGGCTGATCTCCAACTCATAGCCTCAGCAATCCTCATGCCCTGGCCTCCCATCGTGCTGGGATTACAGGTGTGTCAACGAGCAATTTTGATGGTAGCCTTGAGCAAGGTTGTGTGCTAGCAGGTGGGCCTAGACCAGGGAGGGAGATGGACCTGATCTCTGAGCCCCTGGAACCTGTATTCTAGCAGAGGGGCCAGACACTGAGTGAGTCATTGTGTGGTTAATTTAAAATGCTGTGTTAAAAGCTATGATGCAGACGCCCAGTGTACTCCAAAAGGCCAGAATAGAACAGTCTGAGAGCCAGGAAGGGCTTCCTTGAGGAAGTACTGTTTGAACTAAAATCTCGAGACTGAGCTTCAAAGACATGAACAGGAGAAGCAGGGAGGCACCAGCAGGCTGGGAATGCTCATGGGCATGGCCCTGGTTGAGAGGTGGTGGCGGAGTGAGGAGGGCTGGGGAGAGGAAGGGAGGGAGGAGTGAGACCTGGATGGGGAGGAGGACAGAGGTGAGTCCATGCAAGGCCATTCAGGCCACACAGAGGATTTGGACTTTGGTTCTGGGAGAAGTGGGAACCTACTGAATGGTTTAATTAAAATCAGGGGCCAGGCGCAGTGACTCACTCCTATAATCTCACCACTTTGGGAGGCCGAGGTGGACAGATCACCTGAGGTCAGGAGTTCGAGACCAGCCTGGCCAACATGGTGAAACCCCATCTCAACTAAAAATACAAAATTAACTGGACATGCTGGCACATGCCTGTAATCCCAGATACTGAGGGTGAGACAGGAGAATCACTTGAGCCCAGGTGGTGGAGGTTGCAGTGAGCCGAGATCACACCACTGCACTCTAGTCTGGGCAACAGAGCAAGATTCTGTCTTAAAAAAAAAAAAAAAAAAATCAACTACAGTGTGGAAAATAGAGTGGAGAAAGAAAAGGTGGACATAGGGGAGATGGATGAGAAGGTATTTACGTAAGACCAGGGCAGAGACAATGCTAGCTTGATCCCTTTTTTGCAGTGAGGATGGAGAGAAACAGTAAGATTTGAAAGTGATTTAATGAAAAAAGTACAAAGGATTGGGAGGAGAAGGGAGATGAGCTTGACTTCCAGCCACAGGCCTGTCCCCTGGATGAAGGTAGTGCCGTCACCAAAGCAGAGGAGGAGCAAGAACCAGTCCAGGGAGGATGGCGCTGAGTCCAGGGATGGCACACAGAGGATGGAGGGTCCCGAAGCATCTCAGTGCACGCTCAAGGTGGACGGCGGACACGTGGATCTGGTGCTTCCAGATCTGGCCACTTCCACCCACTTGGGAGTTACCAGTGTACACATGTGAAGCAGGCCCAGGGAGAGAACAAGGAGTGGGAAAGAAGGGTGACTGGGGGAGCACCAGCATTTCAAAGTTGATAGAGTGCTAAGAGCTGACCAAGAAGAGTGAGAAAGCTGTAGGGGAGGTGGGGGAAGCTGGGAAAAATGGGGCCAGGGCAGAGGCCATTCCATGCAGGGAAGGTGGAATCCAGTGGGACGGGGACAGATTTTAACGGCACTGGGGGTCCCCGAGTACCTTAGCAACAGCCATTTCGATGGAAGTCAAGGGAGAAGGCCAGATGGGAGTGGGCAGAGGAGTGTGTGGGAGGAAAGGAAGTGGAGATGGGACATGGAGAGCTCTTTCATTCAGGGACTTGGTTTTAGCGGGGAAGAGCAGTGGGCTCAGCGCAGCACGCGGGGAGGTGAAGCAGGGCCATGAGAGGGATTTGGTAACAGGGCGTGAGGGGCATGGCCTGCTGAATAAGCACCATGGCTGAGAACACGAGGCATGACAGAGCCCAAATTTTCACTTGAGAGAGCAGCTCACTCTTGGGGCTACTGATCCCCCGACAGGGCTGCCTGAGAAGCTCCACTGCAGGGGACGGACCCTGCACACACACACCACTTGCCCCTGGTCAAGGTGAGAGTTCTCCGAGAGACTCAAGTCACCTGTGAGAGACTACAGTGCCTAAAGAGAAACTATTTCCCCTCCTCCCTTGCAAAGCTGGCAAGGCGGGGCTTCACTCCAGAAAGGTGAGGGAGGGGCCTCAGAGAACTGCTTGTCAAGGAAGGTGGGGGGTGCTGTGGTGTTCTGCAACAGAACTGCTCCTAGCCTGCCCCTATGCCATCAGCCCGGGGCAAAAGAGCCCTGGACAAGATGGCAGGGTAGGGGACTTCCAGAAGGAAAGAGGGCCCAGACTGTGTCTCCACAGTATGTTCTGGTGGCCACCTGCTCTGGAGTCAGGTGATCAGATGGACACAGAGACGTCAGGACTCCAGGCTCTCTCAGTCATGCTGCACCTAACAGCAAAGAAGTTCATACAAGCAGAGGCAGCCTCCAGCTGAGGGTCCAGGAGGAGGCGAGGCTGCATGGGACAGAGCCTAGGACACCAAAAGGGCTTGTGACAGGCGAGTCCCTATCACCTGTGACAAAGCACTGGAGTCACTATCTGTTCCCATCAGGCTGACAGACAGCAAGCCAGGTCAGCATTTATTACCAGGGGCAGCCAGCTTTTGGGCTTTGACCTCTGCCTCTTACTTCCCCTAACCTGGTGTCCCAGCAGGGAGGGGAGGGGAGCAGAGGGGACTGTGGACTCTTACTCAGATCTGTTGGACTCACCATGGAGCCTGCATGTGGAAGGAAGAGCAGAAAGCAGGCTTGGATCAATTGTTGGGACTGAAGATTTTAAACAAACGGCCTTAGAAACCAGAATGAGGCTGTCTTCTGGATGTCAAAGGGAAACTCGACACGACTAACAGATCTCCCTACCCTCAGGAAAAGGGGAATTCAACACAGTGGAATGGCTGGCAGTTACCAGGGAAAAACATATTTCATGTATAAACGCCCTGAAATGAAACTCCTCACTAAAATGGCCACATTAAAAGAAGTAGTTCCAATTTCAATTGGGAGACTGATCATGTTTCAGATCTGTCAAGAGAAAGGGAGTAAGGCCAGTTGGAAGAGAGTGAGGTGGGAATTTGAGGACTCCAAGTGTTCTGTGCACATTGGGGAAAGCAGAAGAAAGATGGAACAAAATGCAGAGGACGCCAGGCAGGATGGACAAGAGCTGGGGGATTTGTGGCCATGCCCTCTACCCACCCATGGGAGTGTCCCAACAGCTCTTAACTCTGGGTATAGGTACGAGGAGAAGGTTAGCTGTGTTCATCCAGGATGGTTCTTTCCTGGACAGGAGAGGGGAGTACAGAGATGAGGGCATGCAGGGCATGGGTAGCGAGTAGAGATGTGGTTGGAGCCAGGATCTAAGCCTCGTGGGTGGGGAAGGCAGAAAGCCCTGGGGAACAGGGGGTGCAGGTGAGGATTGCGGTTGAGGGAGTCATTAAACACAGAATCCTGGGAAAGTACAAGCCTGTGTCACTAAAGCTGGGGTCGGCCCGGGTGGTTGCTGTCACAGCAGTTGTGGTTGACGTGTTCACATTGTGAAGAGGGTGGGAATATCCGAGGTGGAGCAGATGAGGGGTCCATGAACCTGACCAGTGGGTTCCAAGTCGATATCAAAGTCACCCTAAAAATGGAGTGACAAGCAGGGCCATGAACCAAGTGCCAAAATGTTCGATGCATGCAGGGGAGTGACAGGAAAGGAAATGAGAATGCTGGTGGAGCCCCCGAAGAGCAGAGGTTCCCAACAGAAGGGCAGAGAATGAGGGTTGGGAGGTGAGAATGGGTACAAGAAGGATGCCAGCCTTGAGGTGGGAGTGAATGGTGTCGTTAGGAGACAGCAAATTCGGGTTAAGACCAAGAGGCTGGGAGAATGTTCTAAAGGAGTTTGGGGACTTAGAAGACCTGCTCATCAAACAGAGAGGCAGCACCAGAGTGCATGATGGAAGGATTTGGCTGGAAGGGGGAAGAGGGGTTTTCGGTCAGAGTCATAGCAAGGAAGGAGAACATCCTAGAAGTAGTAGAGGAGAAGGGAAGCCTTTAAGAACAGCGTAAGTGGACCGAGCGTGGTGGCTCACACCTGTAACCTCGGCACTCTGGGAAGCTGAGATTGAAGGATTGTTTAAGCTCAGGAGTTCGAGACCAGCCCAGGCAAGGCAGGGAGACCTCTTCTGTATGAGACAAAAAAAAAAAAAATTAGCAGGGCATGGTGGCGCATGCCTGTGGTTCCAGCTACTTAGGAGGCTAACGAGGGAGGACCGTTTGAGCCCAGGGCTTTAACGCTGCAGTGAGAAAATGGTTGTGCCACGGCATTCCAACCTGGGCAGCAAAAAGGGACACTGTTTCAGGAAAAAAGGAGAAAAAAAAAAACCCAACAACAATGAAACAAAAGTCACCCATGGTGCTTCCTTATTCCATCTGTAGGCAGGGAACAGCAGTACGTGAAACTGACCAGCGGAGTGACTAGAATCTAGGCAGGGGTAGCCAGACTTACCGGCTACGTAGAGCAGCTGGTACTTGATGGAGATCTGAGATCTGCCCCCGGCCTCCGCCCTGCAGTAAACCACACCCTGGTGCTCAGAATGAGGTTGCAGATACACAAAGCCCCGCTTCATGTCATAAACAATGTCCGTTCCATTGGCTGGGATCTCCTTGGCTGGGAATTCCCTGTGGAGTGTGACTTTGGCCGACAGCACGGTCACCCGACAAGGAACCACAGCCTGTCTGTCCGGGTTCAAGTAGACAACATCGAAGTAGCTGGGAGAAGGCACAAAGAGTTCTCCTTTCTCTGCAAAGGGAAGACACAGGCTTATTCACTCCAGAGAAGCAAAGTAAAAGCACCCTTAAGGATTCTGGCAACATACTCCAAATACTGAATCCTTAGGAGTAGCAAAAGCTGGGGTTTCTTTTTTTATTTTAATGCTTTTAATTTTTTGGAAGAATGATTTTCCTTCCCGTCTCCTTAAAGAAAACAGAAAAGGTATCAGTTCAAGCCCAAATGAGGCCCACGGATCACAGCCATCAAGCAGCAAGGAACAAGATTTAAGTTAAGATTTAATAAATTAACCTTTAACAAGTTAAGGTTTAACAGGCCCAGCCTTACTTCTTATACTTTAATACATACTTTGAAGTAAGTGACGACACTAGTTGCTTTAAAAATATATTTGCAATCTGGCCAGGCATGGTGGCTCATGCCTGTAATCCTAGCACTTTGGGAGGCTGAGGTGGGTGGATCGTCTGAGCTCAGGAGTTCGAGACCAGCCTGGGCAACATGGTGAAACCCCATCTCTACTAGAAATACAAAAAAAAAAAAAAAAATCAGCTGAGTGTGGTGGCGTGTGCCTGTAGTCCCAGCTACGTGGGAGGCTGAGGTATGAGAATTGCTTGAACCCAGTAGGTGGCAGAGGTTGCAGTGAGCCGAGATCATGCCACTGGACTCCAGCCTGGGCAACAGAGCAAGACTGTGTCTCAAAAAAAAAAAAAAAAAATTGCAATCAGTAGCTTCCATCAACCAGAAAGTGTGTTCAAGTTCATTTTAATAATTACAGATTACATATGTCCCCTGCAAATGTATTTATATCCACTCATGGAGATGACACACATATTTCTTAAAGAAGACAAAGCACATTGGATTTTAGATTTCCAGAAAAAATCAAGTTAATAAGCTGTAAACTACATCCAAATTACAGCAAACTCAGTATTTAGGAAAGCACTTATGAATGTGATTTTTATGATTATAAGTTTTAAACCCTTAGCAATTGTAAAACCTTGAAGCCATCTGCTGCTTGTGTGTGGAAAAATCAACCCCACAGCCATGGTCAGTAACTGCCAGCCAAGAAGCATTTCCCAGCACATCAGAGCTCCCCTGGGAGCCCCAGCACAGTGACAGTGTCCTCAACCTGTCCTCACACAGCCCAGAGGACCTAGTGCCTGCCCAAGTCAGCGGAGGGGAATGTTGTCGGCTTGAAGGAGGAACCCATCAGTCTCAGGTCTGCTCTCGGCTTGGCCAGCACCTGGCTGGGAATCTTCAGTCAGCCTCTTACATCCCCCCATTTCCTCTGAAATTACTCTGCCTGGTTCTTTAAGCTCAGATGATGGCATTTTTATCTTACCGAAATGGGAGAAATGAGGACTGACTGACCGACTCTGTCCTTAGGACAGGCAAGAAACTCTGGGCTGGGCTTTTGGGGGTATTTTTGTTGGTGCTGGTGGCTTTCCTTTTTTGGAATGGGACATTAAATCCTTTGTGTTTCTGGATCATTCTGTGAGGGAATATTATAGTAATGGCAAAGGGAAATATTTGGAGCTAGTGATATCCTAATACGTATTACATCCTTTCTTGTGTTTTCCCCACAATGTTCCTGAAATAAATAATGTTTCTTGCCTTTCTCTCCAACTTGCCTTCTTTGTGTCGCAGTTAGATGGTGTTTTAGGTTGGGGGCAGAATTCCTGGACACATCACCAAATGGTTCATGAGCCAAGAGTTCTTGGGCTATAAGTACCAAGTTCACTAACATGGAGATCCTTCCTCTTGGCTCTAAGATGAGGGAAGAGCATATCATGGCTCAGAGAGTCTCCATGTTTTACATGGGTTTCCCTCAGGCTGGGAGATCTGTGCTACTTTATGAGAAATTGGCTTTCAGGTTTAGGTAAGGAGCACCCGTGTCAAAGTTGTGCCCAACATTCATGTGTTCACATAACCCATCTACATGGCCTCGGAGGCATTACTTAATTTCCTCATGCTTCAGTGTCCACATTTGTCAAGAGAAGAATCTGGAGTGGATAATATTAAAGATGTTTTCTTAGCAGTAACACTTTAGGATTGCATGACTGCAAGATTTAGAGGCAACTTTTGTTTTAAGAGTGTGTAGAATAATCTGAATCAATAAGCAAAGTCGTTAGTTGAATAAGTGAACCAGGTGAATTTAAGAACATGAAAATATCATCCTTTTTTTTTTTTTTTTTTGAGACAAGGTCTCACTCTGTTGCCCAGACTGGAGTGCAGTGGCACGATCATGACTTACTGTAGTTTCAACATCCAGGGCTCAAGTGATCCTCCCACCTCAGCCTCTTAAGTAGCTGGGACTACAGGCACTTGCCACCATGCCTAATTTTTTATTGTTTGGTTTCTGTAGAGTCAGGGTCTCACTATGTTGCCCAGGCTGGTCTCAAACTGCTGGACTCAAGCAATCCTCCTGCCTTGGCCTCCCAAAGTGCTGAAATTACAGGGGTGAGCCAATGTGCCCAGCCTTACTTATTATACTATAATACATACTTTGAAATAAGTGACCATACCAGTTGCTTTAAAAAATATATTTGCAATTTGTAGCTTCCATCAACAACCAAAAATGTTGAAGTTAATTTTAATAATTATAGATTACATGTCTCCTGCAAATGTCTAATCTAGATGACAAATGTATTACTTAAAGAAAACTAAGCACCTGGGATTTTACATTAAAAAAAAGAAATTGGCCAGGCATGGTGGCTCACACTTGTAATCCCAGCACTTTGGGAGGACGAGGTGGGCGGATCATGAGGTCAGGAGATTAAGACCCTCCTGGACAACATGGTGAAACTCCGTCTCTACTAAAAATACAAAAATTAGCTGGGCGTGGTGGCACGTGCCTGTAATCCCAGTTACTTGGGAGGCTGAGGCAGGAGTATCGCTTGAACAAGGAGAGTCGGAGGTTGCAGTGAGCCGAGACAGAGTCTCACAAAAAAAAAAAAAAAAAAAAAAAAAAATGAAGTTAACAAGCTATACACTAAATCCAAATTATAACAAATTCAATATTTAGAAGAGTCTTTTTTCTGAGACAGTCTCACTCCATCACCCAGGCTGGAGTGTAGTGGTGCAATCTCGGCTCACTGCAACTTTGGCTCACTGCTTCCTGAGTATAAGCGATTCTTGTGCCTCAGCCTCCTGAGTAGCTGAAACTACAGGCGAGTGCCACCATACCCAGCTAATTTTTGTATTTTCAGTCGAGATAGGGTTTCGCCATGTGGATCAAGCTGGTCTTGAACTCCTGACCTCAAGTGATCCACCTCCCTCAGCTTCCCAAAGTGCTGGGGGATTACAAACATGAGCCACTGTGCTCAGCCAGGAAAGTACTTATTAATGTGGTTTTCCTACATATAAAAATGAGAGCCCCAGCCTTTCACTATGAGAAAGCCTTGCTGCTGGTAATGTTCTCATCCTTGACCTGGGTGGGAGTTACATGTGCCTGTTTGGTTAAGGATAATTTATTGAGCTGTACACTGAGAATTTGAATGTTTTTCTTTACATATGTTATACTCCAATAAAAAGTGAGAGAGAAGGGAGAAAAACCTTCCAAGAGCCTCCTGGATAAAGATGAAAGAGGAAATATGTATGGCAATTGTTTATCACAGATTGCACACTAACAACAGTCAGTCCCCCAAAAGAAGCTCCAGTGTTTTCCATCAAACTCTAGGAAACATACAAACATAATGAATGACAGACATTTCTCCACATGGGTAGCCAGGCAACATATGTCCTGAAAGAATCCTGAGCCAGCAGTGGGAACCTCAGCTTCTGTAACTGTCCATCTTGATTTTTCAAACCTACCCATGCTTGAAAAGACAAATTCATAAACCCTACAGTGAAAATCCAACTGAACTCCTACCTTAGTATTGAGAAATAAGAAAAAAGAAAAAGAGAAATAAGAAAAAAAACTCATTAGATCACCTCCCTTTTTGATCAAAGTTTCTTGATAGTTGGAATAAATATATTTTAGCCTTTCTTTGGTTCCCAAAAGGAGTTCAGTAAATTAAAAAAAAAAAAAAAAAAAAAAAAAAAAAAAAAAAAATCTGCCTCCAAAACTCAAGGTGAGCCCATAATTTTTTTTCAAAAAAAATTTTTTTTTTTTGAGACAAAGTCTTGCTCTGTCATCCATGTTGGAAGTGCGGTGGCACAATCTTGGCTCACTGCAACCACTGCCTCCCAGATTCAGGTGATTCTCCTGCCTCAGCCTCCTGAGTAGCTGGGACTACAGGTGTGCGCTACCACGCCCAGCTAATTTTTTTATTTTTGTAGAGATGGGATTTCTCCATGTTGACCAGGCTGGTCTCGAACTCCTGACCTCAAGTGATCCACCCACCTCGGCCTCCCAAAGTGCTGGGATTACAGGTGTGAGCCATCATGGCTGGCCAAGACTCCATAACATTAATAGAACATTATGCCCAAGCTAAGCCTTCAGTTCAAAATCTCGACTGATACTTTGGGAAGACACAACAGTACTAATTATGGCAAAGAATCTTCCTTCTGCAACTTGAAATGAGGAATCAGTCGTTGTCTGGAATAACAGACTTTTATTCATCTTAATTAGTTGCCTTTTCCACGGTTGCTTCGCAGCATGCTATGATACAAAGGACACACAGACAGTCTTGTGTAGTGAGTTCCAAAATGAAGATCCAAAGAGAGTGCCTATGAACAATTATTAGCAATTCTCCTGACAACACCAGTTATGCTAGCTAGAATCTGGCAATCAGTCCGTCCTTCACCTTGTCCTAGAAAAGGTTCAAGGCAGCAAAAACACTGGATCCTGGGTCAGAAAAACAGGTTTCACTCCTTATTGGGCCACTACAAGTCCTAGAACATTGTGGCTCAGCATGAGCATTAGTCCTTCTGGTATTTTGGAGATAATAAAATAGCTTTTACTTATTTCCCAGGGATGTTGTGGAAATGAAATTGACAGAGGCAGGAGGCAGAGAACTCTCCTAAGCAGATATGGAGGGTCCTTAGAGAAACTCTGACCTACCAAGGTCATTGTGCTCAGGAGTCTTGCCTAAACATGCCCCTAGTGAAAAATTCCATCCCTTAACACACATGCAGTAAGGGAAATAAATCAACGTGGAGTGACTCAGATTAAGAACCTGCATGTGCACTGAAAGGATGGGGTGGAGCCGCCAGGAATTCATGCCTTTTACAAACAGGGAACCCAGTCCTACCAGGGGAACATAGAAGCCCTTGTATTCAACCGTGTAGAGGGCAACCTGCAACCTGCTTTCAGGACTCCTCTTTTTGCTGAGAGCTTTCCTTTTCGCATACTAAATTCTACTCCACTCACTCTTTTAAGTGTCTGTGTGCCTAAGTTTTCCTGGCATGAGACAAGAACTTGGATCTAGCTGAACTAAGGAGTAAAAAGTCTCCTTCAAAATGAGACACATGTGCTTCCAGAACTGCAGCACACCCTACTAATAAATCTTCTTGCCAGAGGGGAGTTATTTGGGCAGGAAAGGACAAACACATAAGATTGTACTAAAACATTCTTTACTGGTCAGGTCATAACATCATTTGGGCCATAGGTCTATGTCTACGTCTAGGTCTATTTAGGTCTAGGTCTGAAAGGTAGATGGATTCAGGGCATAGAGAAATCTCATGAAAGTCCCTGGCCAGGCACTAAGAAAGGATTCTGGTTTCACCTGAAATGTCTTGGATAACAATAGGACTGGGGTGGATTTGTAAGATTCCTGAAAGCTGTTACCTCTGAACCTTGCTGGAGAACTTCATCCCCTGAACTTCAGAATTTAGAGAACATTACAGAAGAAAGAGGCTGAGCAGTTGTTCTGCACACCTGTTTCTCAAAATGCAAGCTCCACCTTCCAGAAACATACTTTGCACTGCAGAGAAGAGTTCTCCACTCTGACCTGAACATTTTCAGGCAGTCCACTGAGGCTTAGGGACAGGGACTGGAGACACAAGAGCCACAATCTTTGGGAATCTTGCCTCTGAAATCCCAGCTCATAGTACTCCCAAGAACAAATGGGGCTGAGCACTGTGGCTCATGCCTGTAACTACAGCACTTTGGAAGACCAAAGCAGGAGGATAGCTTGAGCTCAGGAGTTTGAGACCAGCCTGGGCAACACAGTGAGACCTCATTTCTACAGAAAAATCAAAAAATAAAATAATAAAAATGACAAATGGGAGGAGGTCTTTAGCAAAGCATCCTATGGAGTTTCCAGAGAGGAGATGGTCAGAGGTTCTGAGAACACAGTGATGAAAGTCAACAGCAGCACTGTCCAATAGAACTTTCTGTGATAAAGGGAATGTTCTCTCTCTGTGCTGTCTAGTACAATAGCCATTAGCTACGTGCCACAGTTGAGCACTTGAAACCTGGCAAGTGCACTGAGAAATTGTTTTAAATTTTATTTCATTTTGATTAATTTTCATTTAAATTTAAGTAGCCACACGTGTCTAGTGGTCACTGTATTGGCGAGTGCAGGGACAGACCCTGGAACCAAACAGTTTGTGTTGAAATCCTGTTACCACCACTTACTTGCTGTGTGACCTTAAGGACTTATTTAATCACTCTAAACCTCAACTTTCCCATCTGAAAAAAAAAAAAGAAAGAAAGAAAGAAATAATATTAGTATTTGCCCTGAAGGGTTATAGTAAGACTTACGTGAAATAACTGATGTAAAGCATTTAGCCCAGGGCCTGGCAAACAGGAAGTGCTCTGATTGTCATTATTTGCTATTCGGCATGCAGTAGGGAAACCTTCAGCTCTCAGCCAAGTCCAGAAGTTGGAAGAGTTCCATGAATGCACCAAATATTTTACCTGTAAAAAAGATGTAGGTGGAGCCCGTTTTGGCCTCGTCCTTCCTGCAGATATAGCCGCTGCAGAGCTGCCCCCAGCAGCTGAATTCACCCGTGTCCGCCGAGGTGGAGTTGACCAGAGTCAACTGGCCATAGCGCTCATTCTGCTTGATACTAGGAATAAAAGAGACATGAACTCAAAGGAGGTCAGACCTGGGCTGAGGCCCTCCAGCTGTCACACTTGGCTCCACTGTTCTCTGGGCAGACTTGCCCCAATCTTTCTCCAATGTCACAAAGAATGTGTCTGGCTTGTCAAACACCCCTAGAATTTAAAGTATAATAATAAAAAATAATAATGAAAAAAAATGGAAAAAAAAAGAAATCAGGAAAAAAATGACATTTTTACATTTTAAAGTTCATTCTATAACAATTTGAGCAACATGATGGATTGTTCAGCTTTTCAGTATAATACAACGAGGTAAATATTTTTTACAACAATTCAAAAAATTTTACTCATAACCGTATTTCTGGATTTTACTACTTTTTTTCAGATTTCATGCAGTGATAAAATACATAGAAATGTGAATCATGATTCACAATAGCAAAGACTTGGAATCAACCCAAATGTCCATCTGTGACAGACTGGATTAAGAAAATGTGGCACATATACACCATGGAATACTACTGCAGCCATAAAAAAGGATGAGGTTGCGTCCTTTGTAGGGACATGGATGCAGCTGGAAACCATCATTCTTAGCAAACTATCACAAGAACAGAAAACCAAACACCGCATGTTCTCACTCATAGGTGGGAACTGAACAATGAGATCACTTGGACTCGGGAAGGGGAACATCACACACCGGGGCCTATCATGGGGAGGGGGGAGGGGGGAGGGATTGCATTGGGAGTTATACCTGATATAAATGATGAATTGATGGGTGCTGATGAGTTGATGGGTGCAGCACCCCAACATGGCACAAGTATACATATGTAACAAACCTGCACGTTATGCACATGTACCCTAGAACTTAAAGTATAAGGAAAAAAAAAAAAAAAGGAATGTGAATCATGAAAATGCAATATTATACACTTGCCAAAACTCAAAGAATGAGCAATACAAGATGTGAACCCTAACTTAAACTATGGACTAGCTAATGATGACGTATCAATATTGGTACATCAGTTGTCAAAAATGTACCACATTAATGAAAGAAATTAATAATGGGAAAACTGTGTGCAGGAGGGGAGGAGGTAAATGGGCACCCTGTATCTTTTTCTCCATTTCTCTGAAACCTAAAACCACCCTAAAAACCAAAATATATCACTAAAAACTGCAATATTCTGTTTTAAGAAAATAAAATATGAATATTATTTTCACCATACATTGCTACATATTTTAATAAACCAATGTGTCACCACAGAAAAAAAAAAAAAAAAAAAGAATGTGTTTGGCAGTGGTTCACGGCCAAGATGGAAGGATAACTTGAGGCCAGGAGTTTGAAACCAACCTGGGCAACATAGCAAGACCCCATTTTTACAAAAATTAAACAATGAGCCTGGCATGATGGCTGACTTCTGTAGTCCTAGCCACTTGGTATGCTAAGGCAGGAAGATGGCTTGAGCACAAGAATTTCAGATTCCAGCGAGTCATGATCATACCACTGCACTCCAGCCTGGGTGACAGAGCAAGACTCTGTCTCTAAAAAATAAAGAGTATGTTTCTGATAAATGGGTGTGTGGGGAAGCAGAGAGAAAAGCCTCTCCTCAAAGGAAATAATAAACATCAAAGAGAATTCCTCTTCTTGGAGAACATAATTGTCCTCAGACCTGCAGTTTCCTTAAGTAAAATCCTGGGTGCAATAGCTACGCAGCCTCAGAAGCTCAGCCAGAAAGCCTTGGGCTGGTGTTTTGCTTTCAGTCTGTGTCTCATGAATTTGTTTCTAAGCAGTCAACATGAATGAAAGCACACAGCATTATCCAATATCCAAAATCCCTTTCATCAATAAAGGTAAGTCTCCGCATTAACTCTTGGAATCTTAGACACACTACATTACCATGTTAAAACCAAAAACTTTCTTTTAGGAAAAAAACGCATTGGCTGATAAGATCCTGAGCCCAAAGTATGCATGCAGCCCACTTCTAATAAAGTATTTAAAGCCTTTGGGCATTTGGACTTTTCCTCTGACCTTACTCTATTATTTCTTCTTTTATTTCTCTTCCTTATCTCTTGTATTTTGTATCTTGTTGCATCGCAAATATATTTGCAACCCCCTTCAGTTTCTTTCTGAAATGAAGAAGGGCATATATGTTTATTATTAAACACAAGCATTAGTCAATTTCAATGGTGATTAATTCTATTATATTGTGGCAGAAATCCAGATGTATCAGATTTATCATCCTCACACTGGAGGTTCCCCTGAGACTGAGAGACCCAGCATATGCAGGCGAGAAAATAAGCAGTTTTAATCTGGGGACTCATCTCAGATATCCAAATGCTTCACTCTTCTGAGATCCACATACTTTTATGATGTAGTTGAGATTCTCCAGTTTATCTTGCAGCGGTATCGATACGGTGACCAGTTTACATTTAGCATAGGGCAAAATGTCAGGTGAGCTGGTCCTGAATGCAGCCCTGCTCTGGTTCACTGCTGAGTAGCTTGTTTTGTCCACCAGTTCTGCCACGAGGTGCTTCTGTACTCCCACGCCATCAACTGCCTCCTTTACCCTGAACGGAAATCTCTCCTCCTTCAGGAAGCTTCTAATTACAATCAACTCTCAGGAATCTCCACACTTTTGCCTGACATAATTGACTTCCTTGTTCTCTACCCCTCGGATACCCCTGGCTTCCTGTCATTACACTAGATGGTACAAGCTTTGACTCAGGGAATGAACTGCATTCGTTTTATATTCTCTAAGCAACAAATCTGTGCCGAGTACACAGTAAGGACTCCCTAAACACAAGTGAATTGAGTTAAACCAGTGATGAAAAAGGAAAGAACCTGGAGAGGCAGGCATCCAGCTCCCTATTTCGCAGAGGGGGAAACTGAGTCTGAGACAGCAGAAATGGCTTCCCTGAAACCCACAGCTTGTGAACCACTTGTGAGCAAGTCTTCCTTAAGTCAATTAAGTATGTTCTGAATGCCACTCATTAGATAAGAAAATACATACAAAGCCCTTCATGCAATGCCTGGTTCATTGTATTATCCCAATTATATCTTAATTACAGATGAGTAGTAGTAATCATGAATATTACTATAGCCATGACAAATAGTACACATGCAGCATTGGGGATAGTTAGCATAGCAAAAAAATAACAAAAGGGTCATGTGCCTATAGGTTCATGCCTATAATCCCAATACTTTGAGAGGCTGAGGTAGGAGGATCGTTTGAGCTCAGGGGTTCACGACCAGCCTGGGCAACATAGCAAAACCCCATATCTACAAAAAATTAAACATTAGCCAGGCATGGTAGTGTGCATTTAGTCCTAGCTACTCAGGAGGCTGATGTGGGAGGATCTCTTGAGTCCAAGAGGTTGAGGCTGCAGTGAGCTATGATCCCACCACTGTACTCCAGCCTAAACGACAGAGCAAAACCCTGTCTTAAAAAAATAATAAGTAGGCCGGGCGCGGTGGCTCAAGCCTGTAATCCCAGCACTTTGGGAGGCCGAGACGGGTGGATCACGAGGTCAGGAGATCGAGACCATCCTGGCTAACACCGTGAAACCCCGTCTCTACTAAAAAATACAAAAAACTAGCCGGGTGAGGTGGCAGGCGCCTGTAGTCCCAGCTACTCGGGAGGCTGAGGCAGGAGAATGGTGTAAAACCGGGAGGTGGAGCTTGCAGTGAGCTGAGATCTGGCCACTGCACTCCAGCCTGGGTGACAGAGCGAGACTCCGTCTCAAAAAAAAAAAAAAAATAATAATAATAATAATAATAATAATAATGATAATAAGTAAATAAATAAGTTTAAAAAATCAATGCTAGTTTTAGTTTTAAGGATGAAGCTGGATTTCAGCACATTCAAAAAATAGAAAAGGGAAGGGAAAATGGAGGCGTTAGTCTCCCCATGTAGACAGTATCTGGCCACATTCCTGTAGAGCTCAGAATCAGGGTACAAAATCAGCAGGCAATCAATAAATTCACCGCGCATCTTCTCTGGGCCCAGCATTTGCTAGCATTGTAGTGTTAGAAAGTATTAGATGCCATTCCTACTGGGAAAGTAATTAGGCACGTAAAAAATTAACACTTGGGAATAACCTTACCATCAGCGTGCAAAGAAGCATGCTGTATCTTTAGTAGGTTTGGGGGTGGAAGGAAGGAAATGCACTGGAAAACAGTTCTGCATTTTTCCACCCCCTCTTCTAAGCAAACAATATAAAACAGGAAACAAATTATTTAGTAGGATTACAGTTTAAATGCCTGGATTTAGAATGTCCATTTCTACCAATGGTATCTCATTGTCCAGGCAGCAGACTATGCAAGGGCTTGGAAGTGACCGAAGGCCTCTGGAGGCTGAGTCCACGTCATGAAAGGCAGACAAGGATCCCTTGAGCCCTTCAGAGCCACTGTATAGAGACGCTTCATCAAAGACCCTTCCTTTCTGTGTAACCACTGAACACCACCCCCAGGGATGGAGGAAGTGGAGAACGGGGAGTTTAAGTGGAGCAAAAAGAAGGTGTCATGACCAAGTACCAGGAAAAAGTGTTCTAAGAGAAGCAGCAGAATTCAGATTAACAGGAAGCAGCTCTGAACACGCCAACACATCAGCTTGCCTCTGGCCTTTTCTTTCCAAACTAGGAGTTCTAGCCCTGACCCACAGAGATCTCAGTGATGGCCAAGTCCATGTTTCAAAGTGAATGTGTTCAAATTTTAAGACCCTGTGTATGTATACGTGTGTGCATGTCTTCTAACACGCTCTCCCAGCCTTGACACACACAGAGTCTTGCTCTCATCAGTGGAGGCCTGAAGCTTCCTGCATTTGGCCCAGGCTGCTCTCTCCTGGGGGTGGTCTAAGTCATGAGATGGTGTAGAGGAGGGAGGAGGGAGCTGACAGCCCTCAGATATAGGGACCGGTGCATCTTACCTGGGGCAGTGGCCAGGTAATAGAAGTGGGGTTCATTAACTGTCCACCCCCGCCAAGACTCTGCAAGCCAAGGGCAGAGGGTGAGCCCTGCGTTACAAGATAATGATTCATTGGTCTTATACCCACACATACTTAATGAGTACAAAATAAATGGGAGGTCCTAGAGAGGACAGGAGGGATGCAATGATGTCTAGAGAGGTCCCTGCTCTCGAGTTCTCCTATACAACATGTCATGAGAACTCCGAGGACAGTAACCAGCAAGACCCTCTAGGCCTAAAGGGTCTTGGTAGAAAGGAAGGATGTCAACATGCACAAATCAAGGGCATACATTCCAAGGGAAGGAGATCTCCAGAGAGAAGAAAAAAAGGCAGGTTTGTGCAGAACAAAGAGATGTTTTTCTGGACAAGTTGGCTGAAGACCATGGTCAAAGGCATACAATCATGCACTTGGGCCGGGCGCGGTAGCTCACGCCTGTAATCCCAGCACTTTGGGAGGCCAAGGCGGCTGCATCATGAGGTCAAGAGATCGAGACCATCCTGGCCAACATGGTGAAACCCCATCTCTACTGAAAATACAAAAATTAGCTGGGCGCGGTGGTGCACGCCTATAGTCATGGCTACTGGGGAGGCTGAGGCAGGACAATCACTTGAACCCGGGAGGCGGAGATTGCCGTGAGCTGAGATTATGCCTGTGCACTCCGGCCTGGTGACAGAGCAAGGCTCTGTCTCAAAAATAAATAAATAAAAAATAATCACAATAATAAAATAAAATCATGGACTTTGGAACCCTACTGGCCAGATTCAAATCCTGGCTCCACCATGACCTTCAGAGTCCTTAGCTACAGCTCGTCTTCCACAATCTGGCTTCACCTACTCTTCAGACTTGCAGTAACAACAATGAGATCTAATGCTTATTGAGTGCAGGCATGCTACCGAGCTCTGTAAAGAAGTTCAGGACTTAGAACAGCACCTGCCACAGAGAAGTGCTCAATACATCTTTCTTTCTTTCCTTTTCTTTCTTTCCTTTTCTTTTCTTTCCTTTTCTTTCTTTCTTTTTCTTTCTTTCTTTCTCTCTCTCTTTCTTTCTTTCTTATTTATTTATTTATTATTATTTATTTATTTAAGATAGGGTCTTGCTCTGTTGCCCAGGCTTTGAGTACAGTGGTGCAACCATAGCTCACTACAGCCTCAAACTCCTGGGCTTAAGGGATCCTTCCACCTTGGCCTCCTGAGTTGCTGGGACTACAGGCATGTGACCACATCCGGCTAATTTTTTAGATTTTTTCGTAGAGACAGGGTCTTGCTGTGTTGCCCAGGCGAGTCTTAAATTCCTGGCCTCAAACAATCTCCCACCACAGCCTCCCAAAGTGCTGGGATTACAGGCATGAGCTGCCACACCCAGACTCAATACATTTTAGAAACTGTCATTGTGGTCCCCCTGGTTCTCACAGCCACAGTAACTTGGAGGTACTATTTTTCCCCTTTTACTGATGAGGGCACCGAAACAGAGAAGCAACTTGTCCAAGTTACTCGGCTATTGAGTGGCAGAGCATCTAATCTAGTGTCACACAGTCTCAGGTTCCAAACGCTTATAAATGAAGAGGGCATGGATTTTCATCCCATAGAAATGAAATGAAGCAATTTTGACAGAGTGATGGGGCCTCTAAACAGCTTATAAAATCTGCTAAATATAGCCATGCACACACACACACTCCCACATCACAAACAAAACATGACAGATCCAGTTCATTGTGCTCAGAATTTTAAATCCCATAGTAGAAATGGTACACTGTTTTCTGTTAAGTCAACACTAAACCATCCGGTAATTAATTTAAAGAAACAAGAACGAGACACCCATCAGTTATTAAGCATCTACTTCATAACTGGCGATACCCAAGAGACACGACTTTTTCTCAATCCCATGAGATGGCAATGATGAAACTAAGAATAATAACTGAAACTTAAGCAGTGTTTAATATGTGCTAAGCAATGCTGTAAGCCCTTTACCCATTTTGACTTATATGATCCTCATGAAGCCCTGAGTGATAGGTGCTATTATTAACCCCACATGGCAGGTAAACAAACAGGCTGGAGAGGTTAAGTAACTTTCCCAAGGCTACACAGGAAGTGTTGGAGCCACCAGAGAAGAATCTGAAGCTCAGTTTACACAACTTTCCCAGGGCGCCTCGGCTAGCTACACAAAGATTTTCTGCTTTGGACGCTCTGTGCTGCCTTTGTTGGAAACAGAGAGACCCCCATCTCTACAAAAATTTTAAAATTAGCTGGATGTCACGATGCCTGCCTGTAGTCCCAGCTACTTGGGAGGCTGAGGTGAGAAGATCACGTGAGCCTGGGAACTGGAGGCTGCAGTGTGCTAGGATTGTGCCACTGCACTCCAGCCAGGGCAACAGAGGGAGACCTTGTCTCTAAACAAGTTTACAAAATACAAAATAAATATTCTCCCTATTCTACATTCATTTGAAAAATTGTTAGGCCTCTACCACACGCAAGGAACTGTGCCAAGAATCAAGAGCGATAAAGACTCATCGGTATTTGCCTGTCTGTGTTTCAAGTGTTTACATTGGGCCTGTGTTTCCTCTAAGTCTCCGTCTCAGAATGTGTCAGAGAAGAATGGCTGCATGATATGCAGGAAATGTGCCATATGAACAGAGTACAGATCCTGGGAAACAGACAGCTGGGTAAAACATATTGAAACTGTCACTGTTTATGTCTCTTTAAAAAAGAAAGAAGAAATATGCATGACGATCTCAGGGAAACAAATATTCAATCTAAAGGACTTCAGCGTGAATACAGTCAACACTAAGCCATCTGGTAATTAATTAAAGGAAACAAGAACGGGACACCCATCAGTTATTAAGCATCTACTTCATAACTGGCGATACCCAAGAGACACGACTTTTTCTCAATTCCACAAGATGGCAATGATGAAACTAATAATAATAACTGAAACTTAAGCAGTGTTTAACATGTGCTAAGCAATGCTGTAAGCCCTTTACCCATTTTGACTTATTTGATCCTCATGAAGCCCCTGTATCAGAAATTAGGCTGGAATAGATCTATCCCTCTATCATCTATCTTGTATCAGATGTTCTTGTACCAGAAATTAGGCTGGAATAGCTCTATCCCTCTATCATCTATCAATCTATTATCAATCAATCTATCATGTATCAGCCTATCATCTACTGATACCATCTATCAATTTATCTATCATCTGTCAATCTGTCTGTTGTCCATCTGCCATCTATCCATCATCTATCTCCATGTGTGCCTACTGTCCGAGGAACTATTCAAAATCCTTGCAATGTGATACAATATGTCCATCTCAACAACCGGTTACGTTGTGAAATGTGGCTCAGGTCTCTCTACTATGATGACTTATGCCAGATTCCTCTGTATTATTATTTTATTATTATTTTTAAGGTAGTTTTTCTTTTTTGAGATGCGGTCTCACTCTGGTATCAGGCTGGACTGCAGTGGTATGACCTCCGTGGCGTTCAAGCCATCCTCCCACCTCAGCCTTCCGAGTAGCTTGGACTACAGGTGCACACTACCATGCCTGGCTAATTTTGCACGTTTCTGTAGAGACAGGGACTCCCTATGTTGCCCAGGCTGGTCTTGAACTCCTGGGCTCAAGCAATCCACCTGCCTCGGCCTCCCAAAGTGCTGGTATTACAGGCATGAGCCACTGTGCCTGGCCTCCTTTAGATTATTGAAAAAGAAGTCACCCTAAGCACTTCTCCAGCACTTCACAGGAGATTGCACACGCGACGTCCCTCCAGCCCTGCCAGCGTCACTCTCACCCCTGCAGGTCCTTTCCTTGGCACTGCCTGGATTCTGCCTGCCACGCTGCAAAATCCCCCTTCCCTTTTCATTTCTCCTCTGCCACCTGCTGGGGTCATCATTCTTTTTGATCCTCTGTCTAGCACATCCAGGTCATTTACAAAGGCAAAGCTCCTCTGCCTCCTTCAGAAATTCCCTGGACTCTGAGAAGATGAGAAGTGGATATCCCTTTGACACCATAAAACATAACCATAGCTGACACACCAGCAAACCACCCAACGGAAAATACCGTCAAACCACCTGGAATAAAGGCCTTAAAACAGGCCCAACAAATCCACCCAGAGGAACAGATCATTGCTACCTAGATGTTAGCGGCAGCAATGACAGTGATCGTAAAAAATGGGGCATGATCTAAGAGACGGAGAGACCCAAGAGATTAAGCTAAACCTACTACAGTATTACAGCCATAACTCACAAAAGATATTCACGGTAGATTACGCAAAAAGTTAATCATGACAGAGTTTGAATATTTTGAAAATTTTACACATAAACATAGTCACAATAGATTAGGGGACAAGGTAATCATAAATGATTTTTTTGATACCTTTTTTACTCATAAAAAATATTCACAATAGATTGGGGGGAAGTTAGTCATTAAAGAGTTTGTGGCTGGGCATGGGGGCTCACACCTGTAATCCCCGCACTTTGGCAGGCCGAGGTAGGTGGATCATGAGGTCAGGAGATTGAGACCATCCTGGTTAACATGGTTAAACCCCATCTCTACTAAAAAAATACAAAAAAAAAGTTAGCCAGGTGTGGTGGCAGGCGCCTGTACCAGCTACTCAGGAGGCTGAGGCAGGAGAATGGCACTAACCCAGGAGGCAGAGCTTGCAGTGAGTGGAGATCGCACCACTGCACTCCAGCCTGGGCGGCAGAGTGAGACTCCGTCTTAAAAAAAAAAAAAAGTTTGTATATTTTGGTACCTTTTTTATACTAAAAACAAAACGAGAAGATTCAACACTACTGTGTTAACCGTGTATCTTGGGATTTTCAGTGATCTTTCTTCTTTTTGCTTATATGTAGCTTTTAAGTTTCTAAATCAAATGAGTATGTGTTATTTTATAATAAGAAAAGAAAAACTGGGCCGGGCACAATGGCTCACATCTGTAATCTCAGCACTTTGAGAGACCAAGGTAGGTGGATTACCTGAGGTCAGGAGTTCGAGATCAGCCTGGCCAACATGGTGAAACCATGTATCTACTAAAAATACAAAAATTACCCAGGTATGGTGGCAGGTGCTTGTAATCCCAGCTAGTTAGAAGGCTGAGGCAGTAGAATCGCTTGAATCAGGGAGGCAGAGGTTGCAGTGAGCCGAGATCATGCCACCGCACTCCAGCCTGGGTGACAGAGCGAGACCCTGTCTCAGAAAAAGAAGACAGAGGAGATGAGAGGGAAGAGGGAAAAGAAAAGAAAAACTATAATAAAAGCAAAACAAGTAAAACTACTTATAAAGTACAAAACAGAGGCTGCATAAATGCATAAGCACAATGGCTCGTGTGTATTTAAATACCTGGAGGTTAGTTTTACAACGCTTTGCCTTTTTAAAATGTGGATTTCCAAGAGGAAATTCCTTTAGAGGCCTAAAACTAATGTGTATTATTTTGTTCTGATTAAGGGAAACACTGTCGATTGGAGTATAACACATCATTTGGAGTGCAGCATGGCTCTTCCTTAACCATTCTGCTCCCCTGCCTGTGTGGACCTGCCAAGGCTGTGCCACCTCCCCGGAGTTTAACCCAGGCTCCCGGATCTTACCAAGCCTTCCTTCTTTCTTGGTTGCCACTCTCGGCATCTCTAGTTCTTTTCACACAGCTGCAACTCCACCTGTGACCCAGGCTACTATCACCACTGACTCTCTCATGTCTACTCTGTCAGCTGAAAAATCAATCTTTCTGGAGAAATGTCTCCTCCATGCCCCTCAGATGCCTTTCATCAAGTATCAGATATAGTTTCCTGGAAACCATTGTATCATTACCTCCACTTCTAAATATCAGCTTCTCCCACTGCACACAGAATTGCACGTAACCACCTCTGCCTGGTATTCCAGCTCCTTTGCTCTCCCAGTCCTTAAGCCGAGTAACCTTGTGTCTTTAGCCATCTAGCTCCTCACCAAACCCAGACACATCGGCTCATTTCCACCTCTGAGCCCTCCACCCATCTCTTCCCTCTGAAGGGCTCTCTTCTTCTGTCTGACCAAAACATGCTTACTCTTCAGGGTGCTATTCCCAAGGAGGCCAACCATGTCCAGTGGCCTTTATAAAACAGCGGTTAAGAGCATGCACTCAGGAGTCGGCTTTCCTTGGTTCAAATCCTGCCTCCACCACTTACTGGCTGTGTGACCTTGAACTACAATTTAAGGTGACAGTGCACAGAACACAATAGAATTCACTGAGTGAAAGCAGGTTGAATAACTTACCTAAGAGTCCTTACTTTTTGCCCCCTTTTTATCCAGTGTGAGTTAAGTACAAGTGCCAAGAGTAATTTCAGAACTGGGAAGGACCTTAAAGATCATCTGGTTGGATATCTCACTTTACAGAGATGAAGTGACTCATCCAACATTACAAGGCCAGCTAGAGGCAGAGCTAGGAATGAAATCCCTGGGGACTCCTGAGAAAAGAGAGTCTGGCATGCTTCCCACTGAGCACCGGAAAAGAAACATGAGTTGATTGTTTAAAATACATAAGTAAATCCTAATGAAATACTGACTTGGAGGAAATTCGCAGATGATAACTTTCCAGATAGGCACTCACCATGTAGAGAAACGCATAGAAATAACAATGAAATCATCCTGCTTGTGTAATTTTTGTTGAGACAGAGTCTCACTGTCCCCCAGGCTGGAGTGTGGTGGCGTCATCTTGGCTCACTGAAACTTCTGCCTCCTGGGTTCAAGGGATCCGCCTGCCTCAGCCCCTCCTAAGTAGCTGGGACTACAGGCATGCACCACCACGCCCGGCTAATTTTGGTGTGTTTAGTAGTGACGGGGTTTCACCATATTGGCCAGGCTGGTCTTGAATTCCCGATCTCGAGGGATCCTGCCACCTCGGCCTCCCAAAGTGCTCAGATTACAGGCGTGAGCCACCGTGCCTGGCCCTTCTCTTGTAATTCTGACAACAAGGTCATCTTTGAAACTTTGTGATCATTCCGATATGGTGACTCACATTACAGGTTGCGAATCCCTTATCCAAAATGCTTGGAACCAGAGGGGTTTGGATTTCAGAGTTTTTTCAGATTTTGGAGTATCTGCATACTACTTACTAGTTAAGCATCCCTAATTTGAAAATCTGAAATCTAAAATGCTCCCATGAGCATTTCCTTTGAATGTCACAGTGCTCAAAAAGTTTCAGATTTTGTAGCATTTCGGATTCTGGATTTTTGGATTAGGGATGCCCAACTCTTACTATAAATCTGGCAATTCTAATCTTACCATGTAGCAGAAGCTCATCAGCATTTCTCTGTGTGTAACATGAGAAAAAGATGCCCTAGCTCTGCTTAGCTGAATGCTCACAGCCATGTATTCGGGAAGAATAGGCCCTGGAAGATGAGTGAGGACAGAGGACAATGGAGCAAGCCTCTGCCACCCTTGCTAGGAGAACAAGCTGTGAATTACCAATGGACAGGCATGCAGGCACAGTGAGTGTATTATGGCCAAGTCAGAATAGTGAATACAACAGCCGTGGGGCCTGGACCCATTCGCACCCAGCACAATGAATTCACTGCAGGAAAATCCACCAAATCTCCCTCCTGCCAACATTTTTAAGGTGATCGCTCATAATAACGCCATACTGATGGTAAATCTTCTGAATAACATCAGAAACCTAAATAAACAAACTGTTTTCTTGGTGTAGAGACTACAGAGATGTTGGGAATATGGCTTGCTTTGAGTTTACTTTACTAAAAGCTGTGTAACATGAGGAAGTCTCTTACCCCTCTGTGGCTTTAATCTAGTCACCTTGTAAAATGTAGGGTCCAAGCCACATCAGTGGTTCTCCAAGCTGGCTGCAAATCACAATCTTCGGAAGGTTTGATGCTGTTCTCTTTGGCTGTTATTTATTTATTTATTTTTTGTACAGTCTCTCCCTCTGTCACCCAGGCTGGAGTGCAGTGGCATGATCTCTGCTCACTGCAACCTCCACTGCCCAGGTTCAAGCGATTCTCCTGCCTCAGCCTCCTGAGTAGCTGGGATTACAGGTCCGTGCCACCACACCGAGGTAATTTTTTTTTTTTTTGAGGTGGAGTCTCGCTCTGTCCCCCAGGTTGGAGTGCAGTGGTGCGATCTCAGCTCACTGCAACCTCCGCCTCCTGAGTAGCTGGGACTACAGGTGCCCGCCACCACACCCGGCTAATTTTTGTATTTTTAGTAGAGACGGGGTTTCACCATATGGACCAGGCTGGTCTTGAACTCCCAACCTCAGGTGATCCACCAGCCTCGGCCACCCAAAGGGGTAGCATTACAGGCGTGAGCCACTGTGCCCCGTCAGCTCTTCTTTATTACCACTATTTGAGACAGAGTCGTGCTCTGTCACCTAGGCTGGAGTGCAGCGGTGTGACCATGGCTCACTGCAGCCTCAACCACCCACCCCAGCCTCCCAAGTAGCCAGAACCACAGATGTGTACCACTATATCCAGCTATAATTTTTTGGTTTTGTTTTAAGAGATGGGGTCTCACTATTTTGCTCAGGCTGGTCTCAAACTCCTGGGCTCAAGTGATCCTCCTGCCTTGGCCTGCCAAGGTGCTAGGATGATAGGCGTGAGCTGCTGTGCCTGGCCCCTCCTTGGCTCTGCTTTGCACAAGTCTCCATCTTATCTTCAAGGCCTGGTCTCCTACAATTAGGTCATCACTCACTCAGTGATTCCATTTGCCTCACCAATGCCTGCTCACGGCTGCCTTCTCTCCTTCCCGTCAGCCGCTCTACACTCACACTTGACCACGCGCTGTCTTCTGTTGCTCTGTCCTTATATCTGGTTTGTCTTTTATCTCACTAGTTCTTAAGCTGCTTGTCATTGGGACTATTTCTGCTTTCTTTCCCCCTCATATGCCATTCTGACTTAGTAGACTGTCTTTATATACACATTAAGCAAACGATAATGCATTCAGCGTGCTCTCTCCTCAGTGCACCAACTGAAGGCTGTAACACACTCGCTCTGGTCACCCCTCTGCCTCTTTCCCCAGGATGCCTACCAGGGGATGTGATGTATTGCGCCACTGCATGAGCCACCTGGGTAAATAAATACATGAGGGCACGTTTAACATTGATTCACTTCTATCAATGTTGGTTGACTCACAGGGCCCCCGACCCCCTACCTTTTCCCAGCTATGAAGTCAAGTTCACAAAGAACAGCGCTGTTACAGGGAAGGGTGAGCTGGTGCTTTCTGACCTCTGCTCCAATGTAAGTGAGACACCAGATCTCACCTGGGTTCTAGGCAGTGGGATGGGGACAGAGTAGTGCCTTGGACAGTAGGATGTGACCTGAAAGGCAGAGACTAGGGGCAAATCAGGATGAACTCCCAAATGCAATCCAAGCAAAGTCTTTGAGCAGGAAGGCTTCAAGCGAGGCAGGAGAGGCCCCAAGACAGAGTGGACAAATTGGGAATGCAGGATGGGAAGTGACACGAGAAGGTTCTGGGCTGACTTCCCAGGGCAGCAATTTAGCAGCTGCCCACCTGCAGCCAGCTGTGTGGGTGGGATGGAGCTGCCAAGGGAGCCAAGCCCGGACACTGCAGGAACACCTCTAACATCTTCATTTTGCTTTTTTATAAACGTGCCATTCCACACAATTATTGACTAGCGGGCATACAATTTCCCATTTTACATCTATCCTTTATTCCTCTTTTCTTGCTCCCTCCTTTGACATACCTTTCAAAACTGTTTTATTTATTTTACATGTTCAAGTACTTGGTCAAAAATGATGCTACTAACACACCAATGTTCACTTTTGAGCATTAGATCCCAGACATCATCCACACATACACGTATTTGTTAAAGCAAGGTTTCACTCATAAAACACATGCAATCACTGGTACTATCAGCAATGCTCCATCTTACAAGATGCTCCAAAATTATCATCTAACATACTTTGTGATATTCCTACAGTGTCTTTGGTTTGATGCACTAACTTGACTGTATTGTCATTTTCTTACTGTATTTTAATGCTGTGAAACACATCTGGGAAAATCAATCGTAGACTTAACAGAAATGCTCTAGAAATGAAAGGCGTTGTTGAATGAAACTTTTTTTTTGGTTTTACATACATATTCAGTGTAGGAAGAAACATTATTTTTAAATAAGGGTTAACAGAAGACGTTTTCCCCAAAACTGTAGAATGTGCATCAAGCAATATCCCCCACCCAAATGACTAGTTCGATGAGCAATGAGTGATCCAGAGAACCTTGAGACCATTAGTATGAGCATCAGTGAGCCCTCCACAATGCTATGGACACAAAAATCTGTATGGTATTGAGACACACATCTAAAACATTTCTTAAAATGAAACTCCCAGGCTGAGGCAGGTGGATCACTTGAGGTCAGGAGTTTGAGACCAGCCTGGCCAACATGGCAAAACCCGGTTTCCACTAAAAATACAAAAATTAGCAGGGCATGGTAGCATGTACCTGTAATCCCAGCTACTCAGGAGCCCGAGGCAGGAGAATTGCTTGAACCCGGGAGGTGGAGGTTGCAGTGAGCCCAGATTGCGCCACTGCACTCCAGCCTGGGTGACAGAGCAAGACTCCGTCTCAAAAAAAAGAAAAGAAAAAATCTGAAAAACTGGCTGTTTTCTTATGAGTTACCTCCTTTGGGTACAGTATAGTGAACAGAAATAACTCACCGATATTGAGATGGCTTACTATGTGTGCCAAGAGCTCCACATGCATGACCTCATTCTATCCTGAGAACAGCACAATGAGCCTAGTTCTATTATTACCTGCCCCCCACCCATGTCCTGAACGGAACATAGCTGTGTTTTTCTGCAACCTGAACACTGTCAGAACACTGAGTACACTGGGGGAAGTCTTGTATCCTGCTGCCTCCACCCACCAATCTCTGGGGAAATACGGGAGGGCCCGGAGCTGGTGCCAGTGAGTCTGGAAAGAGAATGCTGTACCTTCAGCATTGGTTAAGTTATGTATTTGTCATTTCTGGGGTGGAAGACCATTTGAGGACAAGTATTAGAGCTTGGGGGTGGCATTTCCTTTTGACTGGCCACTGCAAATTAGACCCCAATTGGATCCATGCTCCAGATAAGAACGAAGGCAAAGTGAGAGCCTCCTCATCTTCATTTGTTCTGCTCAGAAAATAAAACGAGCTTTGGAGGAAAGTGAGTTCGAATATAAAAGACACCTGCATAACGATATGAATGCACTGAAGTGTACTGAACTGTCTACTTAAAAATAGTTAATAGGGTAAATTGTCTGTTCTGTGTATTTTCCAAAAATATAAATTATTTGAAAAAAAAAAAAAAACCTTCCTCAGTATAACACCAGAGTACTGTCCGTAACATTTACCAAAGTCTGTGCAGATTCCTTCTCAACGGTGGGGTTCTTCTGTTGATAACCACTTAAGATCTTTCTCTTTTTCTTTTAAAATGTCTCCCAGACTCTCCCTCCAGATGCTGGATGACATGATGAGCCTGGCCGGGAGCCCACTCTCTGCTCCATCGGCCCACCCTCCCTTTGTGTTGTCTGTGGGTGGAGTAAGCTGTTGCCAGCCGTGGCCAAATGAAAAGCCTGATGCCCTCCCTTCTCTCTAAAAGCTATTTATTGTTGTCAGAGGAGCCAGCCATCAAAGAGATCTCCTGTGCCCCACGCACTCCTCCCAACTCCCAGTTCTTGACTGAAAAAATGCTAACATCCGACCAGATACCAGAGAAACATCCTGAGAGACAATGCCTGGACTCTTATTTCCTAGGGAGCAGGACCAGGGCTTATTACCGTATCAGCCTATCTTGTTTTTACTGCTGTGATGTGGCTGACAACATAGCTGAAATCTCCAACATCTCCTTGTTCCTACCAGCATCGACTGATTATATTTAAGCCTTTGTCCAGACACACCTATTCTCAGTTTCTTCTCATTTTCTTCCCTGAATCAGCGCGGTGCCAATCATTCTCTGGCTCTACAACCTGGAAATGTGTTATGATGAGATTCAAGAAACAAAATGTGTGCAGAGAAGATGAAAGTGGGTCATGTTGATCTCCCAGCAGGGGTTATTCAGATAATCCAGAATATTCCTGTGTGAATTTTTTAATATTATCAACAAAATGAAAGCAAATATTTAAAAAAAAATATTGCAAAGAAACATGACGTCCAAGAACACATCTACAGACCCCAGTTTGAGCGGAATAGGCATGGGGCACGGGGAGGAAGAATGAAGACAATTGACACAGAAAAAGACACTCTTTCTTCTGAAGGCAATGAGGAGTGCTAACCCTCACACTATGGTTTATATTACTCTGCATTTTCTGTCTCCCTCCTCCTCCTTTTCCTTTTTCTCTCTCTCTCTCTCTTCTTTCATTCTTTCTGAGACAGAGTTTCACTCTGTTGCCCAAGCTGGAGTGCAGCGGCATGATCTCAGCTCACTGCAGCCTCCACTTCCCAGGCTCAAGCAATCCTCCCACCTCAGCCTCCCAGGTAGCTGGGACTATAGGCACACGCCACCATGCTCTGCTAATTTTTTTTTTTTTTTTTTTTTGTAGAGATGGGGTCTTGCCATGTTGCCCAGGCTGGTCTCAAACTCCTGAGCTCAAGTGATCCACCCGCCTCAGTCTCCCAAAGTGCTGGAATTACAGGCGTGAGCCACCATGCTCAGCCATGCATTTTCTGTGTATACATATTTAGAAAGGCTTTAAATCCTCGACTCAAAATTGCCCTAAATTTTACTCTAAATTTCTTTATGTGGTCAACAAGGCCCTCTATGGTCTGCCTCACCTCCCATCATCATCTCTTCTCCTAACCGCCTTCCCATTCCCTTGCCTCTGACCGCCCCGTCTTACCCACCTGCCCTCCATGCTCCAAGTTCTACACTCTTTCCCACTTCTAGGTACTTCCTTCAAACACTTCCCTGTTTCTGGAATTTCCTTATATTCTTCCACACCTTTCCTTACCTAGGGAACTCTCAACTTTCAGGTATGAGCTTGAGTTTCCTCCTCCTTGACACCATACTTCTGTTAACAAGGCACTTGCTAACAGATTTTAATATTTTATTAAAATTGCTTATTTATCTTCCATGAGATTAAAAGATCTATGGGATACTGAGATTATATTTATTTGCTCGCCATCTTATCTCCAGCATCTGCCTAGCAGGGACCATAAACATAGTAGATGCTTATAAAAAAACTGTTGGCAGAAAGGAACAGGGCAGAGGAGTCAAGAAACAGAGCGTCCGACCAATGATAATTACTGTTGTCACGAACAGTACCTTTGCTGTTTCCGATCTCAAAGACAGGAGATGTTTATGGGATCTAGGATGGACTGAGTCTTGAAGTAAAACCTGAATCAATTTCAGCACCTGAAAATACAGTCATCAGCATGTTTCTATTAGCCTCGAAGGGACCAACTACACTGTTCAAGGGGGCTACTGTTCCTGAAAGACACAGCAGGGCACAGGGGCATGTATGAATTTGTCCCTGTGTGGGTACATACACTTACAAATGTCTACTCCCTTTTTAAAAAATGTGTTTGTTGGGCTAGGCGCGGTGGCTTATGCTTGTAATCCCAGCACTTAGGGAGGCCCAGGTGGTGGGTGGATCACTTGAGGTCAGGAGTTCAAGACAAGCCTGGCCAACATGGCAAAACCCCATCTCTACTAAAAATACAAAAAATTAGCCAGCCGTGGTGGCACACGCTTGTAATCCCAGCTACTTGAGAGGCTGAGGCATGAGAGTTGCCCGAACCCAGGAGGCAGAGGTTGCAGTGAGCTGAGATCGCGCTTCTGCACTCCAGGCTGGGCAAGAAAGAAGACTCTGTCTCCAAAAATAGATAAAATAAAATTTCTTGGTAAAATGAATTCTACACTGTTTAAAACACAACTTGAAACTGTGACCACTGCGTAGCCTAAAAGGCTGAAAGGACCATAGGTTTAAGTGTGCAGGTATTGTATGCACTCAGTTCTCATTTGCAATGTTTCTTCATTACTGGTGCTAGGAAGACAGTTGTAGCACAGCTGAAACCTGCCATCTAGTGGACCTTCTCATGACAGGGTTTTGCAAGGCAAAGGAAACAAGTATCGCAGTGTAGGAGACCAGAACTCCAAGAGCATCCCTCAGTTACGCTCTTCCGACATAGTTCTCCTTTCCAAATAGCCCAGTGTCAGATTTTCACGCTCTGGCATCCAAAGAGTTATCCTAAATCAATGTGGAATTTCAACCACTTTCCACGCAAAGGTATTTCAGCAAGAAAAATCGATGCCTCCTTCTGGGTAAGTATATGCTTTTCATTTCTGTTTTGAATCTTTAGAAATCAGATTAGTTTAGTCTATAACTAAAAAAAAAAAAAAGTCGATGATTAATCTGTCTTGCCTGAAGCTACCTCCATCAGACCGAGAGTGTACTGTGATCTAAATTTATCCCAACAGACATACCACAGAGCTCTGGAGTAGGGCAGCCATTCTGCCTCGGGAACTAGGGCGCCCAAGTTCTGGGACCCATGCAGCCACTTGCCAGCTTGTCCCTCTGGACCAGCCACCTCTCCTCTATGACTCTCAGTTCCCTTATCTGTCAAAAAGTGAGGCTTCCTTGAAGACATACACATGGCCAATATGCATATGAAAAATCCCAACATGACTAATTATTAAAGAAATCCAAACCAGAACCACAATGAGATATACTCTCACACCAGTCAGAATGGCTATTAACCAAAGCCAAAAATAACAGATGCCATCCACATCGTGGAGGAAAGGGAAAGTTTACACACTGCAGGTGGGAATGTGGATTCGTTCAGCCACTGTGCAAAGCAGTTTGGAGATTTCTCAAAGAACTTAGAGCTACCACATGGGCCAGCAATCCCATTACTGAGTATATATCCAAAGGAATATAGATTGTTCTACCACAAAGGCACAAGAATTCATATGTTCATTGCAGTACTAGTCATAATAGCAAAGACATGGAATCAACCTAGATGCCCATCAATAGTAGACTGGATAAAGAAAATGTGGTACATACACACCATGGAATACCACACAATAAAAAAGAATGAAATCATGTCCTTTGCAGCAACATGGATGCAGTTGGAGGCCATTATCCTAAGTAAACCAACACAGGAACCGGAAACCACGTACCACATGCTCTCACTTTTAAGGGGGAGCTAAACACTGAGTACACCTGGACACAAAGATGGAAACAATAGACACAGGGGCCCACTTGAAGGTGGAGGGTGGGAAGAGGGTCAGGACTGAGAAAACTACCTATCAGGTACTAAGCTTATTACCTGGATAATGAAATGATCTGTGTATCAAGCCCTCGTGACATGCAATTTACCCATGTAACAAACCTGCACATATACACGTTCAACCTAAAAGTTGGAAAGAGGGAAAAAAAATAGGGGTGTAAGCTGAACAATCAGAAGGTCCCTTTCAGGTCAAAGGTTCTTTGAGCTTGTTCCCAGAGTCTCAGGTCACATGATCTCAGGGGCCTGACTTTAGATGCCCTCCAGGCTCAGTGACCCCAGCACCACTCATTCATGGAAACACACATGGAGGACCTACAGCATGCTGGAGACTGTGCTGGGTGCGCGGAAAACATCAGGGAATAAACAGACACCCTCTATGGTTAGAGACTAGAGTCACTGCTGCTGTGATAGGAAGAAGTGGGAAAATCCAAGAACTACTTAGATAGTAGCATCACTGTTTGGATGCGGGAGTGAATAAGGAAAGTGGTATTCAGAGTGACTCCCAGGCCTCTGGTCAAGAGCAACTGGATGGAATTAGTGCCATTCTCTGAACTGAAGGACACAGGAGGATGACCAGGTGTGGAGAAAGATCATGAGCTGAGTTTGTTTATTATTTTTTTAGAGATGGGCCTCGCCCTGTCTCCCAGGCTGGAGAGCAGTGGCGCAATCATAGCTCACAGCAGTCTCAAGCTCCTGGGCCCAAACTATCTTACCATGTCAGCCTCCCAAGTAGCTGGGACTACAGGTGTGCACCACTATCCCTGGCTCGTTTTTAAAGTTTTTGTTTGTTTGTTTTGTTTTGTTTTGTTTTTAGAGATGGGGTCTTGCTCTGTTGCCCAGGCTGGAGTGCAGTCATGGATCATAGTTCACTACGGCCTCAAATCCCTGGGCTCAAGTGATCTTCTCACCTCAGTATCCTGAGTAGCTGCAGCTACAGGCATGTATCACCACACCTGTAATTTAAAACACATTTTTTAGAGATGGGGGTCTTGCTATGTTGCCCAGGCTGGTCTTAAATTCCTGGCCTCAAGCAATTCTCCCATCCTGGCCTCCCCTGTTGCTGGGATAGATGGTTCAATTTAAATAAAAGCTCATGAAAGATCCAAACAGATATTGTGAGCCGGCAGCTGGATAGCTCAGTCTGAAACTCAGAAGAAACATTTAACGTAATACAGGACAAATTGAGGGTATTTGCCAGCATGTAGAGAGGAGTGTACAGAACCAACATTCAATGTCTGGAAGAGTGGAGGATGCAGAGCTGGTGAAGAGGATTCTGGAAGGGCTGTGAGACAGAGAGAAAACCAGAAGGACACAGGACTGTGGAAGCCAAGACAGATGCTTCACTCGGCTAAACGGAGTTGGTGCAGGAAATCTCAAGGCATGGAAAAGGGAACTCTGGATTTAGTGCCCTTATTGACCTTGGTGATAAAATGGATGTGGAGTAATGGGGCCAGGAGTCAGGTAGAGTTATTGAAGAGTGAATAGGAAAAAGAAAAAAAGTGAATACAATGGGAACAGAGACTCCTCCCAGGGAACTGGCTGTGAAGGTTATAAGACAGGAAGATGGCTGGAGGGTGCATGGGGGTCAAGGCAGAATTTCTTAATTTGGTGAATATTGATGAAAAGGACCCATAAATCCTTTTCAAGGAGATGTTGACGACCCAGAATGAAGAGGCAATAAGTGACGTGTTGAGGTTCCTGAGAAAGTAGGTAGAGATGAGATCCAGGGCACAGATAGTGCTTTGGCCTTAGGAGGGAAAATCCTCATCCTTCTTCCCCTGTCACTGGTAGAGCAGGGAAGGAGGACATGTGACAAGATAAAGTTAAGGCGATTGGAGCTCCAATTTCTCAATAAATTAGGGGATGACTTCATTAGCTGAAAGTGAGAGAGAGAGAGAGAGAGAGAGAGGAGAGAGAGAGAGAGGAGAGAGAGGAGAGAGAGAGAGAGAGAGAGAGAGAGAGAGAGAGAGAGAGAGAGATCGATCAGAGGTTTAAGAAGAAAGAAAAAGTGACCTTTCTAGAGAAATGTATTCAGTTTTGCCAGGCAGAAGTGAGGTGGCCACATCTACTGGCGGCCACGGCCATGTGGCCAGCTGTATGGCTCCTTCCAGCAGTGCTCAGGGTCCATGTGCAGACAAGAGAAAGGAGATGAACAGGGTCATCAAGGGTCAGAAGTTTCCAAGTGGATACGAAGGAAGAACAGAGAGCAAAGGAACTTAGGACATGTTCAAGAGTTCAGTAGAAATGACAGAACCCAGAATTGGAGACTATTATTCTAAGTGAAGTAACTCAGGAATAGAAAACCAAACATCGTATGTTCTCACTGATATATGGAATTAAGCTATGAGGATGCAAAGGCCTAAGAATGATACAATGGACTTTGGGGACTTGGGGGGAAGAGTTTGGGGGGTGCCAAGGGATAAAAGATAACAAATATGGGCCGGGCACGGTGGCTCACGCCTGTAATCCCAGCACTCTGGGAGGCTCAGGCGGGTGGATCACGAGGTCGGGAGATCGACACCATCCTGGCTAACACAGTGAAATCCTGTCTCTACTAAAAATGCAAAAAATTAGCCGGGCGTGGCGGCGGGCACCTGTAGTCCCAGCTACTCGGGAGGCTGAGGCAGGAGAATGGCGTGAACCTGGGAGGCGGAGCTTGCAGTGAGCCGAGATCGTGCCACTGCTCTCCAGCCTGGGTGACAGAGCGAGACTCCGACCCCCCCAAAAAAAAAAAAAAAGATAATAAATATGTAAATATGGTGCAGTGCATACCGCTCAGGTGATGACGGGTACACCAGGATCTCACCAATCACCACTAAAGAACTTATGTAACCAAATACCACCTGTACCTCAGTAACTTATGGAAAAATAACATTTTTAAAAAGAGAGAGAGAGAAGTAAAGACATAAAGCGGCAATGTGGATCAAGAGGGAGAAGGGAGAGTCAATGGACTAATGACTCTATGAGGTCAAGTAACAATAGGTTCTGTATTAGTCTGTTCTCACATTGCTAATAAACACATGCCTGAAACTGGGTAATGTATAAAGGAAAGAGGTTTAATGGACTCATAGTTCCACTTGGCTGCGGAGGCCTCACAATCCTGGCGGAAGAACAAGGGATGTATTACATGGCAGCAGGCAAGAGAGAGAATAAGCACCAAGAGAAAGGGGTTTCCCCTTAGAAAACCATGTGATCTCGTGGAACTTATTCACTACCATGAGAACAGCATGGCGGAACTGCCCTCATGATTCCATTATCTCCCACAGGCTCCCTCCCACAACATGTGGGAATTACAGGAGCTACAATTCAAGATGAGATTTTGGAGGGGAAACAGGCAAACCATATCAGGCTCTGAGACAATGGAGATGGATCCAGGTGACACAGCACCATAGATATGAAATATATTAATACTTTGTTGTTTGCCTAGCAGACCCACCGCCCAATACATGCAGTGTACACATCAGTACTCAGTAATTATCTTTAAATGTTGAATGAATGAATGACTAGGAACTGACTTCTGACATGTGCCCTAAACCCCTGGGAAAGCCAAAACATACTTCCTGAGCTCTGGTATGTGTCAGACATTGTTCTAGGTGCTAGGAATCTGATGCTAAACCACAGATGTGCTATCTGCCTCAAGGGGTTTATTCTTTCAGGAGGGAAGAAGGGCACAGACCCCAGATTATAAAGAAGTAATCAATGAAACAAACAGATCGGCAATAATATATTCATATTCCAGATCAGGAAGCTGGGTTCTAGGGAAATTACTGATCACAGACCACTTGCTGGTTAGTGATAAAGGGATAATTCAAATCTAGCTGTGCCTCAGCCTCTGGCTTCTCTGTTCCATAACATTCTTTGTCTTTATTCTCATTGAAGGAAACATATAGAATAACACATTTATCCTTATTGAGTAAATTGAATGCTTTCTCTGTGTTACACATATGAACCATGAAAGTTATTTATATAATAATGTTTATAACTGCACTATTTATGATAGTAAAAATTAAAAGCCACAAGCTGGGAACCCCCTAAGATTACAATGCAATGTTACATTGATGGAATACCATATTGTCATCAACATCGTAAGCAGATCTACATAAAAATCCATATGAAACTACTGCAGGTTAGAACACATTAACTTACTGCAATATTGCTTTAAACACTTATTTTCCCAAATCCCAAATTCTTAGTTGAGTGGGCCCTTAGAGACCATCTTGTTTTACAGGCCAAAGAAACTGACGTAGCATCCTTGCTAAAACACCACCATGAATAATCGGTAAGAGAGATGGATTTCTGCATCCTCCAATCCTAGAGAGATGCCAAATTATATTTGAGTGCCGTGAATGTTCCTTTCTTTATATTGTGTTTTAATCATTTACCAAAATCATTGATGAATAAAGCCAGATACATTAACTCATTAAAGTCTTAAATAACCAACTGTGACATTCCCAGCACTTTGGGAAAAACAAATGTATATTGCATTTTTCTCTACTTGGGCATTTTACTTCCTAGAGCTCCAAAGTTTGTTAGACCTTTTTCTTCTTCATTAATTGCTCTCTCTGTTGACCTGCTTTTGTAGGTGAGTGTGAAGAACATTTCACGATTTAGTAGGAAAAGATGAAGTAGTCAGAAGGTTATATTCAGATAAATGTGGTCACGCTTCCAGAAAGCCACCAATATTGGTTAAAACTACAAGACTTGGCTGGGTGAGGTGGCTCATGCCTGTCATCTCAGGACTTTGAGAGACCAAGGTGGACGGATCACCTGAGGCCAAGAGGCAGAGACGAGCCTGGCCAACGTAGTGAAAGCCCGTGTCTACGAAAAATACAAAAATTAGCCAGGTGTGGCAGCTGATGCCCGTAGTATCAGCTACCCAGGAGGTTGGGGCACTAGAATTGCTTCAATACGGAAGGCGGAGGTTGCAGCGAGCTGAGATAGTGCCACTGCACTCCAACCTAGGTGACGGAGTAAGACTTTGCCAAAAAAAACCCAAAAAAACAAAAAAACAAAAAACGACAAGGCTTTGTTGGATGAGCACCTGGGGAGCTTCCAAACTCAACACTGTCACAGCCCTGGAAAGAACTCATTCCATGGAAAAAAGAAAACACACAACGAATACTTCTCCATCCAAAGGCACCACGTTCTGGGAACGATGTCAAGAGTCCGTTTCTTGAATCTCTGGTGTGAAATAAATCATGGTTTTTTTATCGTTGGTTGATATAGCTATGACTAGATGTTTTTCACATTTTTTCATGTTTCGTAAGTTTTTCGAAGCCCACATCAGTCATTACTTTCTTCTAAGGCTCTTGCTGTGCTTCGGATGAACAGTATTTAATGTTAAAAAGTCAAAATTTGTTTCTTCAGATGCTAAATCTCTCTCTTCAGGTTAGTGCTTACTCTAAGTCTTTAAAATGTTTTCAAATGTATTTTAATATATAATTTAGATATATTTGAAAATGCTGTTAGAAAATACTAAAATTTCAAGCATGGAATCCTCTAAGCTTAAGATGCTTTGTGTAAGTCAAAGATTAAATGTTCAGAATAATTTAAATTATGTCAATTCTGTTTTTTTATAAAAAGTGTATGAATTCGACTTTAGTGAATAAGGTCATTTAAAATGTATGTGGTGCTGGAGGCGGGGCCGGTCCTACGGGTGCGCTGGCTTCTTCCCACGGAGTTACATGCAGCCCGTGCACCTGTGAGTAGCCCGGCGGCCAATCTGGCCAACGGGCCATTTTACAGGAACTGAGGTCCAAAGAGGACATGGACACCCCAGCCCGGTCACAGTCACACAGGGCTCAGTGGACAGCCTTGGACTGAACATGGGCTCCTAACTGCCTCCGGCCACTTCGCACAAACTGGGATGGCCCAGGTCCCCCAGCGAGGGTACCCAGCGAGGGTGCCCAGCAAGGGTAGCTCCGGGGTTTCCTGGCTGGGTGCTTCCCATTGGCTGCCAGCTGTGTGACACCACAGGGCAGAGTCTGTGGAGGCCCCACCCACCTCCTCTTGTCAATGGTCCCATCTGCCAGGAAAGATGAGGACTCCCAGGTTTCACCCACTGGAGGCTCAGCCTGAGGAACACTGGCCATGGTGGGTGGGTTCACCTTGGACTGACCACCCACTGGGCCTGCCTGCCCCTCCCTCAAAAGGCCCCTCGGGTTGTACGGGCTGTTGGGAGGTGGCTCAGCCTTGAAGGACAGACAGCACACCTGTTGACCTAACCTCACTGGACAGACTCCAGGTGGACACCAACTCCTCAAGAGCCCCATGACTTCAGCTCTACCTGGGGCACCCAGCACCCCCACCCCACCACAGGGCTAGAGATCCTGAAAAAGGGGCGGGCAGTAGGGAAGGTGGAGGCACCCTCCTCTCCTGTTGGACAGTTGAGTTCTGAGGGCAAGCCCTGGGCCCAGACACGCAGAGACCCTGGCTGCCCCGGCTCTTGTTTGTTTAGGCCCAGGTTCTGCCCAGACCAAGGCCCAGGAGAGCTCTCAGGAGGCTGGGAAACCTCCAGGCCAGACAGAAAGTTGAGGTCAGAGCTGGGTTTTAGAGATCCTACAGGATCCAAAATGGGGCGGCTCCCTAGGTGGGGCATGGCCTGTACCCAAGAACAGGAGGGTCCTCCAGAGAATGTGCCACCATCAGGGATATGAGCTGGGCCTTCCCAGAGCCTGGGCACCTTTGGGAGCGGGAAAAGTAAGGTGGAACTTGGAAAGGCTTTCAATGCCAGGCTGATGGCTGAGGGGATGGTGGGCAGGGACGGAGGGCGAGAAGGCTCCCTCTGGCATGTGGGAGAAGGTGGGTGGAGGGAGGAGCCCCTGGAGGTGGCTGCAGTCCCTTAGTGGGGGGCCTTGCTCGGGGCATGTGGGGCTCTCCCTCCATCCAGAAGTGGCCCAAGACCCTTAGAGCCCTGAGTGCTGGCAAATCTCACTGCTCCTGACCTGGCCTGTGTATTCAAAACAGAAACAGTAAAACCAACATCAGGATGTCCATCAGAAAAAAAAAAAAAAGTATGTAGTAAGTCCCACTTCTGGGTATACATCCAAAAGATTTAAAAGCAGAATCTCAAAGAAATATATGCACATCCATGTTCACTGCGGCATTCACAATAGCCAGAAGGTGGAAGGAGCCTAAATGCCTATCGCTGGATGATGGATTATAAAAATGTAGTCTAGGCCAGGCACAGTGGCTCACACCTGTAATCCCAGCACTATGGGAGGCCAAGGTGCGCAGATTGCCTGAGGTCAGGAGTTCGAGACCACCCTGGTCAACATGGTGAAACCTCATCTCTACTAAAAATACAAAAATGAGCCAGGCATGGCGGTGCGTGCCTGTAATCCCAGCTACTCTGGAAGCTGAGGCAGAAGAGTCGCTTGAACCTGGGAGGCAGAGATTGCAGTGAGCTGAGATTGTACCACTGCACTCCAGCCTGGGTGAAACAGCAAGACTCCAACTCAAAACAAAACAAACAAAACAAATGTAGTATAGGCCTGGCATGGTGGCTCACGCTTGTAATCCCAGCACTTATGGGAGGCCGAGGTCAGGAATTCGAGACCAGCCTGGCCATCTTAGTGAAACCCTGTCTCTACTAAAGATACAAAAGTTAGCTAAGTGTGGTGCTGTGTGCCTGTAATCCCAGCTAGTTGGGAGGCTGAGGCAGGAGAATCACTTGAACCTGGGAGGCAGGAGCTGTAGTGAGCCGAGATCGTCCCACTGCACTCCAGCCTGGGTGACAGAGCAAGACTCTATCTCAAACATAAAATGTGGTATATATATACAATATAATATTACTCAGCCTTAAACAGAAAGGAATCCATATCATATGCTGCAACATCAAAGAACTTTCAGGACATCATGCTGTGGGAAATAAGTCAGCAACAACGACAAAAAAATATGCTGCATGTTCCATTTATATGGGGTACCTAGAGTTGTCAAACTCAGAAACAGCCAGTAGCAAGGTGATTGCCAGGAAAGACTGCTAGGAGAGGAGGAGTTCAGTGGGCACAGAGTTTCAGCCATGCAAGATGAAAACGGTCTAGAGGTCTATTATACAACAATGTGCCTACAGTTAACAATACTGTACACTTCAAAATTATTTTTTCTTTCTTGTTTTTTCTGAAACAGTGTCACTCATGTTGCCCAGGCTGGATTGCAGTGGTATGATCATGGCTCACTGCAGCGTTGACTTCCTGGGCTCAGGTGATCCCACCCCCTTAGCCTCTCAAGTAGCTGGGACTACAGGAACGCACTCCAAAGCCAGGTTAATTTTTTTTTTTTTTCCGTAATTTTAGTAGAGATGGTTTCGCCATGTTGCCCAAGCTAGTCTTGAACTCCTGGGCTCAAGCAATCTGCCCATCTTGGCCTTCCAAAGTGCTGGGATTACAGGTGTGAGCCATCATGCCTGGCCTTCAAAATCATTAAGAGGGTAAATCTGTGTTATGTGTTTTTTACCGCACATAAACATATATAGTGGTAAGCCTTTCCAGATTTCTTCCAAGCAGAATATCCCTATGTTCTCTCTTATACACATGCACTTCAAGTGTAGAAAGAGAAACAGGAAGAATGGATTCACTTTCTCCATCTCCACTCCCCATGCAGCTCACTCAGCCTTAAGAAGGACTCTATCCTGTTTTATCCACGACGCTAGAAGGTCGAGTCAGAATAAAAACGTGAAAGATGTCTTAATCTAAGAAGATAAGAGAGATAAGTAGACAGTTTAATATAACTTATACATGTATTTTATTTATTCTCCAAGTTGTGTGTGTAGGGGAGTGTGTGTGTGTGTGTAAGAAGGACAAATGTATCAGGGAGGCTTGTCAGTCAAGCATTAAGTAGGGAAACTTAAACGCCAACCACTCAGCTAAGTCTCAGTGAAAAACAAAGATGTTGGAAGTAGTTTTTCAAGTGTGAAGAGAGCCGGGAAGATGCAACAGCAAGTGCTGTGGGAACACAGAGCTGGGGAGGCCTGCCATGGGTTTCCCAGAGAAAGTGATGCCTAAGGTTAGCCCGGTGCTGAGGGGCCCAAGAGTGTTCCTGGCTATGAAAGCAGCAAACTTGAAGGCCCCAGGAGCCTGGTGCTTTTGAGAATCTTACAGGAGCCCAGGGCAGCGAGAGCAGAGCGACCCATTGAGATTAGAGGTGACTCCAGAGAGACGGCAGAGGACAGGGAGGGCCTCACTGCCATGTGAGGATGTTGGACTTTATCCCTAAGGGCACACACTGAGCGGTTAGCAGGGGAGACACACACTCTGTGGCTCTGACTTTTAAGTGTTGCTCCAGCTTCAGTGAGAAGCTCTAGCCCGGGTGTGGTCACTGCAGTATCAGAGATGGCAGAGAGCAGCAGCTCAGACAGGGGACAGTGACTCCAGGAATGCAAATGGACAGATTGCCATTCCTGGAAGAAGGCTCAATTGCTATGAAGAGGGAATTGAGTCATATATTATGACTCAATATTGCAAAAGCAATAGTGGTTCGCCATCATCATGTTTCATGGCAAGAACTGCTATTACGTTTACACCAAACTCATAGAATTTTGAAATGTTAAAATGAAGGCTGAACTGGCTTAACTTGGCGACTGACTGGATGTGGAGAGTGTGGAGAGAGGGAGGAGGCACGGATGCCTCCCAGTCTTCTGGTTGGGTAACCAAGTGGATAATGATGTCCTTGAGGGAGATGAATTTCTGCGAAAACACAGTTTGTGTGGAAATACGAATCTGTTATGAACATACAGAGTCTGAGATACCTGCCCTCTGCAGTCCTTTTTTTTTTGAGATGGAGTATTGCTGTGTTGCAAGGCTGGAGTGCAGTCATGCACTCTCAGCTCACTGCAACCTCTGCCTCCAGGGTTCAAGCGATTCTCCTGCCTCAGCCTCCCAAATAGCTGGGACTAGAGGCATGCACCATTCCCAGTTTATTTTTATATTTTTAGTGGAGACAGGGTTTCACAATGTTGGCCAGGATGGTATCAATCTCTTGACATCATGACAATCTGCCCGCCTTGGCCTCCCAAAGCGCTGGGATTACAGGCATGAGCCAACCGTGCCCAGCCTGCCCACAGCCTTTCTTTCTTCTGCTCTTGTCATCTCAAACAACGTCTGGTATTTCTCCATTGTAAATCGATACTATTTCTCCATCATATACAGAAATAGGGTCAGAAAGAATCTTAGAAATCATGCCATCCCCTGCCCTCATTCTACACATAAGGAAACAGACCTGGCAGAGTTTAGGAGACTTCGCCAAGGTGCACAGGACTCTAACCCCATACACACCCGCTGACTCACAGCCCGTGCTCAGGTTCCTCCCAGCACCGTGGAAAGTATGTGTTTCTTTCTTGCTTCTCACACTTGCCGCCGTCACCACCATAACCACTCTTCCTGGTCTAGAAAGCCCAGCCTCCTGAAGGTACTCATTTAAACATGAGAAATCACTGGCCTTCTTACCAGTTGAGGCTTCTGAATGTAACAGTCATAGATTTATGAACGTAAAAATAATCAGAAGCAACCAGGTGCGGTGGCTCACACCTGTAATCCTAGCACTTTGGGAGGCCGAGGCGGGAGGATCACGAGGTCAGGAGATCAAGACCATCCTGGCTAAGATGGTGAAACCCCATCTCTACTAAAAATGCAAAAACTTAGCTGGGCATGGTGGCAGGTGCCTGTAGTCCCAGCTGCTCGGGAGGCTGAGGCAGGACAATGGCGTGAACCCAGGAGGCGGAGCTTGCAGTGAACCGAGATCGCACCACTGTACTCCAACCTGGGTGACAGAGCGAGACTGTCTAAAAAAAAACAAATATATAATAACAATAATAATAATAATCAGAAGCAGTTGAAAAGTAGTTGAAGTTGATATATGGTCAAGTTGCTCAGAGGAATCTCCTGTTAGGTCATTTTAGTTTTCATTATGATTATTTAAGAAACAACATAAAATATTGAGTCCATTAATTTTCACAGTATTTTTTTTATATTTTTTTTGAGACGGAGTGCGGTAGTGTGATCATGGTTCACTGTAATCTTCACCTCTGGGGTTCAAGCGACTCTCCTGCCCCAGCCTCCTGAGTAGCTGGGATTACAGGCACATGCTACCACATCTGGCTAATTCATATTTCTTGTTAGAGAGGGAGTTTCACCATGTTGGCCAGGCTAGTCTCCAACTCCTGGCCTCAAGTGATCTGCCTGCTTTGGCCTCCCAAAGGGCTGGGATTACAGGCATGAGCCACTGCACCCGGCCACACAATATGCATTTTTAAACATCCATCTGTACACATAATAGTTTTCTATAAAATTTTGGTTTCCTACAAAATTTCACTCACCATACATTTTCAAATAAAATTGTCATATGGTTTGGTCACATGGTTTCCTATAAAATTTCACTCTTTCAACAAATGTTGGTAGGATTTGCAGTTGTTTTTATTAACTGGGTAAAGAAATAAAATCTGTGACTTTTGCTCTTTGAGTTTCTATTTTTATGATCTATGAGGGTAAAATGGAAGATGTCAGAAACAATGTGTAATAACAGTTAAGAATGAATTTTGTGAACTATTACAATTACAAATACTCAACCCTACACAGTTTAAAAAAAAAAAAATGCTTACCTGATGCGAGAGTCCTTAAAGGTGTCAAGATATGCAGGGTAGCTCCAGCCAATTCTACTCCCCTTACATCGAAGCTCTACACTTTGCCCCGCCAGCAGACTCAGGGTAGCGGCGGGTTTCTGGAAGCGACCTTTATCCAGCACCTGCATCATGATAGACTGGGTCTTTGGTGTTGAATCGGCTGAGTCCCTGTCCTTTATTTTAGGAATTTTGGGCTTCACCTTCTTGTTGGTAGGTTTGATTCTATTCTCCCCTGGTTCCTTTGGACGCTTGTTCTTGGGAAGGTGTTGGCCAGTAACTGCACAAACCAAGGAGAGAGAAATACGCTATAGTAACGGCATCCTCAGAATATTTGAGGCTGATAACTTTTTCTTCTTCTTCTTCTTCTTTTTTTTTTTTGGAGACAGATTCTCACTCTGTTGCCTAGGCCGGAGTACAGTGGCATGATCTCAGCTCACGGCAACCTCCGCCTCCCAGGTTCAAGTGATTCTCTTGCCTCAGCGTCCTGAGTAGCTTAGATTACAGGTGCCCGCCGCTGCCCCCAACTCATTTTTGTATTTTTAGTAGAGACATGGAGACAGGGTCTCACCATGTTGGCCAGGCTGGTCTCAAACTCCTGACCTCAGGTGATCCGCCTGCCTTGGCCTCCCAAAGTGCTGGGATCACAGGAGTGAGCCACCATGCCCAGCCCTGTTAACTTTTAGATAACTCTAGAGAAGATAACTTTTTAATCCTCCCCTCCTCATATCTCAATATTGTTTTCAGTAAAAGTCATGTAATAATCATTTTTTGATTCTATAGTTTTAAAACAATCATTAAAAAGGAAAATATTTCAGCTCCAAAGATATTCAAATTCAGCAAAATAGTTCATGTATGAGCTAAAATTTGCCCTAAGAAAACAAAAATATTATTGCCTGTAGTTCACACTGTCGCACAGTCTCCAAGTGGTCACACAAAACAGCCGAACTGAAGCCATTCAAGGCTGTTTCTTTACTTTGCAGTCTCTATGTTGTCACTGTTCATTTTGATTCTACTGTTTAAACACAGAAATATGTAGTTCCACAGAGATTGCGGGCATAAACTGTGCTGAAATTGCATGCACAATATTTTGTGTTTACTGTTAGAAACAGAATCTCACTCTATCACCCAGGCTGGAATGCAACGGCATGATCCTAGCTCACTGCAGCCTTGAACTCCTGGGCTCAAGTGATTCTCCTGCCTCAGCCTCCTGACTAGCTAGGCCTACAGGTATGTGAGATCACGCTGAACAATTTTTTTTTTTAGAGTTGGGGTCTTGCTATATTGCCCAGGCTGGTATCGAACTCCTGGCCTCAAGCAACCCTCCCACCTAGACCTCCCAAAGTGCTGTAATTATAGGTGTGAGCCACTCTGCCGTGCCAAGATTTTGAACCATGATGAACTTTCTCTCAAAACAAATGGTAAAGTGGAGATTACATTTGTCAGGGGCTGGCAATGTCTAGATAGAATAAAATGTTTATTATTAAAGAGTAAATATTAAATGTATACTAATCTGAAATTTACATATAAATGATCAAAACTCAACTGTAACTGTAGCAATGATTTAGAATTTCAGCAACAAAATATCTTTGGGGAAGGAGTATTTTATCACCAACATTGTTGAGAGTTGCTGGCAAACAGGGGTAATAAAAAGCTAACCGACTTTAAGTTGTTTTTATGGTTGTTTCTGCCTTGTCTATAAATAACACACCCTTACTGACTGCACCCAGGGAAGAGTCCCCTCACTGTTCTGCTTGTGGTGGGCCACCAGACTCCTAAAATCTCAGCCAAGCCCCTTGTAGTCACACAGTTGTGTCCACGCAACAAGAAAGAAAAGGGGACTGTAGACCAGGTGTGGGGAGGCAGAGGCTGCAGTGAAAACAATGTTGACATATGAGGAGGGGAGGATTAAAAATTTATCTTCTGTAGAGTTATCTAAAAGTTTTCAGGACTGGGCATGGTGGCTCACTCCTGTAATCCCAGCATTTTGGGAGGCTAAGGCAGGTGGATCCCTTGAGGTCAGGAGTTTGAGACCAGCCTGGGCAACACGGCAAAACTCTGTCTCTACTAAAAATACAAAATTAGCCAGGCGTGGTGGTGCATTACTGTAGTCACAGCTGCTAGGGAGGCTGAGGCACGAGAATTGCTTGAACCTGGGAGGCGGAGGTTGCAGTGAGCTGAGATCATGCCACCGCACTCCAGCCTGGATGACAGTGAGATCCTGTCTCAAGAAAAAAAAGGAAAGAAAAAGGTAGAGTTTCAGTTTGACCATCTGTCCGCACAAGCTCAAAGGCCACCTCGATAGATACCCACAGAATTACAAAATTTTCAAACTTACGAGATCCTTAGAGATCATTTAGGTCAAGTCCTCAGGTTGTAGATTTAAAAACTAAAGGAGGCCCTCCCTGAAAAGTTAAATAAACTGTAGAGTCACTCAGCTGGTTAGTGGCAGAATGTGGAGCAGAAGTCAGGCCTCCGATTCCCATTCCAAAGAGCTCATTTCACTACATGGAGATAAACATTCTTTACATATTTTGAATAACCACACAGCCCTTGGCCAATTGAGAGAATGACAGGGCATTTGTAGAATGTGGTAGATTAGGAGAAAAGTATAATAAAAAACGCAATTGATTTGGACTCAACTGTGTAATGATGAATTTGGTTTCCTTTGTGTGTTGCCCTTTGAAGCGGGAGCCATGGGGCCTCCCCTCTTAGTTCAGTCTGGCCCTGACTCTAGAACCTATCCTGCCCTTGGGATCTCTTGGCTCAGTGTCAACATCCAAGCCTCACTCTTTGGGCTTCTATACCTCAACCCCTGAGCCCTACCCTATTTTCTGTGACTTCATGTCCAGCTGTGACCTGTTTCTTCTCTTAGGCCCGAGTCTCTTATTTCCCTTCCTTCCCCTACTAAGGTTCCTCTTGGTTACAGGCCTTACTGAGCATCCTCTATCCTTCCAGGGAGTAGAGCTGTGACCTTGAACCCTATTCTCCAAGGCGGAACCCCCAACACCTGCTGCTGAATCTGCTGTTTGCCCATTACTCTGCTCACCCTGGACACGTGGTTTATCACTCCTGGTTTTAATGATAGGTGGGGGTAGACAATGGCTCCCATGCACACGCTCCCAGCCTCCTAGAAGGAAAAGCACTGCAATGGTTGGGAATGTGTCAGATCAACAAAAGTACACTGATGCAGCAACATCAATTGTGAAGCACAAGCCTCAGCTCTGCAATAAGGTAGAAATTATAGTTTTCTTCTTAAGATAGAAAATAATAGGCCAGGCATGGTGGCTCACACATGTAATCCCACCACTTTGGGAGGCCAAGTTGCAAGTTGGGAGGTTTGCTTGAGGCCAGGAGTTCAAGACCAGCCTGGGCAACATGGTACATCGCTACAAAATTAAGGGGAAAAAAAAAAAAAAAGCTGAGTGTGGTAACACATGCCTGGAGGCTGAGGCAGGAGGATCACTTGAGCCCATGAGTCTGAGTTTATAGTGAGCTAAGATTGCTCCACTGCACTCCAGTGTGGTTGACAGAGCAAGACTCTGTCTCAAAAAAGAAAAGAAAAGAAAAGAAAGCCTACCATTACAATGTCCAAGTAATCTGTGCCCCGTAAATATTTTAATGCCTGTGAGATTAAGAAAACGCTGGATTAATGTCTAATTTGGTGTTCTGTGTATCATGGAACAGGAATTCAAGCTATCAGAAATGACAATAACCATATGTAAATCCTATGGAATTTAGACAAACAGAGCTACTTGTCTGACTTCTAAGCTGTAATACCTTGTTATCTATGTTACTCAGGAACATCAGATTACCTGATTATGGAGATTATGTATCCAAATATTTGCTATTATCTATGCAAAATAATTTGACCTTCTGACCAAATAGCCCACCAGCTGATCTAACTGTATAGTTGGTCCAGCTGCCTGACCACAGAATTGGCCTGTGGTTTGAGAGTAATGATGCTAACTTAAAGAAGCCAGCCTAGTGGCCCCACAGATACCCAGACAGTCCTGCAATTGAGTGACTCCCAAATCCCATGTCTAACTTTTTAAAAGATATGACTCTTCAGCCTAACTATGTCAAATGGTTATTTTTCAAAGACCTAAAAAATATAATAATTCATCCTGTAGATAAATAAAAGTCAAAGTCCATTACCATTGCATTTTTGAGACTATTACATTGTATATTTTATAGAGAAACCAGTGGCAAAATTCAAGAACAATTAAATAGCATTACTAACTTCAGGTCCAGGCCTGCCACTTACTCGCTGTGTGACCCTGGGAAGCTACTTACCCTCTTCTGTTTCCGTTTTCTCATCTGTAAATTGAGAATGATATGGTAACAACTACCTCATAATAACCATAATAGTTACTGTGGGAGTTAAATGAGTCAATATGTCAAAAAGGGCGAAATTAGCATCCGGCCCATAGTGAGTGATTGCTAGCTAAGTGCTATTTGTTTTTCTGTGGTTGTCACATGAGATCTCTATGACAAACTTGTGGTGGAGGCTACGCAGATATTATTCTTTTTAATGTATAGATGCCAAGTAGTTCACTCCAGGTCATCAGGAAGGTAGTGAAAAACCAGACCCTCTGACTCCAAGTCTAGAACTTTCTCTGGCTCGTGCTATTGCCTCTCCATCCACATAGAGATGAGCATATTGTTGCTTTTTCGCTTTATTTGCACAAGTCTCATGCACCATGAGATTCTTTGTTTGATGCGACATGCAGCTCCAAGCCGCACAGAACTTCATGCTGGGGATAAGAGCCTCTTCTTCCGGGAAGAGCTGGAGATCCTTTTCCAAGGCACACATTGGATCCCACCATTGAGGAGATGCTGATCAAAACCTCATCTCCAGCCTGGTACGGTGACTCATGCGTATCATCCCAGCACTTTGGGAGGCCAAGGAGGGTGGATCACTTGAGGCCAGGAGTTCAAGACCAGGCTGGCCAACATGGTGAAACCCCATCTCTTCCAAAAAATACAAAAAAATTAGCCAGGCATGGTGGTACATGCCTGTAGTCACAGCTACTCAGGAGGCTGAGGCATGAGAATTGCTTGATCCTGGGAGATGGAGGTTGCAGTGAGCTGAGATCACACCACTGCCACTGCACTCCAGCCTGGGCAAGAGAGTGAGACTCTGTCTCAAAAAAACAACAAAACAAACAAAACCCCAAAAACCCTTATATCCAAAATAAATAAACAGATGTTACAAAGCAAGAAGGAAGCAGGACAAAGGACCATGATTATTCAGCATCAACTGAGAACCACAATCAAATCTTACTCATCAAAAGTGACCTGTTAGCCTCTCTAATAGAACAGTGTTGGAGGAGAAAATAAATTAATCAGAAGAATCGTTAACTGCAGCTTGGATGAGATTTCTTGTTAAGCATAGTCATTAACATCAAAGCGTAAAGCTGTTTGGTTTTCTCCTCCCTGATGGGCAGTAAAGGGGAAACGCCATCCCTACGAGTAGCACCCCAGTAACCACGCCATAAATTTTTCTGAGCCGCTCAGTTGCTTCCCAATTAGTTACATAAACCAAGAGACACCACCCTCATTTTTCTACTTTTCATGAAACACCCTGCAGGAACACACATACTTTTCCAGCAACAAAACTGAGAAGGTGGGAAAGCGACACTATGGAGAGGAAAATGTAGCAAGATGTAGTGAGCCCTTCCTTTCTCTACTCCTTTCGAGAACCCCACTCCAAAACACCCTCCTACTGTCAGAGATTTGAACCAGAGAGACTCCAATCTCGAATAGGGGCTGGGTAAAATAAGGCTGAGAACCACTGGGCGGCATTCCCAGGAGGTTAAGGCATTTGTCACAGGATGAGATAGAGGGTTGGCTCACAGGTCACAGACACATTGCTGGTAAAACAGGTTGCGGTAAAGAAGCTGGCCAAATCCCACCAAAACCAAGATGGCGACGAACATGACCTGTAGTCATCCTCACTGATCCTTATATGCTAATTATAATGCATTAGCATGCTAGAAGACACTCCCACCAGCGCCATGACGGTTTACAAAAGCCATGGCAACATCATGAAGTTACCCTATATGGTCTAAAAAAGAGAGGAACCCTCAGTTCCAGGAATTTCCCATCCTTTCCTGAAAACTCATGAATAATCCACCCCTTGTTTAGCGTATAATCCAGAAGTAACAGTAAGTATAAGGAGCTGAGCAGACCATGCCGCTGCTCTGCCTAGGGAGAAGCTATTCTTTTATGCCTTTACTTTCTTAGTAAATTGGCTTTCACTTTAGGGACTCTCTCCGAATTCTTTCTTGCACGGGATCTAAGAACTCTTTCTTGCGGTCTGCATCAGGACCCCTTTCCGGTAACACTACCACTGTTTAAAGTATCATTTAAAAAACAAATAGCACTTTCTGAGAATGAGATCCTTCGATGCCAGGATAAAGACCTCAATTTGAAGTATTTTCCAGAACACCTGTTAGAACACAGCTGATGACGCTCTTCTTGAACAACTCGATTCACATGGCTCGCGGGACCCTCTGCTGCCTTGGTTTTCCTCCTGTGTCACCGACAACTCGCCAGTCTCTGGCAGCTCTTCCTCATTTTCCTTACCTGCCTGGTCACTCCTCTCTAACTACCTTTCACTCTCTAAGTGACCTCACACAGTTCCGTGACCCTTGCAGCATTTATATGCTGAAAGTTGCCCTAGCTCCCATCCTGACCCCGCCTCTACACTCTGGATCTCAATATCCTGTTGCTTATTCAGCACGGTCACTTGAAAGACGAGTAGGCATGTCAAAGTTAGCATGTCCAAAATTTAGCATCTCAAAGTTAGCATGTCTGACCTCTCAATGCTTCCCTCACGCTCCCTTTATCAGCAAATGACAATTGCTCAGGACAAAAACCTCCAAGTCTCACTTTTTAAAAATTTTCCTCTCCAATCCAGCAACAAATTCTTTTGACTTCATCTTGAAATATACCCTGAACCCAGCCTCTTTTCCTTCCATCCACTGACACCACCGTGGGCCAAGCCATGTACCGTTCAGACATTTATACTATCTCCTAAGCAGCCCCTGGCCTCCACTGTATCACTCCTTCAGCCATCTGTGTTGCTATAAAGGGATAGCTGAGGCTGAATCATTTATGCAGGAAAGAGGTTTAGGGAGCTCACAGTTCTGCTGGCCAGAAGATTCAAGACAGGGCATCTGGCGAGGGCCTCAGGCTGCTTCCACTGGTGGGAGAGGTGAAGGAGAATGGGTGTATGCAGAGATCACATGGAGAGAGAAGAAGCAAGAGAGGGGGAGGTGCCAGCCTCCTTTTAACCAGCTGTTACGTGAATTAATAGAGCAAAAACTCACGCTATTAGTTCTATTACCTCGGGGAGGGCAACAAGCTATTCATCAGGGATCCGCCCCCATGACTCAAACACCTCCCATTAGGCCCCACCCCTAACACTGCGGATCAAATTTCAACATGAGGTTTGAGGAGGTCAAATAGCCAAACCATAGCATTGCACCTCTGGCCCCCCAAAACCCATGTCTTTCAAAGACTGCAAACCACAAGCATCCCTTCCCAATAGTCCCCCAAATCTTAACTTGTTCCAGCATCAACTCAAAAGTCCAAAGTTTCATCTGAGACTTGACACAAGTTCCTTACAGCTACGAGCCTGGAAAATCAAAAACAAGCCTTGGCCGTCCCCACCCCTATAACTTTGCTGTGTGAAGCCCACATGGCTGATCTGATAGGTTGGAGGCGAATGTCTGTGTCTTTTCCAAGCTGAGGGTGCATACTGCTAGTGGCTCTCTAATTCTGGGATCCCCACATCAGCCCCGTCACCATGGCTCCCCTAGGCAGTGCCCCGTGGGGGACTTTCTATGGTAGCTCTGCCCCTGTAGCAGGCTTCTGCCCACACACTCAGGCTTTCTGATACACCCTCTGAAATCTAGGTGGAAGCTAAGCCTCCATCACTCTTGCATTCTGGGCACATGCAGACTTGACATGTGGAAGCCTCCAAGGCTTGTGCCCTCTGGAGCAGCATCTGGAGCCACACCTGGGGCCTTTTAAGTCAAGGCTAGGGCTGGTGCACCTGGGATAGGGGCAGGAGCATCCTGAGGCGGTGCAGGGCAGGAGGGCAGCAGGGGCTGCCCCCCAAAACCACTCTATTCTCCCGAGTCTCTGGGCCTGTGATGCGAGGGGCTCCTTAAAGATTTCCAAAATGGCTTCAAGGCCTTTCTCTTATTTTCTTGACTACTAGCACATGATTATCTTTTAGTCATGCTAATTACTTTAGCAAACAGTCTCTCAGCTGTACCCCTGGATTCTTCTCCCAAAAATGCTCTTTCATTCTCTGCCACATGGCCAGCCTTCAGATTTTCCAAACTTTTACTCTCTGCTTCCCTTTCCATAATAAATTCTACCTTTAGGTCATTCCTTTGCTGCTGCAATTGATCTTGAGCCTAACCTTTTTGGTTTTTTTTTTTTTTGAGACGGAGTCTAACTCTGTCACCAGGCTGGAGTGCAATGGCATAATCTCAGCTCACTGCAAGCTCTGCCTCCCGAGTTCAAGCAATTCCCCTGCCTCAGCCTCCCAAGTAGCTGGGACTAAAGGCGCACACCACCACACCTGGCTAATTTTTTGTATTTTAGTAGAGACAGGGTTTCACCATGTTGGCCAGGCTGGTCTGGATCTCCTGACCTCGTGATCCACCTGCCTCAGCCTCCCAAAGTGCTGCTATTATAGACGTGAGCCACCACGCCGGGCCAATACTAAGCTTTTAAAACCAGCCACACCTACCACTACTAGAGCACTTTGCTGCTTAGATATTTCTTCTTTTGGATATCCCAGGACATCACTCTTAAGTCTGGCCTTCCACAAATCCCTAGGGCATGGACACAATGCAGCCAAGTTCTTTGCTAAGGCCTAACATGGGTGACTTTTCTCCAGTTACCAATAAGTTATCTGTTTCCATTTGAGACTTCATCAGCATCAACTTTACTGTCTATATTTCTATCAACAGTTTAATCACAACCATATAACCAATCTCCAAGAAATTCCAAACTTTCCCTCCTCTTCCTGTTTTCTTCTGAGCCTTCCAAACTCTTCCAATTCTCTGCCCAGTACCAAGTTCCAAATCTGCTTCCACACTTTCAGGTATCTTTAAGCAACATCCCACTCCTTGGTACCAATTTTCTGCATTAGTTCATTTTGCATTACTATAGAGGAATACCTAGGGCTAGGTTGTTTATAAAGAAAAGAGGTTTATTTGGCTCATCGTTCTACAGGCTGTACAAGAAGCATGGAACCAATGTCTGCTTCAAATGAAGGCCTCAGGCTGCTTCCACTCAGGGCAGAGGGCAAGGATAACCAGCAGTGCAGAGATAACCTGGTGGGGTGGGAGGAGGAGGGACCAGAATCTCTTTAACAAGCAGTTCTTGCTGGTAATAATAGAGAATGCACACATCCCCAAGGGAAGGCATTAATCTATTCATGAAAGAACTACCCCCAAGGCCCAAACACCTCCCACGAGGCCCTACCTCCCACCACCACCACATGGGGGATCAAAATTCAACATAAGTTGTGGTGGGGACAAGTCATATACAAACCATAGCACCTGCCTTTGAAAACATAAATCAAATTACAGGTACTTCTCCATTCAGAAGCCGCCAGTGATTTTCATCTCATCTAGAAGCAAGCCCTAAATCTTCCCACGCCCTACAAGGCTTGGCCATTTCCTGTCCCACATATCACAGCCACAGCCACACTGGCAACCGGTACAAGCCCATCTTGAAGCTGTCGCACTTGTGGCACCCCTGGAGCGCACAACTTTGTTTTCAGCCACCTCTGGGGTTTGCTTCCTTGCTTCAGGCAGGCTTATGGCTATCCATCCAAACAGCGTCCTCACACCCAGCCTCAGTCCTCTCCATGTCTCACCCTGTCTTACTGGTTGAATTGTGTCCCCTAAAAAGATATGCTCAAGTCCTAACTCCCAGGTATCTGAATATAACCTCATTCGGGAACGGAGTCTTTGCAAATGCAATCAAGTTAGCATGAGGTCATTAGGGTAGGCTCTCCTCCAATAGAACTGACGTTCTTAGGAGACAGACAGACAGACAGACACACACACACACACGAATATGCCATGTACAGACAGACACAGGGAGAAGATGGTCACATGGCAACAGAGGCAGAGACTGGAGTGATACAGCTGCAAGCCAAAAAATGCCAAGGGATTGCTGACCACAACCAGAAGCTAGTGGAGGCACGGAAGGATTCTACCCAGCCTCTTAGAAGCTGACACTGACTCTGGACTTCAAGCCTCTGGACCATGAGCAAACAAACTTCTGTGGTTTTAAACCTCCTATTCAATGGTACTTTGTTATGGCAGCCCTAAGAACCTAATAGACCCTGATTAATGATTCTCGATGCCACTTACCACTTCCTTAAATTGTATCTTCTTTAGCTTTCCTCTCCATTCGATTATGAGCACCACAAAGAAAGGGTTTTAGAACCTTGTTTAGGTTTGTAAACCATCAATCCTCTGACCACTGCATCTCTCTTATGCCCTCAAACTTTTCTCTTTCTGAGTTTTAAGGATCAGAAATTGTTTTTTGTATGTCAAACATGCCGGCCAAGATACTGAATGCTTCAAAGCATTCATTATTTGCATTCATAAACAATAAGGAACTTTGGAATTCTTTTTTCATTAAAATATTTCTGTACTAATTTTTACTGTTTTTTTCTCAAGAATAATGAAAGTGTCAAAGGCTCCTGGTTAGAGAATCATCCTCATTGTGTCTCTATCCTTACCTTCTTAGAGATCTGGCTATATTGCCCTCAGACCATAATGAATGTCTTTAGTCCTCCCAGAAAGAAACCCCTTTCACCAGATACAAAATAAACCCAGATTACTGAAGATCAGATTAGCATGGATCAAGGTTCTCATGTTGTTCAACAAAACAGCAGTGACAAATCAATATTAACACTTCAGTGTTTGCTCCTGACATTCAATAAAAATATGTAGGTAATCAAAAGTCAGGAAATACTTGTGATTTTATACTTTTTAATGTGAAAATAGAAGCAGCCTATTAATAAACTCTGTGGCATGTATTCCATATAAATGCTGAAAATCAGGTGCTATGATTGACGTCTCAAGGTGGAATCTTGGATTATTACCTGTTTTCATCCCTCAGTTTTATGCCACGGAATATTACATGCCCTTCCAGCTACCCCTCTTCATGAGGAGAAAGAACATTACTTCCAAAAATATAAAAAATTTTGTAATTGGGAACAGCAAACTCCACTGGGTCAGGCCAGATGTTCGCCCCCATACACACTTGTAGGGAAGTCTTTTTCTCTTAGAAGGCTGTCTTTGGCTAGGTGTGGTGGCTCACACCTGTAATCCCAGCACTTTGGGATGCCAAGGTGGGTGGATCACTTGAGGTCAGGAATTTGATACCAGCCTGGCCAACATGGCGAAACACTGTGTCCACTAAACATATAAAAATTAGCTGGGCATGGTGGCGCATGTCTGTAGTCCCAGCTACTCAGGAGGCTGAGGCATGAGAATTGCGTGATCTGGGAAGTGGAAGTTACAGTGAGCTGAGATTGTGCCACAGCACCCCGGCCTGGGTGACAGAGCAAGACTCCATCTCAAATAATAATAATAATAATAATAATAATAATAACAACAACAACAACAACTATCTTTTAGATGTGATCAGAAAAGCTAAAAGGCAGTGACACAGTTGAGTCGTGGGCCTTGTGTCTGTAGTTTGTGCTTTGGGATGGCCCTGAAGGCAGGATATTCCCAACCTGCCAATCAGAAACCAGTACTGGAAGGACCTCCTGTGTAATCCACTCTCCTTAGTAGCTCCTGGCCACAACTCACAACACAACTAAAAACCAAAAACCATTCTTACTAGGTTTAGCCAAACGGTTACATAACTTAATGAGGCACTATGTGTTCACTATTGCATCCATAAATGGTCCATACATTATAGATATGTGTACTTTCATTTTTATTTTCATTTTTTTGAGATGGAGTCTCACTCTGTTGCCTGGCTGGAGTGCAGTGGTGCGATCTCAGCTCACTGCAACCTCTGCCTCCCGGGTTCAAGCAGTTCTCTGCCTCAACCTCCCAAGCAGCTGGGACTACACACACCCACTACCACACCCAGCTAATTTTTGTCTTTTTAGTAGAGACGAGGTTTCACCATCTTGGCCAGCCTGGTCTTGAACTCCTGACCTTGTGATCCACCTGCCTCGGCCTCCCAAAGTGCTGGGATTACAGGCATGAGGCACTGTGCCGGTCAGATGTATGTACTTTTATAAACAAAATCTCAGTGCTATTATCACCTGAAATTTATGAACGATTTCTTACAGTCTGTATTCTGCTTTCTCCAATTCTCATAAATGCTTATTGTGTGTATGGATTACACTTAAAGAAATGGTAATTTATTTAGGCAGATGTTTGTAATAAACTCACAAGAGCTGGGCGAGATCCGGGAGGGAGAATGGAAGCCACTTCCTGAGCCTCTAAGACCGGCAAGCTGGGTATAAACAAAGGAATGGCTGATTTGAAAATATTTTGCCTGGCCATCTCCTGTCCTATTCAAAAAATGATACTACAAATTACATTTCCGCTTTTTCAGCAGTGGCATACAAGGGCCTGCCAGGAGCATTTTAATATTGCATTTTACAAACTGAACTCATGCCAACTTCTCTCTGGGCAGAATTAAGTGTTACTCTCCAATAGAAGCTCTGCCTATGTTTTATTAAGCAAGGCTCCAGGCTGAAGGATCCTCATTCTCAACTTCAAGTCCCGCAACTATCTTGGATTTTGGAAACTACAATGCAGGATTTTCTTGGCAAATGTTGTAGTTTCCTAGAAAAGAAAGGAACTCATCAGGATGAAGGAATGGATAAAAATGACCCAGGTTGAGCTGGCTCCAGCATGAAGTTGCATAACAGCAAAAGCTACTTTTCCACTAAATCTAAGCAAAAATTGTGCTGTAGCCCAGCAATTCCAAGAGAGGCTTGAGGATACCAGGATGTACCCAGATGAAACATGTACTGTACAAATAACACCCACGGAGTGAATAGAACAAACAAAACACTTAAACGCTAACAATAATGTATAATACACACCACAGTAACACACACCCAGACACAGAAAAACGACACCTGACCCTGTGGTCACGAGTGTGCACGACAGGGTGGACCCAGGGCAGGTAGAGATTCAAAAACGCGCAGCGGTCACGGTCTCATACGCTGTACCAAAAAAAAAAAAAAAGCATTTTCTTCACCCTTTCTCATCCAATTAGATAAATATAACAAGCCATGGGGTTTTGATTCGTGTTGAAGTTTCATACACTGACATTTTTGTTCGAAGATCTAGGCAGATCTTGCAGGATTCAGTCCCAAAGTGGTAGACGAAACTCACCCAGGACTGCGAGGGGTGGGGGAGGTCACCCGGAACTCTACAACGGAATCAGCGACTGCCGTGCTTAGGTGGCACCCGCTTTCAGCAGCAGAGGTCTCGGCCACGCGGCTGGGAAGTGGAAGCGATCCGAGGCTCCCGCGCCACCTCCCAGACCGACACGTTGACACTGGGGGCTGGACCAGGCGCTGGCTAGGGATGCTTGATTCGCCCGGAGGTGGGGGGGCTTAGAGCGGTCCTGGTGGGCTCCTAAGGGTCGGGGTAGCTGCCATCTCCCCTAGAGAGCTCTCCGGGAAGGGAAAGAGTGGGAGGAAAGGCGACCCCACTAGAAGGCGGCAGGTGCACCGGGCAGGCAGTCGCGCGGGGACTGAGCCACCGAAGGCCGAACGTTAGAGCAAGAGCTGGCAGCAGGGCGGCGGGGGCTTCGGGTCCCGGGTACATTCAGGGCACAAGCTAGGCGGCCCCGCGCCCAGAGTCACTTACCATTCTCCAGCGCTTCGTGCACCAGCAGTAGACCAAGCAGCAGCCAGACCTTCATCTCGCGAACCTCGGACCTCGGCGCGTAGGAGCGCGGCGGCTGCGCGGGGCTGGGGCGCAGGGGAGGCGGCGAGCGAGGGGCGGGCTCCTGGGACGCTGCAGCGGGAGGATTCGGTTTCTTGAGGAGGAACACAGTTTGGGGGAAAAGTTGGGAAATTTTTTTAAAAAATTCCCTGTGTAATGTGACTTCTCCTGCCCCCTGGCGGAGCCGCGGTGCTCAGCGCTTCTTCCCAGCGCGAAGAGGAAAGGCTAAGGGCGAAATGTGAATTACAACAGCCATCCCTTGAATTTCTCCAACGCTGGGCGTCTTCACCGAGGTTATCAAGTTCAAGAAGGACCAGCGGGTGCTGACAGGATCACGTTTAACCACGAGTGTCCAAATGTCACCGGCCCTCGCCCCACCTCCTCAGGCACAGCCTGAGTCCTCTGTAAAAAGTGCTTCCTAAGTATTTCTGTTCATTCCGTTTCTCTTTCCAACGTGCATTCCACTCACAGGACCGTTGCCCTGGGTTCTTGCTGCTCCTCTGTGGCCAGAGTTGGGCTCTGCATCCAGCCCCATAACTGCTGGTGGCGGTGAGAGGACGGAATCATTACAGGAATAACGTGGAAAATGAGACTGCGCAGACAACTTGGGCTGTGGTGGTGAGGCAGGAGAATAGGGAATTAGGGTAAGCACGGGCTAGGGTATAAGCAGGAGAACAGCAGGTGCAGCCAGTTCGCAGAAGCAAAAGATCAGCAGGTGCAGACAGTTCTAGGCACGATTAGGCGGCGCACAGGCCGCATCCTCGCTCCTCTGATAACAAGGCAGAAGTTTCCACTTTAGCCTCTGATTGGTGGCAGGCCAATCCTTCGTAGGGTGTAACCAGTTGGAGGCCTCTAAAGGGAACCCAGGGGTGTTGCCAAGTTCTTTTCGCTTCATAAAATCCCTGGGGAGCATCGGCTTGCTGCAGCGCACTCTGAATTGTCTTCTATAAATCTACGCTTTCCTTCCTCCCTTCTGTTGCTTTGTTTTTCCTTGCTTCTTTATTTTGTTACTCTGTGCATTTTGTTCAAGTCTTTGTTCAACAGGCCAAGAACCTGGACAACTCTGTCAGGTAACAGTGGGGCAGAGGACTCAGGCTTTCACGAGCTCCTCTGCAGAGAGCCATCCTGCCTTTCTGAGCTTGCAGACTCACGTGATCAAAGCAGTTTGCTAGCGGGGCAGATGCCGGTGTGTGCTCCCCCTGGTGAGAAGCAGCCCATCTCATTGTGATCTTCAGTACCAGACACTGCTATTAAACAGAGATCAATTCTGAGTATCAGGTAAGGGATTTGTCCCTCAACACCCAAGGAAAGAAGTGCTGACATTTATAATAAACTAATGCTTCTCAGTCACTTCTGCAGGAGGAACCAAGAATTCTACATTCTGTTGCCAGCGCTAGCCCGAGCTTTGCCACTCGCCTTGTGATGCAGAGAACAATTGCCTGGGAATAAAGACCAAAATTCAGATCTTGACACTGGCGCAAACTCTGAAAGCCTCTCACAATTCACTTAACCTTCTGGGTTTTAGCATCTCTTGTTTATTAAGAGAAGGAACTACACGATTATTTCAACGGGAGTTTGCTATGTGATTAACCTTATGGCTATGAAGGTTAAGACATCATCTATTATGGCTGCTTTTAAGGAGTGGACAAGCATTTAGACCACTACAATGTGGCGTGTCATGTTCTGGGGAGAATTCTGAGCAAAGGACTTGGAGGGTGCACACAGGAGAGGGTAAATCTGCGTAAGTTGCCCCATCTTGAGATTTCTTTTCATTCTGACCCCGTGAAATGACTGCTTCACTCTCACTCTGTGTTGGAGCCTGGGGTTGGGTCTAGATTACTCCTCTTGGTCCCAGTCTCCCCTCCATGATAACTGTGCATGTGTCAGGTCCGCCTCTCTTATGCCATCTTTGTCAAGCTTCACTGCCCTGGCTCAGCTACATTTAGCTTAGAGTGGTGCCTCTTTCTCTTGCCACTTAGAGATTCTTCTTGAGAGGCTGAGGCGCCAGAGTCATCTGATCCTGGGAAACGAGGTTGCAGTGAGCTGAGATGGTGCCACTGCACTCTAGCCTGGGCGATAGAAAGAGACTCTGTCTCAAAATAAATAATAAATAATAAATAAATAAAAGCAAAGGAGAGAGGCCTCAGAGAATACCCATTCTTCTGCCACCTTGCTCTCAGATTTCTACCATTCAGAACTATAAGATAATACATTTCTGTTCTTTAAACCACCCAGTCTGTGGCTCTTTGTTATGGTAGCTCCAGCAAACTAATACAGGGGTCTGTATTAGGATGGGAACAGAATTCATAAGAAGTATAGGGGCTTCCCGAGACATGTAGCTATTTCATCACAAGGCTTATTATCCTTGAATGAGACAATCTCAAGATGATTTTAAATTTGAAAACGAAAACTGCCAAAGCTGTATTTTTCATGGGTCTTATTTCACTATAAAAATCCACGTGCTTTGTCTCTAGGGTGAGAAAGAATTTTATTATTAGAATCTGTTGTGTTGATCTTTTCCATTCCTTTTCCAACAATTACTATAATGTTAGCCAATTAAAATAAGCATTATCTTGCAGCTCTAAATCAAATACACCTTGAAGCCTGCTTTCCCAAGGCCTGATGAATTTTTTTGTATGTTTAGCTTGTATCTGGTCACCTTAATGGACCTTCTTAGTAGCCTAAATAGTTTTCAGTTGCTCTCTTGGGTTTTTAGATAAATGATCACATTACCTGTAACATTCACTTTTCTTTTTTCTTTTCTTTTCTTTTCTTTTCTTTTCTTTCCTTTTCTTTTCTTTTCTTTTCTTTTCTTTTCTTTTCCTTTTCTTTTTTGTTAGATAAGTCTCACTCTGTCGCTTAGGCTGGAGTACACTGGCACATTCTCAGCTCACTGCAACCTCCACCTCTTGGGTTCAAGTGATTCTCCTGCCTCAGCCTCCTGTGTAGCTGGGACTACAGGTGTGCACCACCATGGCTGGCTAATTTTTATATTTTCAGTAGAGCTGGGGTTTCACTACGTTGGCCAGGCTGGTCTCAAACTCCTGACCTCAAGTGATCCTCCTGCCTTAGCCTCCCCAAGTGCTGGGATTACAGGTGTCAGCCACCGTGCCTGGCCATTTTCATTGTCTATTTTAATTAATGGTAGTTTTCTATGCCTACCCACAAAATCTCCCTACTCCATTGCCTTCCGTGCTTTTTATACGCCCCTTTGAAGTGGTGAATACCATTAGGAATTTGTTAGGTAAGAAAAAATCAGCCAACATTTTGGGCATCCCTTCTCCATCCCCAAGATAAGGACATGTAACTTCTTTAACTAGTCTTTGTTAACTACAGACATACAACCAAGACGATTTTTTTTTTCACAAAAATCTATTGGGGGAACTCGCCCCCAATATTTCAACATAGGTTCTTTTTATTTTCCGTAAGTGTCAGCTGGCTGATAAATAAAGAGAAAGAGTGCAAAGAGGAATTTTACAATTGGGCCGCTGGGGGTGACATCACATATTGGTAGTACCGTGATGCCTACCTGAGCCTCAAACCAGCAAGTTTTTTTATTAAGGGTTTCAAAAGGGGAGGAGGTGTAAGAACAGAGAGTAGGTACAAAGATCACATGCTTCAAAGGGCAGAAAGCAGAACAAAGATCACATGCTTCTGAGGGAACAGGACAAAGGGCAAAAGCAGAACTACTGATAAGGATCCAACAAAGATCACAAGGCAAAGGGCAAAAGCAGAACGACTGATAAGGGTCTATGATCAGCCGTGCACATATTGTCTTGATAAACATCTTAAACAGAAAACAGGGTTCAAGAGCAGAGAACTGGTCTGACCACAAATTTACCAGGGTGGACTTTTTTCCACACCCTAGTAAGCCTGAGGGTATTGCAGGAGACTAGGGCATCTCTCAATCCTTACCTCAACCACATAAGACAGACACTCCCAGAGTGGCCATTTATAGACCTCCCCCCAGGAATGCATTAGTTTCCCTTTTTCCTTGCTAGGAAAAGAATTTAGTGATATCTCTCCTACTTGCACGTCTGTTTATAAGCTGTCTGCAAGATGAAAAGTATGGCTCTTTTTGCTCAACCCTGCAGGCAGTCAGACTTTATGGTTGACTTCCCTTGTTCCCTAAAAATTCTGTTCTTTTTCAAGGTGCACTGATTTCATATTGTTCAAACACATATTTTACAATAAATTTGTGCAGTTAACACAGTTATCACAGTGGTCCTGAGGTGATGTACATCCTCAGCTTATGAAGATAACAGGATTAAGAGATTAAAGTAAAGACAGGCATAAGAAATTATAAAAGTATTATTTGGGAACTGATAAATGTCCATGAAATCTTCACAATTTATGTTCTTCTGCCACAGCTCCAGCTGGTCCCTCCGTTCAGGGCCCCTGACTTCCCACAACGAAAATCAATGCTTCCAGGTTTTAGCAGTAATAAAATTTAGTGGTTTTAAATATGGGACTCCCTGAAAACTTCATTCTGATAGAAATGGCAGACATTTTTGACACTCCCAGAGCCACTCATCAAGAGACATCTTAGGGTAGGGTAAGGTAAGGATCCCAGAAGCTTAGTCTACTTAAAACCAATGAAGCACAAGTAATGACCTTCCTAGATCCAGGATGTAGCATGTTATAAAGATGCATCGCCTGTTCATTAGTTGTGAGAGCCTCTAAGAGGCAAGGGAAAGAGGGACCACTCCAAGCCAAAATGTACAATAGGAAAATTGTGACTTGAGAGCTTTGTCCTCTTTTTTCTTTGCTCTTTCTCTTAATAGTGTCCTCCCTCCTCTTTCAACTGTCTCTGCCTATTTGCCTTCTCTTTATTTGCTCTAAATGCTCTTTTTGAAAAGTATCTATTATCAGTCATTTACACTTGTGTGCCAACTAAAGTCAATGGTTCTGTTTTCAGAACAATGGTATGCCAAGCCTGATTTCTACCAGAGCAGTGAAATTGTTGGTCCTTCCGTAAAACTATCAGACATCAATGAGCAGGTAGGAAAGATTCCGGTGACTTGGAGACTTAGTCACTGGGGATGCCCAGAATCTTGAACTTTGACAATGTTGTAGTACTTGTGGGCTAAGGGACTCAGAACTCAGAAACTGGGTTGGAGATTGGGGCCCACCCTGGGCTATATACACTACTCCTGGGTAGTGCGGTCTCTATCCTGTGGGTTTCTCTTCCTCTCGACTGCTCCAGTCTTAATAGAGCAATAACAACTCTTTACCCAGTTTATGACATCTGATACTGTGATACCTACAACTATTTAAGAGGTGGCTATCAATGTGTTACTAGGAAGGTTTACATAAGTGAGTGTTGAGCCGAGTCTCTTTCTAGTTTCACTCACAGTTTGATCTACGTTCATTCATTTGCTTTTAGAGAGAGTCTCACTCTGTCACCCAGACTAGAGTGCAATGGTGCCATCATGGATCACTGAAGCCTCAACCTCCTGGACTCAAGTGATCCTCCCCCCTTAGCCTCCTGAGTAGCTGGGACTACAGGCACTCAGCTAATCAAAAAAAGACTGGAGTCTCTGCTTTGTTGACCAGGCTGGTCTTGAACTTCTGGCCTCAAGCAATCCTCCCACCTTGGCTTCCCAAAGTGCTGGGGTTACAGGTGTGAACCACTGTGCCCAGCCACTCTGACACACTTTAAAAGACAAGCTGAGATAATGTGATAGTGAGAGTTATTTTTGTATGTCTTTGATAATTTTTTGAGATAGTTTATGGTATGAAATAATTTACTCTTTCCACACAGATGAGGACTTCTCAGCACAATCCCTTGGCAATCCATGGGCTTTGAGCCCTTAGCCCCAAAAGGAAGCCTATCTGTGTCCTTTAAACACTGAGGAGATCATGTTCTTACTTCCAGGAGCTTCTGGCTGGACCTACAGCCCAGAGACAACTATTGGGGGATAATTTCACGTGATCCCATGGTGGCAAAACAGAGGTAGGGCACCACTACCTCACAGCAACCCTAATCAAACAAAAATTAAATTGAGGCTTCTACTTGGCAAGTCGTTTGCTATTTTAGCTTGGTTTTTAATGCTTTCTAAATTGATACTAAAGTTTTTTTAAATTCAACATGTTCCCTCCAATTTACTACAAACAATAGGAACTGCATACACAAATGTTTCAAAATTAAACAAGCTAACTCAAGAGATTTGTAGTTTTAAGCAATTTAGAAACATATTTTAAAAATCCACTGTGAATTCTCCCTCCCTATCAAAGAGTAAAAAGTTGATAATTATTCACCATATTTAAAAGGTATCCTAGTTACATACAACTGATCACCAATGATTAAAGGCTATGATTGGTGGAAAGAACACTGATGAACTTCTTGCAGATCAAAGCAATGTCAAAGTGATTGGCTCATTAAATGGCAGTTGTAGTGGCAGGATCCTAGATGTGTGACTCTGGGGTAGCATGCTTCAAAAGCAACTGATATTTTTTGGAATGTGCCATGAGGATTGGATTGAGGATATGTGAAGACATCTGTTTCATCTCACAGGACTTGGTAGTCAGTCATACAGCAGGCCCTAGGCTGTCAACTTAGTATTCTTCAATTGTTTCAATGTAGATTGCTTATATTTCTGAGCTTTAAAGATTTCCAAATAAATAAGGAGTTTAACTTAGGTCGGTATGAAATGTGTGCTTTTGGTATGGGTGACATCTGCATTCTATATTATTACATATCACTTTATTGTAAAAATACACTCACATCAGAAAGCATGTTTTACAGTGGTAAAGCAGCAGTTTTTATTTATTATAAATTCTAAAAAAGAATCCAACTTTATAAGTAAAAAGAACACTGATGATCACTTAAGACATTTAAATTTAAAATTATTACTAAAAAAACCCTTTACATTCACACAAGTCCAATGCCTTTGTTGGTTTTTACAGACATAGAATTTCTGTAGGGTTTTGGGCCCTATCAACAATTTTTAGTAAGTACTGCAATAACAGAATAAAGCAATAAAACAACTGGACACTCCTAAAGAAAAAGGGCCCATTAATCAGGTGCAGGCCAGAGAAACCCAACCTGTTGGCAACATGAGGCTCTTTCCCACCTGGGTCTTGGTGAGACACGTGGCACAGCAAGGCTGTCAGTGCATGTGCATAAATTGTAGACCAGGTCCCACTAAGCTACTTCCAGAAACAGCCTGCCCTTCCACGAGTCACAGAGGTCCCCTGGTCCTTATTCATCTTGATATACTCATGGGATGTTTGGAATTAAGGAGCCCAAACTACCTTACTTGCATTTGAAGGCTTTCACTTCATATCCTACCCCATCAGTCTAAGAGCCCACCCAACAAGGGTAGCCACAGATAGAGAGATGCTCAAGCTCTATAGGCTGCCTGACCCTGGAACCAGCCTGGGGCCCTGACTATGACCTCCACGGGGCTGTCAGTGGCTAGGCAAAGCTCTTTAAGACCCAGCGATCATGGCAGTGGTATCAGCCATGGTGAATCAAAGTTAAGTATAGTGCTCCCAGCAAACAGGGTTACCAACTGGATTGAGCAGTAACAAAATGCATTTGAAATCAGTAAGACTAAACTGTGTATATATAAACAATAATGAATATTACAAACACCAACAACCACAACAATAACAGATCAGGCTTCTCAAAATCCAGAAACCGGAAGGCTATTTTAAAGTGTTTAAATACAATCATGTAAGGAAAAAAAAATCTCCCCAAAACCATAAAGTCAAGCAACCTTATTTTCACGTCTATATGACTAAAAAATGAAAATGACCTTTGCTGGCATTACTTGCCACACAAATATCCGTAATTTCCCCCTTGATATTTAAGGACATGTGGGATAACTTTATAAAAAAGTAAAGTGTGCAGAGAAGGCACTGTTTTGGCACTAGCAAAAAGGACAGTTAATTTTCACACGAATCACGTGAACTTTAATAACCCATGATACACATGCTAAACTCAATCCTTTAAAGCCCTGTGGAAACTGCATTTTTTGTGGTAAGTAACAGTTGCTTGAAGCATATTAGGAGAAATCATGAGTCACATCACCGGAAAGGGAGAGTCAGAATCTTGGCATGATTTCATCATGTGGTTTGTAATCTCAGAACACGCCCTGATTTAAGAGGAGGGAAAGTAAGGCTCAAGTGCTCCCTCTGTCATCATGGGTACTGGAGGCCGACGGCTTTTCCTTATGCTCCCTGCTAAGCATTTAAATAAATTTAGAAAACAGATAAAAATAGATTCTAATTAAAGTGTTTTATTTAAATTTTTTTTTTTTTTTTTTTGAGGCAGGGTCTCACTGTTGCCCGGGCTGGAGTGAAGTGGCGTAATCTCAGCTCAGCGCAGCCTCACTCTCCTGGGCTCAAGTGATCCTCCCACCTCAGCACCCCCAGTAGCTGGGACGACAGGTGCGCGCCACCACACCCAGCTAATTTTTGTATTTTTTGTAGAGACGGGGTCTCGCTATGCTGCTCAGGCTGGTCTCAAACTCCTGGGCTCAAGCGATCAGCTTGCCTCAACCTCCCAGGGTCCTAGAATTATAGGAGCGAGCCATCATGCCTGGCCTTAAAAAATTTTTAACAACTACCTATAAGCACTCAGGACTTAAACAGTATTTTGACTAATATTTAAAATTTAAAAGTTTTAAAAAATTTTTTATTCATAGAAATTAAAAGAAGACAGTCTCTTATTTTTTAAAGGAGGATAATTCTGAAACTAATATTTTCTATCAACTATGGCTGGTAATGGTAAACTTCTATATATTAATGTTACTTTTTCATATATATCTCTCTCAAATGACACTATGGCTTTAGTTCTCTCAGTGTTTATCTCTGGGGAAAATGTGATTAAGATAACCAGTATTTTAGTAAATATCAAAGGTTCTAATATAAGTTTTCCTCACAGTTTTTAATAGAGTTTGCATAGCTCTATTCTTAAATGTAGGACTGCCATTGCCTTCTGGTGGTAAGTCACAAATTATTCTTTTTTTTTTTAAGAGTATAAAATTGAGGTGCCATTAGAAGAAATTCTCACTGAAAATGCTGAGAATATATTTCTTAGGGTAGAAAAGTAATAGAAGCTGCTTTTACTTAATCACAAAAGAATTTGCATATGTATTTCTTAATTACTGGAGAAGACTTTATATAATTTTGATTGGTTACCAGTCAAAACTCCACAAAACATTTAGGTAATTCTGAGACATTAAAAAAAAAATTTAGTTGAAAACATTATGAATTCAAATGTACAAACAGAAAGGTGCCAAAGAGCTGGTGATACTGACTTACTAATAAACACCTACCAGGACAGATCTGTTGGAAAAGGTGTGGCAGGAACAAGTAAACAGGAATCCCCAAATGCCCCCACCTCCTCTCCATTCCAGATTACAAAGCACCTGCTATAATGCACTAGAGTTGAGCGACTTCGTATTAGAAACATTATAAATACTTCTCAAAGAGTCTACCTACAGGAAATACACATATAAAATCATAGTGTATTTTAATAGTTTAAAAACTAAAAATTAGGTATAAGCATATCTATCAACATCAAACATTAATTTTTCTCCACATCAGTTGGGTTTGGTACCCACATAATGATATAGCCAAAGCCCACCATAAACCCAACTTACTTATACACTGACATTTGAAATACACACACACAGATATCTATACACTCACATACATACGTAACTGTTAACAAACACACACATCTATTGAGTCTTCACAGAAAAAAAGGCACAGTGGTTGACAAAGCATTTTTTCATAGATATTTGTGTCTGCAAAGTGTTTCAATGTGGAAAAATAATTTTTCACTGAATTCTGCTTCAAATTGAGCACAGTGGGCCTAACAGTTTTAGCTGCCTATCACATTCTAAACAAGTTTCTTGATTGCATCATATATAACAATTGTTCACACTTCCTGCGTGAAGGGCCTATTCTAGATTGGGTATAGAATCGAACGGGTTTTCAGTGTACTGTGACAACAGTAAGGATTTATGAGCATGCCTATAGTTCCTACCAAAATATCCGATCCTGTGTTTATCCAACTCCTTCTCTCCAGTAAAACATGCAGCTTGAGAGAAAATTCTGTGCTTCAGATTTTACCGTGTGCACCCTGGAAGTTGTGGAATGTCCATAATGAGTTCTGTGTCATGGATGCTGTAACACTAGCAGCCAGAAACCCAGGCTTTCTACCTGTTTGATGTTTAATCACAATAAACTCTTGGCTATACAAAACCACTGCAACTTGCTTTTTAATAGCATCAATAAAATAGCTGATTTCTCGGAAGACCCATGAGGAAAACAAATGTTTTCCTTGCCTTTGGATTATGTGAGCCAGCTAGCATGCTTCGTAATGTTCGCCACGGTGTCCTGGGAGATGTCACCCAGCCTCATCCAACTAACCGTTTAATGATTTGTACAAAAAATAGTTCATGAGAAGCAACACACACTGCAAATAAAGAGTCCACTATTAGGGAAGCCTAAAAAGTAAAATATAACAATGAGAGAATCTTACACGGAAAAATTTATTTGCTCATTTACAAGGGTAACTGTGTTTATATAGCTTTAATTCAATTTGATTAAATTTTTTTAGAGTTTTAAATAATCGTGTTTTTTTAACCAAAATATTTGATTCCCCAATCACTGATGGGTTATTATATTTAACATGGGAGCTTGTAGTAACGGGCTTAGTGTGGTCATTTGAAAGCAAATGGAATAAAAATTGCTAAACAATTTATGGAGTAGGGGGAGGAAAACATTCCTAAATGTTTCCAAAAGAAACATCAGAGGCAAATTGAATCCAAAGCCTTTAAATTGGGCCAGATGCCATTTAATACTGGAATAGGCATGTTCATATCAGAACAGGGGGATTGTCTCTTCTTCTTTCCCTTTGTGTTTCCGTCTTTGCATGATGCTGCTGTAGGCCCCTCAACTCTAGGAAAAGACAAAAGAAACAGAAACAAAGAAGCGAACTCTGTGCCTGACAAGGATAAGAAAAAAACTAAGGCCGGGCGCGGTGGCTCAAGCCTGTAATCCCAGCACTTTGGGAGGCCGAGACGGGCGGATCACGAGGTCAGGAGATCAAGACCATCCTGGCTAACATGGTGAAACCCCGTCTCTACTAAAAATACAAAAAACTAGCCGGGCGACCTGGCGGGCGCCTGTAGTCCCAGCTACTCGGGAGGCTGAGGCAGGAGAATGGCGTGAACCCGGGAGGCGGAGCTTGCAGTGAGCTGAGATCTGGCCACTGCACTCCAGCCTGGGCGACAGAGCAAGACTCCGTCTCAAAAAAAAAAAAAAAAGAAAAAAACTAAACTGTGATTAAGGAAGTAATGGAAAAAGGATGAATCATTCCACTAGTTGTGTGGTCTGGGAGAGTCTCTGGGCTTATTTTAAGTGACTTTTTAGAAAGGGATGCTTGGGGTTTGCTTATTCAAGCATTGGTCTAACTCTTTGATCTTCAAACACATTCTCATTACAGCCACTCCATGAGCTTTTGGGCCATGGTGACTATCTTCACCTTTTAATTTCAAGGGCCCCAAGTAGGTCACAGTGCCTCTCTTAAGTCCCTGACTGGGGATACGTCATTCACAGCAAGTGAAGACCTCATATTTTAGGACCACTGTTTGCAAAGGAGACAAAGTTCATAGGGAGGCCAACTAGTGACATGGAATGCCACTCCTGGCCTGTGTAGTGCAGCAGAAGCAGACACCGTATTGGCTGAGGTTTGAGCAAACTGTCATACCTCACAGGAAAAAAAAAAAAAAAAAAAAAAAACTGCATTAAACCCACTGCTGGCATTCACAACTTATTGAAAAGGCTCTTTCCTTATCCCCTCATCTTACCCCTAACCAGTGACAGACACCATGATGAGTAACTGCATTTCTGGCATCCCCTAAATGGACATTAATGAAGTCAAACAAGGTGAAGCTACTAGTACTTCCCCAACGGCAGGGGGCACAGACGAAACCTCTTTACATTCAGTGATTTACCTGTGTTTCAGTATGTGCAGTATATGCCACCGATTAATGACGACACCGGAAAAATGTAACACAGTTAATAGTAAAACACCAGCTACCTTTTAACACTCATGTTCCCAAGCATATACACAGATACATACATACACACAAACGTACACATACTCCCACTGTTTGGGGGCTGTTCATCACTGATGAATGAAACCTCCACTCAGGAGGTTTCCTCGGGCATGTAATTCACCATCTGAGGAGATGCTGTCCGGATGAGTAAGTATAAATTCGGGTGAACTATGTATGCGGCAAACCCATGACAAACTAGCATACTGATGACATCCGGTCACGGTTTACTCAGCGTAGGATATGTATGCTAACATGATGACCAGCTCTGCTCCTGCAAGTGTTAGAATTCGCTTGTCTTTTCATGGAATATGAAAGGTAAACTAACATTTCTTGGGTGATGGTCATTTGCTTGAATGGCAGATTTTTCTTCTGTTGCTGCATGAATGTTGTCTGGATAAGCATCTTCTTCATCGTTTTCATCTCTCAGATGACCCTCCAGGCTGTGTCTAATGCCATAAGCAAAGTAAATCAGGAAGCCTGTTGGGGTGGGGAAAAAAAAAAATCAAGGTTTCAGGTATGTCAGAAAATGACTTTTAAGTTATACAGGTGGAGAATTAAATATAGAACTTTAGAGTTTTTCTCTTTTTTAGAACAGGAGTCCCCAAACCCCAGGCCACAGACCACTATTGTTAGGAACCAGGCCACAAAGCAGGAGGTGAGCGAGCAAAGTCTCGTCTGTATTTACAGTCACTCTCCATCGCGAACATTACCACCTGAGCTCCGCCTCCTGTCAGAGCAGGGCAGCATTAGATTCTCACAGAAGGGACTGTGCATGTGAATAATCTAGGTTGCGTGCTCTTTATGAGAACCTATCTAATGCCTGATGATCTGAAGTGGAACAGTTTCATCCCAAACCCACCCCCAACCCCGTCCATGGAAAAACTGTCTTCCACAAAACCTGTCCCTGGTGCCAAAAAGGTTGGAGACCGCTGCTTTAGAAGAATGAAATGCAAATACAACATACCCCACAGAAGATGTCCTTGATCAATATTTTCCTGGTAGAATGTGCCTCTCTATTGTTAAGACCCAAACTTTATAGATTGTATTTTGCTCTCAACAAGTTTTTCAATGTTTATACGGAAAACTTTTAATTTATGTTCTTAAAAGTCAATACTGTAAACAAAATGACATGTGGAATAAAGTCTCAAATTATACCCTAAATACAAGCGATGAATTATCAGAATCAAGGTCAGGTATTTTGGAAAGTATGCCCTGTATTAACCAAGGGGACACGGATATGCCTTACACGTGTCACTGTCACCAGGAGAGTCCAAAGAACTGTCTGCAAAGCAACTGTTTATTAACAGCCACACTGTGTGGGCATTGGGAGGCAATGTTTTAAGAACCCTCCTAAGATCACTGCAGACATGGAGGCATTTTGCTATTTTAGTTCTACTTTAGAAAATTCGTTGTGAGTTTTTGGTTGATGTAAAATGACTTTTTCTGGGTTTCATTTTTTTCACCTATAAGTTGAAAGAAATAGAGCCGACGTGGTTCTACAGGATTAGCGGGAGATACCGATTTACAAAGGCATCTGAAAACATCTGGAAAAGCACTCAGACATCCCTAAGAATCAGGAAAGAAAGAAATGGGGGAAAAAAGCCTTTATTCCCAGGATGCGGAAGAGGGTGCATTTCTCTCATCACAGCACATGAAATAGGAAAGAGAACCCAACATTAAAAGACCTACCAATTGCCATCCAAATGCTGAATCTGATCCAAGTGTCAGCACTCAACTGGACCATCAAGTAAATGTTCACCAGGATGCTGAACGCTGGCAAAAACGGTAAGAATGGAACCTAAGGGGGAAAACAATCCTTTTGAACATACTCATATTTTGAAGCATATTTCAACAGTGCAGCAATTAATTCGGCATATATGCTTCCACACTACATCAGTCACAGTTAAAACCATGCTTCTAGAGACCATAAAAGGAGAATCACATCTTAGAGTATTTACTAAAGCTCAAGGCAACAGGGGATTTGTAAGATTCAGTAACACCTGCACCATCAAAATAATGTAGACACACACAGGGGATACCTCTGAAATGCGGGATACATATGGTTATCCCAGGTACATCCTTCCAGGAAGCCCTCTACAAGCCCAAGCCAGTATACTGTTAGCGCAAATGGGACAGGATAGTTTAACTCGCAGTGTAGGAGCTTATCTTTTTCATGTTTACTTTAGTTTTATTTTATTTTTAGAGACAGTGTCTCACTCTGTCACCCAAGCTAGAGTGCAGTGATACTATGACAGCTCACTGCAGCCTTGAACTCCTGGGTTCAAGTGATCCTCCCACTTCAGCCTCCTGACTAGCTAGGACTACAGGAATGAGCCACTACACGCAGCTAATGTGTGTGTTTGTTTTGTAGAGATGGGGTCTCACTATGTTGCCCAGGCTGCACTTGAACTCCTGGCCTCAAGCAATCCTCCTGCCTTGGCCTTTCAAAGTGCTGCGATTACAGGTGTGAGCCGCCACACCCGGCCCCAGAGGAAGGGCTTTTGGTGGGACCAAAGTCCTTAGGAGAGGGCAGTGCATTTCTAAAAACAAAATATTCACCCTACTTTTCTGATATTACAGCTTCTTTTAACATGAGATTTGTTTACTATTATATATAGTAATATCGTGATAGGAACATACCCAAGTTTTTGAAAAGGCAGTAAGAGGACCAATGTAGAAGGAATTCTGTACAAAACGGAACATATGGAAGGATTGTGACACTCTCATTCACTGGCTAACCACATTAGGAGTTGCTGAGGCAGGCAGATCACCCGAGGTCAGGAGTTTGAGACCAGCTGGGCCAATATGGCAAAACCCCGTCACCACAAACACACAAAAATAAGCAGGGCACGGTGGCTCACATGTAAAATCCCAGCACCTCTGGAGGCGGAGGTGGGTGGAATATTTGAGGTCAGGAGTTTGAGACCATCCTGGCTAACATGGTGAAATCTGGTCACTACTAAACATACAAACATCAGCTGAGTGTGGTGGCATGTGCCTGTAATCCCAGCTACTGCGGAGGCTGAGGCAGGAGAAGTGCTTTAACGCAGGAGGCAGAGGTTGCAGCGAGCTGAGATCGCTCCATTGCACGCCACCCTGGGCAACAGAGAGAGATTCCATCTCCAAAAAAAAAAAAAAGAAAGAAAGAAAAAAGAAAAAACACATCAAACTAATTATCCAGAGAAAATGAACACAGTATTTTGGGTCTCTAATCCTCATTACACATACCATGAATGCCACTTTCTGCTGATTCTGGGGCTGCCTCCAGATGGTGAGAATGATGGCAACACAGAGAACAAGAAACAGCGCGAGGAGAGCGAGGCTCCAGGCCTCCAGCCTGGTGATGGCGTGAACTCCGTAAGTGGTCAAGACACTCAGGCCCAACACGAGAAAAGCTGCAGGGAGGATACGTAGATAACACAGTCAGCACAACGTGCTCCACCCAGATTGTTTGGTGCGATACAGCATATTCTGATAAAACACTGAGTTCTGTACACATTTACTTGGCTAAATACAAAGAGTCTTCGCCTTGCGCTTTCTTCTTTTTCATGGAGAGAGATGTGCAGCTGCATGGATTTAAGAACCACTGCTTATTTACTCATTACTCTCCCCTCCTTAGAAGCCAACTGCCCCTCTTGGTGTTACTGACTTGCATTATCTGCCCGCGTGCCATCTGTGTCCTCATTGGTTACTTTCAGACTAGGATGCTGTCAGGCGTGGATACTTCCCTTTTTTCAAATGGGAAATGGCGTATCTGGTTATTTTAAGCTGCCGCAAACACGGACTGTGATATGGTTTGGCTGTGTCCCCACCCAAATCTCATCTTGAATTATAGCTCCCATAATTTCCACATGTTGTGGGAGGGACCCGGTGCACGATAATTGAATAGTATGTAGTTTCCTCCATGCTGTTCTCATGGCAGTGAATAAGCCTCACGAGATCTGATGGTTTTATAAGGAGAAACCCCTTTTGCTTGGTTATCATTCTCTTGCCTGCTGCCGTGTAAGACGTGCCTTTCACCTTCCACCATGATTGTGAGGCCTCCCCAACCATGTGGAACTGTGAGTCCATTAAGCCTCTTTTTCTTTATAATTTACCCAGTCTCGGGTATGTCTTTATTAGCAGCATGAGAACAGACAAATACAGACTGTTAACGTACACAAACAATATATCATCTGCATCTTTTCTCCCTGTTTCGGAGAATGACATCACCACCCCATCTCTGACCACCAAGTCTACTCTAGGGGCACCTCTTATTTGCTCCGAGAAGCCTGTGCTTCCCTGCTTGCCACCAATCATCCTGTCCTGTAAAGCCCAGTGAGAGTACGGACCGCCTCTCTTGACATCCCGGGTGCCCAGTGGAGTACCTGGCACACAGGCGACATTTTATAAATGTCACTGAAGACATGAATGATTACGTAACTGTGCGTTACATAAAACAAGCATTTCCTATATTATTGGACAATTCCATCAGGTTCCAGTCAGGTTACTGGCACGCGTACGCAGCCTGATGCTTTCACCCAGAGGGCATCCTAACCTCTAATGAATGTGCCGGTTTGTACTTCTGTCACTCTCGTCTTGAAATACTCCTACCTCCTTTGTTCAATTATCAAGATGCAATAAATGTATACAGGTAATATAAAGATGATCTCGACCACTGGTGATGCTTTAGGTGAAAATTTCAAGGTGGTTGCTAATACATTCTAGGGCAATATGAGGCTCTCTGTTCTCTTTCACATCACGCCAGCTCTACCCACACACATCTGGGTCTGTACAATGTGAGCAGAGAAGACGACTTACCCAGGAATCCTACCAGAAAGTTCACGAGAGAAGCTGACTGCTGTGTCGGCAGAAGGGAGGGGCAGAAGAGGGTCCGCACACTGAAGCCCTGTCTCTGCAGCATGGTGACCTGGGACTCACTCTTCGAGGTTACCCTGGGAGACGATCCCAGACCATCTTTCTCAGGAGAAAATTTGGGCTGCTCGTAAGATAAGCCAGGCTGGTACCTATTCCCAAACAGACATCTATGTCTTTATTCTCAAACAGAGATTTGGCCCAAGTGAAACCAGCACCTAAAACCTTAAGTAAGACATCATACAGAGTGATAGTGTGTAGAGTAAATCAATACTTATGACTCCAGTCCCAGAGCATGCTGAGCCAGGCCACAAACCTTTTCGATAAAACATCTGCAGCAAAATACCCAAATTTCCTCCAGGAGTTACTAATCAGAGTCATATATTAGACGGCAAAGGAAAGTGAAACTATAAAGGAAGGCAATCACAATAAAAGGATGATTATTCTGACATTATTTATGCCCAAAGGAAATGCGGTTCATGAAAACAGCACAGAAACTCTAGGTACATTTCAGCTATAAAATAATGCAGTCACCAGTCTGGTATTCAAAGGCCTCATCACAATCTGTCATTCTGGCCTCATCCTTCCCTACCTTCTAGCTAAACCCAGACAAGCTCATCTGACCATCCTGCCACCTCTACACCCATTGCATGCCATTGTCCTTTATTATTTTATCCTCCTCCTGTATAGCTTATATCAAGACATCAGCCTTGACATGGTTTGGCTGTGTCCCCACCCAAATCTCACCTTGAATTGTAGTTCCCACAATCCCCAGGTGCCATGGGAGGGACCCAGTGGGAGGTAATTTAATCATGGCACTGGTTACCCTCATGCCGTTCTTGTGATAGCAAGTGAGTTCTCATGAGAGCTGATGGTTTTTCTTGTTTTGTTTTGTTATTTTTTTTTGAGACGGAGTTTTGCTCTTGTTGCCCAGGCTGGAGTGCGGTGGTGTGATCTCAGCTCACTGCAACCTCTGCCTCCTAGGTTCAAGTGATTCTCCTGCCTCAGCCTCCTGAGTAGCTAGGACAACAGGTGCCCACCACCACACCCTAAGGGGCTTTCCCCCTTTTTGCTCAGCACTTCGCCTTCCTGCCATCGTGTGAAGAAGGACATGTTTGCTTCCCCTTCCACCATGATTGTTAGTTTCCTGAGGCCTCTCCAGCCCTGCGGAACCATGAGTCAATTAAACTTCTTTCCTTTATAAATTACCCAGTCTTGGGTATGTCTTTATTAGCAGCTTGAGAATGGACTAATACAAGCCTGCTTCTCCTCCTAGTGTCTGCCCCAGGCTTTTCAGTGTGGCCTCTTCTCCTTCTGGGCAGCCTTTACTTATATTTGAAAGTAACATTTTCCCTCCATATGAAGAAATATGCTCACTGAGAAAAAATGCACAGAAGTATACAGGAGAAATTCAAAACCAGCCATAATACCACCAGCCAGTGTTAATCACTGTTAGCACTTTGGTACAATTTCACCCAGGCATATAATGTCTATACAGGCATATATGATTTCTCCATGTAAATTTATTATTTGAATAAGTTCAGACACTACATATACTGTAGTTTTATATCCTCAAATGGATATATTTCTCCATAAAATTAAATACCATTTTATTTGCTGTAGAAGAGTTCAATGAATAAATGCAGCCTCATTTATTTAACCATTCCTCTAGTGATACTCAGGTTAGTTTCATTTTTTCACTATTGTAAATTACCTTTTCCAAAAACATCCTTTACATACATCTGTGTGTGCCTCTGATTAAATCTTTAGCACAAAAATTTTAACAACTGAACTAATGGAACAAAAAGCACAGCATTTTTAAGTGTCTTTAGACATTATGAGAAACTGCCTTTCACGTAGATTAGGCCAACCTATCACTCGTGGTCAACTTGGATTTGATTCTTTGCTGCAGACCAGATATGCTGCTTCTACTTTTCGTTAGTATTTTGATAGATGTGACCTCTCACCTTGGTGAGACTGCTGGCTCCCTGGAAGCCAGGAGAGCGAGGGCTCATTTTCTCACTCCCAGAGTCCCCCACGCATGGTACACCCTGTAGAACCACTGGGTGACTCACCTGAGGATGAGAACACAGGCTGCCACCAAAGAGTAGGCCATGAGCGTGCCAATGGACATCATGTCCACAAGCGCCTTCAGGTCAAACAGAAAGGCCATGAAAGCTAGGGGAAGAAGAACAGAACGGCGAAGTAAATGGCCCAGGAGGAAATTCCAGACAGTTACTAATGTTCAAGCCAGGCACAGCTGACTGCCACTGCGTTTTAGTCCCAATGATAAGTCAACCAGAGTGTAGAAAATACATCTCTCACAGTTAATAAGATGTTCTTTAGGTCATATAAACTGCTGATAGGACTTCAAAACCCCTCAGCTCTCTAGTAACTACATGGCACATTCTACTTAGATTACATAAAAAAAATATTTGGCCTGAAAAAGAGTGAAAACATTACATGACAGAACACAGTCTTTGATGTTTCAGAAGAAAAATACTGCTAGGAAGCACTGGCTAGCTCCTTTTTGAAAAAAAAATAAAAAACATTCAAACAGAAGGAGCTTTCATTATAGATATTATATAACCACTTTAGTTTCCATATACATTGAGTTACATCATATACAACTCAATTTTTTTTTTTTTTTTTTGAGACAGGGTCTCACTTTGTCACCCAGGCTGGAGTGCAGTGGTACGATGTCGGCTTACTGCAATCTCCACCTCCCTGGTCCAAGTGATTCTCATATCTCAGCCTCCTGACTAGCTGGGACTACAGGCGTGCGCCACCACACCTGGATAATTTTCGTATTTTTCGTAGAGGTAGGGTTTCACCATGTTGGTCAGGCTGGTCCCGAACTGGCCTCAAGTGATCTACTGGCCTCAGTCTCCCAAGAAGCTGGGATTACAGGTGTGACAGTGACCCACCTGACTGAAATTTATTTTAGTAATTCTGATAAAATAAAATAAAATAATAATTTTCAATTAAATTATGTTTCTGAAACAGGCTAAACTACTACGATTAAAGCCATGCATTCCAGGTAGACTTACTAGATCTGAGCGATCAATATCTGGTCCCGCATACCAAATCCCAAATATTAAGAGGCAAAACATACTGTACACAGTTAAATAGTTTAACTTCCACTAAGCAACTGTTTTCTCCACTGAAACATCAAGATACTGATGATATTAACTTGAATTTAGCACATAGTTTTCCCTGTTAGAGTAAGTAGATAACAACACACTCTGTTTATATGATGTTTCAGATCCCTCTCCAACATTTAAATGTCTGTGATCTCATTTTACCTTCGGGTCAATGATCCTATGGGATGCGACATCATTTAGGTTTAGGCATATAAAATGGCTGGATGTGACAATTTTTGACCCCAAACTCAGCAACTGTGAGTGGTTTTTCTAACAGGATTATCCCCATCTTAGAGACAGGCTAACTTAGCAAGGCCACGACTACCCGTCAGGGCAGAGTTTCCCTCATTCAACAGCCCCATGTTCCTTCTACAAGATCACATTGTTTCTTTTAACACACTGCATGCCTCACTTTGAAAATTCTTTGCTGGGCACAGAAGTTCACACCTGTAATCCCTGCACTTTGGGAGGCTGGGCCAGGCAGATCACTTGAGGTCAGGAGGTTGAGACCAGCCTGGCCAACATGGTGAAACCCCATCTCTACTAAAAAAAAAAATCAGCTGGGTGTGGTGGCACGTGACTGTAATCAGAGCTACTCAGGAGGCTGAGGGAGGAGAACTGCTTGAACCCGGGAGGCGGAGGTTGCAATGAGCCAAGATTGTGACACTAAACTCCAGCCTGGGTGACAGAGTGAGACTATGTCTCAAAAAAAAAAAACAAAAAAAAAAAAGGAGAAAAATTCTTCATTGCTCATATACTTATACATCAGATTATTACAATTTAGGTATATTTAAAAATCACAGAGAGCCAAATAAGGTAGCCAAGAGAGAAGAAAATGATAAATTGTCCACACAAGTTATCTAATCCAAGTTAAAAATAAGCAAAGTAAGGTATGGGAGTACAAAATAACAAAAATATTTTAAAGCATTTTAAAAAGTGGTCTATTATAATTATCTTCTTGTAATTATTAACTTTAATATCTTAACATGCCACCAAATTCAATTCTTCCTGAATAAAGAAGGATAAACTTTTAAAAATTCTGGATCATTACTGGGCAAGTATTTTACTGGAAAGAGAAAATTTTTTATGAGTTAAATAAAATGTATGACTGTCTAAAAATATTTACAAACTATGTTTAACATGTGTTGTTTAAAAATAAAATAGGCTTCACATCGTCTAGGGCAAACCTTCATTTAGGGGGGGCAGAATCCTAGGCCTGAGAAAATAAGTGGCTTGACCATCTAACATATGTTTAAGAAAGGGCCAGATTCGCCGGGAGCGGTGGCTCCTACGCCTGTAATCCCAGCACTTTCAGAGGCCGAGGCGGGTGGATCACGAGGTCAGGAGATCGAGACCATCCTGGTGAACATGGTGAAACCCCATCTCTACTAAAAATACAAAAAAATTAGCCAGGCGTGATGGCAGGTGCCTGTAGTCCCAGCTTCTCGGGAGGCTGAGGCAGGAGAATGGCGTGAACCCGGGAGGTGGAGTTTGCAGTGAGTACATTCTGATCCTGAAAAAAAAATCCATTTTACACAGAACGAAGCAGTAGCTTTCTCTAACCTAATTTCCCAACAATTCAGAGCCTCAATGAAATTGTCTCTTTGGTTTGAATTTCTAGTGCCAAAATTGTTCGTTACTTTACGTATAAAGTTTGCTAAAGTCTTTCTTTTGCTTCCTGTAACAGTACCTTTAAGGTCATTGTCTGGATCTAGAATCTCACTGAAATTTTCTGCATGAGATAAGAATCTGGCCAAAGGTATTTTACATGGATATTAAGATGTACCAAAAGACTAGTAATCTGGATTTTCTGAACATAATTTAAGTACCAAAACTGTTGAAAGGGAAAATAGATTCCTGATGGAGTTGGAGACGATATATACATTTGTAACTGTTAGATGGCTACGATGGCCCTGGGAGCAAGGATGCCCACCATACTGAGGATAGTGATCACAATGCCCAAGCATAAATTATCTTGGACATTTCTTATTAATAAAAGGTAAAGCTTAGCATTTAAAAAATCCTATGGTCCTTTAGCAATATTCAACGTATATCCTAGACCAATCAATCATTATTTTAAAATTAATATTTCAAAAATTAAGCAAGAATTCCTTAATCGAAACTTTATGTATCAATGATATAATTTTGTGTGCTAGTTCATCAGAAAAGCAATTCATGATATTTAGTGGAGAGCCATTATAACCCTTTGTATATTTGTTAGAGCCCCAAATATTAAAATAACAAAATAGTAAAAAAAAAAATCCCAAAGGGTCAATTAAGAATGAACTTCAGTATACCACCGCCACCACAATTTTCAATGTTAATCCCAATGGCCGTACACTAATTTACCAGTGATTTTGTTTTTTTTTTTAACTTACATGCACAGCATGCAGACTCTCTTTCTAAGTCCATGCATGCAAATTAAATGTTCCAGTCCAATGCTCAAGAAGCCTAAGTCTGTAAAGCTTACCAGAAATGACCCCTGCAGTCAACGTGGCAGCAACTGGTGACTGCCTCTTACTCACTCTGGCAAGAAATCTAAACAGTAAGCCATCCCGGGCCATGGCAAACAGAATTCGGGGTAAAGGGAACATAGAGCCCAGAAGACTAGAACAGAAAAATTCAAAATTCACACATGAGTTATTTTAAGGATTATTCTAGACAGATATGCACAGGTAAAGACTGGACACACAAAAATGCAGAACCAAAAAATTCAAACTAGGAAACATTCACAAAAAACGTGACTGAACTTCTTGTAAATCAAAACAGAAAACCACCTAGCTTTGCATTTTTAACGCAGAGTCCTTGATGAAAAAGATCCCCCGTTTCTTAAGAAAAGTCAACTCTCTCTCACCTGCCACTGCACCCGATGATAAAGTAGCAATTATTGGTGTCTTCGTTTTGGAATTGATTTGAGCTAGACATTTGAAAAGCAACCCATCCTCCGCCATAGCATAGATTACACGAGGCATTGGGAAAATGGATCCAAGAAGACTGAATAAAAAGCAAACACATGCAGTATGGCAAACATTCATGCAACATTACATCCCCGAACGGAAATAAAATAATTGCATAATATTCAGCATGACAGTTGTAATTATGAAGTCATATTATTTATATTAATAATTACGTCACATTGTTTTTAAATGCACTATGATAGGGCATTTAAAAAATTTGCTAATATTTACCATTGTGCTATTCATTATTCTGTTACAGATAAGTAGTACCCAGCAAAATTACCAGACTAAAAACAACATTGCAAGTAATTTGTATGTACCCACAATTATTACCAAATTAAAACTAAGCAATTAAGACTTAACCAAACCAATATTATTAAGACATTTTTAGCAGCAACAACTTAGAAAATAAAATTATTAATTTGATATGTAATTAAAGAAAAGACTAAGTAATTTTATTTCATAAGCAATAGTTGCAACCTTTATTCAATAATGATGTATTTTTTGCATTTATTGTACCAGTATTTTTTCTCATACACGCTGATATTGGATCAAGTTAGTAATAATCCCCAGCATCATAAGATAATCAAGGTAGAAAAAGGCAAAGAAGATCAATTTACGTAAATGTAGTATGCAGAGGGGACCACAATGAAAAGTTAGCAACTGAAGTTTAGTAAGACAGTTTTTGCTTGAGATGTTCGGAATTACTTTTGTTTACTAGCTGCACCATTTCACACATTACTTAGTTGTGAAAAATAACCATGTAAGAGAAAACAAAAAAAGTATTTTATTTAAAAATCCTTCTTATTTATTTATTTTATTTGCAACAGGGTCTCACTCTGTCACCCAGGCTGGAATGCAGTAGTACGGTCATAGCTAGCTCACTGTGCCCTCAAACTCCTGGGCTCAAGTGATCCTCCCACCTCAGTCTCTCAAGTAACTGCGACTGGGACTAAAGGCACATGCCACCATGCTCAGCCAATTTATTGAAGTTTTTGAGGAGACCGAGCCTTGCTATGTTGCCCAGGTTGGTCCTGAACTCTTTGCCTTAAGTGATCCTCCCGCCTCGATGTCCCAAACTACTGGGACTACAAGAGTGAACCACTATGCCTGGCCTTTCTTTATCTTTAATAAGGCTCTGTTGAGCTTGGTCATAGATGAATCTTTGCCCATCCCTTCTCAGGCCATGGGGGCATGGTATCTTCAGAGTTCAGACTTTGGAAATTACTTGAAGCTATTCAAAATAAACCTCAAGGCCAGGTGTGGTGGCTCATGCCTGTAACCCCAACACTTTGGGAGGCTGAGGTGGGAGGATCACTTGAGCCCAGGAGTTCAAGACCAGCCTGGGGAACTTAACGAGACCTCGTCTCTATAAAAAATAAAAAATTAACCAGGTATGGTGTTACGTGCCTGTATCCTAGCTACTCAGGAGGCTGAGCTGGGGAGATCACTTGAACCCAGGAGTTTGAACCTCAGTGAACTATGATCATGCTCCGCACTTCAGCCTGCTTAACAGAGCGAGACCCTGTCTCAAATAAATAAATAAACCTCAACACTAGCAGATGGCTGAGAAACCAAGGGTGTCTAATTGCTACTTTATATTGTCTTAATGGTAAGTAATTAAAGAAAAGACTATTTGTAGGAAGTTCAAATTTCAATTTAAAATTTTACATGAAATTTCCTCTATTCTTGAAGGTACTTTCTTATTACATAGAAAATAAAAGGGAGTTTGAAGGGGAAAAATAAAGCTAGGTTGGTGAATTACACTAAAAGACTTCTTTTTCTAGTTTCAGACTTTTAGAACCTTATTTTCAGTTAAAACATTACTAATCTGGTAAAAAAGATTAATTTTCTCTTTGCAAGACTCTTCTACCGTATGGCATGATAAAAAATGAGAATGAAATATCTTACTCATAATCATATGTTAATTGAAATGAGGGTAGCTCAGGAAACCTGGGAAATGAGTTCTAAAATATTCAAACAAGCAGCTACTGAGAATCTGAAAACTTGAGATTCAATGACCCTTTTCTCTTCACATATTTATATGAATTGCCACCATTTATTTAAGAATGATAATTTCTATTTCTAGACCAACTGCACTCTGATTGGTGCTAAGAAGAAAAAGTCTCCATGTTTCACAATAAAAAGCACATTATATTTTTAAAAGACAGAGCATAAGTGTTCACTCACATAGGCTCAGTATTACTCGAACAGAGTGTAGCATATGCAAAGTCTGTACATACATTCTCAGATGTCTGAAGAACTACAAGTATCACCAAAGCCAATGGAGAAACATTTTAGGACAAGAATCCTGAAGTTTCATAATGCCTATATACATGACTATGTGCCACAGATATATTTGTGTGTGTGTGTGTGTGTATCAATGCCACATATATTTCTACTGAAGCCTGGACCATCACTATCTTCAAAAACTGACTCTGAACTAACAGCAGGGGAGTTTATCCTTTAAGATTTTTATATGGAAATTCTGAGCAAGCTAATCATTAAATACAAAGTTGCACAATATTTTGTTTCTATTAGGATACTTTTTAAATAGACAAAAGCAAATTTTTAGACACTGACTACTTTGTAGAATCCCAAACAGCCCCTGCCCCAAAGGCCACGCAATGTACCTTGTTGACAAGGCGCAGAGAGAACCAGCTGCAACAACATATTTGGCAGGACCCCATCCCACATATTCAAATGCTACAGGAAGGGGGCTTTTTTCATCGAGGAGGTAGTAAGGCATCATAAGTGTTAAAGCTGCAGAGACCCCAAAATAGGCCATAAAGCAAACAAGCAAAGACGTCACAATTCCAATGGGAATAGCTTTCTGGGGATTCCGAACTTCTTCACCTAAGGAAATATAAACAAAAGATGTGGATGCTTCATAAAACATCAACAGGTAAAGAAATTAAATTGTGCAAAATTCTTCCTTTTCTCCAGGGTAATTCTTATCTGCTTTTGTCCCTTTTCTTTTCTTATCTTGGTCTATATTATTTTATTTTATTTTACTTTATTTTATTTTTTTGAGACAGAGTCTTGCTCTGTTGCCCAAGCTGGAGTGCAGTGGTGTGATCTTGGCTCACTGCAACCTCCACTTCCCAGGTTCAAGCAAATCTCTTGCTTCAGCCTCCTGAGTAGCTGGGACCACAGGTGTGTGCCACCACACCTGGCTAATTTTTGTATTTTAGGAGAGATGGTTTGCACCATGTTGGCCAATCTAGTCTCTAATTCCCCGCCTCAAGTAGTTCCTGGCCTCAAGTGATCCACCCTCCTCAACGTCACAAAGTATTGGGATTACAGGCGTGAGCCACCGCGCCCGGCCGATCCATCTGTTTTACATGAAATTTCCTCTATTCTTCAAGGTACTTTCTTATTACATAAAAAACCAATTCCCAGAGGGAGAAGAGGAGAAGTCATGCCAGTCAGTTTCCTATCTCCAGGAAAGAAAAAAACCAAACAACCAATCAAAACCATAACATATCAGCACTGTTAAGTGTTGAGACAGAATAGCAGTCTTAATCCATTTGGAAAATGATTCATCTACAGAGATTAAATGACTGCTGTGCCATTCCGTAGGCCCTTAAGTATGAAAGCTTCAGATGAAGTTATTTCATCTATTTGTATGAAGTTCTAATTTCAGTTTAAAAAACAGCATACTTTGTACACTAATGAGATTGAATACTCAAAACGTGGTCAAATGTATGGCCATACCAAGACACAAAAATAGAGGAGGCATTCAGAGAGTGACTTTGGCATGATGATGATGTTGTATAAGATAACACAGAAAGAACAGGCACAATATTTTTTCTCCCACTAACAGACCATTTAAGAACATGATCATCACGTATGGCCCATGTGACAGCACTTCTGGACAGAAGGTTAGGGACGGTAATAATGACTAACATTTATAAAGTAATCAACAGCTTGCAAAGTATTTTTCATATGCATTATTTTAGGGAATCTTCCTACTATCTGAGGAATAGGAATTGCTCTCCCAAACTTACCAACTGGAAACCAAGGGCAGAGAGTTGCATTCTTTCTTTTTATCATCGGCAGCACGTGTCACAGCTGGGTCTGGAACTAGTGCCCTTCTTATCCCAAATCCGTCTCTCTTTCCTGGACCCTCTGCTGCCACACACGGGTACTCGTGCATGACAAGGAACACCCATTCTTCTACACTGAGCCAAGACACTGCTCTTACCAGTTGTTGCAATGCAGTCAAATCCCACAAAGGCATAAAAGCAAGTTGCAGCACCAGCCAACGTTCCTGTAAAGCCATAAGGCATAAAGCCACCAGCCCCATAGATACTTGTTGCGTTTTCAGAAGGTGGTTCTCTAAGAAAGAGAACAAACACAGTGGAAAATCACTTTGACAGAAAACTCTCCTTCTGGTAACTTGTCTCAGACTATATCCTTGGAAGGTGGTTGTGTTTATCAGCTCTTTGAAGCTGATATACATAAAACTAAAACCTTACTCTTCACCCTGTGCTGCAGAATGTGGTGGTGCCCCTAACAATGGTACCTAACAATGACCCTCCTGTGTCACTGACACCCAATTACAGGCTGACTGACAGCATATGTAGAAGTCCCAGACCAGCTTCAGCTGAACCTACAGCCAGGGAGGATTTTGAGAGCAGAGACTCCACATATGAGCCATGCTCTGGGACAAAGACCAGAAACCTCCTCTTCTCATAGATGCTCATTCTTAGGAGAATCCATTCTTCAACTCATAAAGCATCGAGTAAGGCAGAGTACACATCTCTAACATTCCCTAAGAAGACATTTAAAAACATGAAACAAAACATCCTCATCTTGATTGACACTAATGAAATTGAATATTTTATTATATGTTAAAAACTATATACGTTTATAGGATACTAATTTTTTCCATTATTAGAAAGACTAAATAACATATGTCGAGAAAAACATACAGATGTACCTCATTCCATGCAATAGGTATTTGTGTAATCTTACGTCTGCTTGTGCAACTAAAAACATTCTCCAAAAAACAAGGTCTGAAGATTACTAAAGCATTAAAAGAATACAATAAAACTGAATGGTGGTCCTGAAGGAAGAACTAAAGGATGCAGGAGTCAAAAATACTCGTCGTTATTTAGCAGTGGCAAACTGCTGGGGGGAAAAGATCAAGTTTTCCCAATGGTTAGGATCTTCCCTTGCTCTTCCCCTAAACCCGGAGCAGAGCTTGAGGCTGGGAACCAGCAGGTGCATGGGTTCACACAGTTGCTACACAGGGAGCACACCTATACCTTTAAGTTTGAAGGGAGTTTGGGAAGAGGGGTCTTGGAATGGAACAGCCTCTCAGAAGGGTCTCAGAAGCAAGAAATTTGAGAACCATTGCTCTAGAAGAAACTCACATATGCCCTCTGGTATGGTTTGGCTATGTCCCCATCCAATCTCATCTTGGATTGTGGGTCCCACAGTTCCCATGTGTTGTGGGAGGTGGCTGAATCATGGGGGCGGGTCTTTGCTGTTCTCATGATGGTAAGTGGGTCTCACAAGATCTGATGGTTTTATAAGGGAAAGTTTCCCCACACAAGTTCTCTCCTCTTGTCTGCTGCCAGTTAAGACATGCCTTTCACCTTCTGCCACGAATGTGAGGCCTCCCTAGCCATGTGGAATTGTGAGTCCATTAAACCTCTTTTTCCTTATAAATTACCCAGTCTTAGGTATGTCTTTATTAGCAGAGTAAAAATGACCTAATATATACACTTAAAATATTTTCTTAAACAAGAAGGAGAAAAAAAAAAAATTCTCAAATATTTTACCTGGCACTTGCTGATATATTTTTGAGAAACTCTTCACTAATCTTCCAGTTTGCCACATTTCCTTTCACAAATCCAGCAACCATCACAAACAGAAGGACCAGAATATTAACAGCTGTGAAGACTTTATTTACCCAAGCAGACTCTTTTACTCCAAAAGACAAAAGACCTATGGAAGAAGAAAGGGCATTTCCATGTTTATTTATCTTCAGGAAAGGCGATGGCATTTTGAGGCAAATACAGGGCTTTAGGATATTCTTTCACCAGGATTCATATCTTTTTTTTTTTTTTTTTTTTTTGAGACGGAGTCTCGCTCTGTCACCCAGGCTGGAGTGCAGTGGCCAGATCTCAGCTCACTGCAAGCTCCGCCTCCCGGGCTCACGCCATTCTCCTGCCTCAGCCTCCCGAGTAGCTGGGACTACAGGCACCCGCCACCTCGCCCGGCTAGTTTTTTGTATTTTTAGTAGAGACGGGGTTTCACCGTGTTAGCCAGGATGGTCTCGATCTCCTGACCTCGTGATCCGCCCGTCTCGGCCTCCCAAAGTGCTGGGATTACAGGCTTGAGCCACCGCGCCCGGCCCAGGATTCATATCTTTAATTTCCATCTATCCACTTCTACTGCTAGTTCTTATTCATTAGTTAATTACCTAATCCTGAAAGGTCTTCTGAATGCAACCAACTCAATTTTGGAGGCGGGTCGTGCTCATAAAAGACACCACACTTTCTAAGAAACATAACTCTAGTAACTTTGGCCATCTTTGCCAATGATAGGTAAAGTAACATCTAATTTCAAGGTAAATGGTTGCAAACTATTTTTTCTTTTTTTGAGACAGAGTCTCGCTCTGTTTCCCTGGCTGAAGTGCAGTGGCATTATCTCGGCTCACTGCAACCTCTGCCACATGTGCTCAAACAAGTCTCTCACCTCAGCCACCTGAGTAGCTGGGAATACAGGTGTGTGCCACCATATCCGGCTAATTTTTGTATTTTTTGTAGGGTTGCAGCTTTGCCATGTTGGCCAGGCTAGTCTCGAACTCCAGACCTCAAGTGATCCGCCTGTCTCAGCCTCCCAAAATGCTGGGATTGTAGGCACTGAAGCCACAACAACCGGCCCAGTTGTGAACTTTTAAAAAGTAAACACTAAAACATTTATCTGCCATGCACACAAAATACATAAACAAAGATAATTCTCCAATTGTGCCAAAAAAGTACTTTGTTAAACCTATTCTCATTTTAATAGCTTTATATTCTGATTGTAAAAGTGATCAATTTCCTATTCAAGTACTTTGAAGACACAGAAAAAAAACAAAGATCAACCATGCTTTTCCCTCCCAAGTTTTGTACATACACACAAACACACACATACACACACACACTCTTTTGTGCCAGTAAATATATAATCTCATTTTTAACAGCTGCATAATCTTAGACTATATTGAGGTACTGCACTTTTAATTCATCCCTTATTTATAGACAATTAGATCACTCTTTGTTTGTTACAATTATAAATAGCACTGACATAATAATTCTTTTATAATTATCTTTCTACACTTTCCATTTACTTTTTTTTTTTTTTTTTTTTGAGACGGAGTCTTGCTCTGTTGCCCAGGCTGGAGTGCAGCGGCCGGATCTCAGCTCACTGCAAGCTCCGCCTCCCGGGTTCACACCATTCTCCTGCCTCAGTCTCCCGAGTAGCTGGGACTACAGGCGCCCGCCACCACGCCCGGCCAGTTTTTTGTATTTTTTAGTAGAGACGGGGTTTCACCGTGTTAGCCAGGATGGTCTCGATCTCCTGACCTCATGATCCGCCCGTTTCAGCCTCCCAAAGTGCTGGGATTACAGGCTTGAGCCACCGCGCCCGGCCTCCATTTACTTCTTTACAATAATTTTCTGTAAGGTAATACTGCATCAAAGGTCTGTACTGTTGGTTCCTATTATCAAAATATTCTCTGGAAAGTTTGGCTCAATTTAAAGTGTCTATTTTTTCTATTAGGGTATTCTATTCATATTGATCGATATGGTTTGGCTGTGTTCCCACCCAAATCTCATCTTGAATTGGAACTCCCATAATCCCCATGTGTCAAGGGAGGGACCCAGTGGGACGTAACTGAATCATGGGGGCAGGTTCCCTGGGCTGTCCTCATGATAGTGAATACACCTCACGAGATCTGATGGTTTTAGAAAGGGCAGTTCCCCTGCACATGCTCTCTTGCCTGACACCATGTAAGACGTTCTTCCGCTACTCTGTCACCTTCCACCATGATTGTGAGGCCTCCCCAACCATGTGGAACTGTGAGTCCATTAAACCTCTTTTTCGTCATAAATTACCAAGTCTTGGGTATTTCTTCATAGCAGTATGAAAATGGACTAATACATTGATTTATAAAATTTATTTATATATTAATGCCATACGCTCTCTGCCTGTCATGTACAACACATATTTTTCCCAGTTTGTTTCTGCCTTTAATCTTACTGTTGATTATATGCATGTAGAAAAGTTATTAGAATAAAAAATAAATTTTCCCTTTTTAGTTTCTACCTTGAAAAAAAATCTCTTAAACATTAACCCAAACCATCTACTTTATTTCCTTCCAGCATTTTTCTAATTATATTTATCATACGTATATCTTTAACCCATCTGGTATAAGATTTGAATTATGGACCTAAGAAAGTTTATCTTTTACTATTGAGCAAATGATCGCTGTGAAAAGACGATGTCACAGATTTACTTGTTTCTTCCCCATATGTATACCACCTAGAAACAAATAAGCAAATTTTTCTAAGCAGAGATGAAAGAACTTGAATTTTGTTCTTCTACCTGTATAATTCCTAGAATCATATATTAACCATATAAAGGAAAGCTGTATGGCCAGTACAGTTCCCAACTCTGTAATTGTAAGCTAGGTTAGGAATCGCTACTATATACCTCGGAGAATAACAAAGCCACCTTTATATTTCACGTAAGTTTCCCAACAGCGCATGTGCACTGTCTACTCTGAGGTCTCATCTCGCACTGGCAGATTAGACCTCAATGAATATCTCATCTAAACGGAGCATACACTTCCTGTGTATCTTTAGTAAAACAACTGCTTCATGTCACAAGATATTTGGTGTTACAATATGAATAGGGATTTCCAATAGGGGGTTTTGATCTTCAAAGATTCTAAGGACAGAGTTTAAAACATAAGCTTCACCTATAATTAAAAGAAAGATAAGATGGTGAATGAACACGGGACAAATGAGCCAAGGCCTGAGTCTTGCCATGGAATTAAACTATGTGCTGACTGTGTCATAGCTACATGCTTTTCATCATTTAGAGATTAAAGTGGAATATTTTAAGTTCATTAAAATGATCAAATATGATGTAAATAAAATATGATGTAAATAAAATAAAATATGATGTAAATAAATAAAATACAATGTAAATACTTTAACACTAGACTGGTTTCTATTTCTAAGCTAGACTGCTTAGAAACCAAAACAAAAATCAATCTTTGTTGAAAAACAATTGATGCAATTTCTCTTGACATTAGAATCAAAATGCAAAACATTTTAGACCTATATACGTTGTTCATGTTCTTATCCCTATCCCTATATAAAACATTTAATTAATGACTCACTTTTTAAAGGGTAAAGCTGTTTTCAAAATTATATAATTTTCTAGTAAACGTTTCAAAAGAGAAACATATTTCTGTCTCACTCTTCTAACAAGGGAGAAAACAGAGATAAGGTTGGACAAGAAAGTATGAGGCAGATTGCTCAGGGTAAAGCAAGTAAGAAGGAGGAACAGACATGGTTTTTACTCTTAGTGTAATCCTTGATAGGTATAAGCAGGATTGCAGGTAAGAATGAGACTCAAAATAGAAAATGTGGCCAGGCGTGGTGGCTCACGCCTGTAATCCCAGCACTTTGGGGAGGCTGAGGCGAGGGGATTGCTTGAGATCAGGAGTTTGAGACCACCCTGGTCAACATGGTGAAACCCTGTCTCTACCAAAAATACAAAAATTAGCCAGGAGTGGTGGCGGGCGCCTGTAGTCCCAGCTACTCGGCAGGCTGAGGCAGAAGAATCGCTTGAACCCGGGAGACAGAGGTTGTAGTACCACTGCGCTCTAGCCTGAGTGACACAGACTCCATCTCAAAAAAAAAGAAAAAAGAAAAAAAGAAAAAAAGAAAATGTTCAAACACTTAAAACAAATATAAGGAGACAGAGCAGGGATTAGCTATGCCTATGAAATAGAATTGACCACCATGTGAGTGCTTACTAGGAACCAAATGAGAAGGCTGTAGGAGGCAGACACTGATGCCTCATTTTATGTATGAGCAAACTGAGTGAGGGAAAGATTATATAAATTGTTCTATGTTCTAAAGGGAGTGAGTGGCACAGCAGGATTGAAATCTGGTTATTCGAATTCCTGTGCCTCTTAAAACCACTATGCTACCATACTGACAAAAACTGAAAAATCCTAGTACTAAGTATGTTTGTCTACATAATGTCAACATTACAAAATGACAGGTGATTTGAACTTGCTTCCTTTACAACCAAAGGCCTACGTTATATAGATGAAAGCATGTCAGAAAAACAGAATTTGTTCCAGAAATTGCAAATATCCCTAGTTGTATCTAGTAAGATGAAACAATGCCAAGAAAGTAGACATTCTTCCTTACTGAAACCACTGCTATTCCTGCAAACCTGCAATTAATTATTAAAAAATCAATGTCCTCATCCTGTTATTTAGTGTGTGCTAAGTGCCATTTACTCAGAAGCGCTATTTTTACCACTGCACACAATTTAGACTTAGATTAAAATGTGATTCCAGCTAGTGATAAACCCCACACATGTCTAACAGTAACATAAATGTATAAATATACTGACCTTGTCTTGGGAACTCAGGCCCCAAATTCAGAAGTAACCTATTTTCCTGAGACAAATAGTGTGGCTCATCCTGGGGAGAGACATAACTGGTTTTCTTACCTGCTAGAAGTAATATAAGGCACACAGCAAAAAAATCAGGATATTCTGCAAGACCAGTGTAATTCATTCTGAAGTATGTCCTCAAAAACTGACCAATCTGTTTGCTAAGAAGTTCATCAAAGGTGCCACTCCAAGCTCTTGCAACACTTGACGTACCTTCCCAAAACAAAACAGAGGATACGAAGTCACTGGGGGCAAATTAACATAGCATGGTTTGCTACTCTATTACAGGATAAACATGAGTTCACAAAAGATTGAAAATTTTAATCATATATACAGTATCTGGATATTTATAATCATACAACAGTCATCAAATGTTCAAATCCGTAACTGTGGACTGTGGTAACTTTATTTGCAATAAAGAATTGTAACTTAAAAAGTCTGCAAGTCCACTAAGAGGCATAGTCAAAGATGAAGCAAAAATCACAGAATTGTTTGGCCAGGTGCCGTGGTTCACACCTGCAATCCCAGCACTTTGGGAGACCAAGGTGAGTGGATCACCTGAGGTCAGGAGTTCAAGACCAGCTTGGGCAACATGGTGAAACCCCGTCTTTACTAAAAATGCAAAAAATTAGCCAGGCATGGTGGCAGGTGCCTATAATCCCAGCTACTCAGGAGAAGTGCTTGAACCCAGGAGGTGGAGGTTGCAGTGCGCCGAGTTCACGCCACCACACTTCAGCCTGGGTGACAGAGTGAGACTGCCTTTAAAAAAACCCCAGGAAATTCTGTAATTAGGAGGAGACATTTTAGAGATGACAAAAATGAGACACACAGACATCAAGTGATGTACCCGTACCCAACACCTACAACTGAACCTAAGGGCTGTGACACAGGGCTGCGATTTCTTCCATTCCACGCGTTAGACTTCTTTTTGAAACATACCTATCACATAAGATAAAATGAGATTCCAACCAGTGATGAAGGCCCACAGCTCTCCGACAGTCACATAGGTGTACAAATACGCAGACCCTGTCTTGGGGACACGGGCCCCAAATTCAGCATAGCAGAGGCCAGCCATCACCGAAGCCAGGGCAGCAATGAGGAAGGACACCACGATGCTGGGGCCCGAGTCTGCCTTGGCCACCTCCCCAGCGAGGACGTAAACCCCAGCACCAAGGGTGCTTCCAACGCCCAGGGCAATGAGGTCCATGGTGGATAAGCAGCGGCATAATTTGGTGTCTTCTAGATTGTCCAGAGTCACGATTTTTCTCCGGATCAGACATCGGGCAAAGGTCAGCGCGGCTTTGCAGGGAATCATTCTGACGTCTGATGAAGGCAACCTGAGCAGAAGGGAGGAGGTTAGAAGCTGATCTGGAATCATCATCCTTCCCTTTGGTGACCCAGCTTCCAGGCACAATTAGAGCAAGGCTGTGTGTGCGTTTCACTTGTTAGAAGAGATGCAGTGACCCAGAGCAATCAGAAGGAAGGTTTAATAACCAGAGCCTCGAATTTCCTGTAGTTCAATTTCCTGTAGATACATGTCCCTTTATAAGAGACTGCAATAAATGGCTTAGGTGGCAAGCAAAGGAATATAGCAGCCTTGGGTGATTAAAAAGATTCGCCATTCTTGTTTGCATATTGTAATTTCGTGTTTTTGTTTTTGTTTGGAGACAGGATCTCACTCTGTTGCCCAGGCTGGACGGCAGTGGCACAATCTTGGCTCACTGCAGCCTCAACCTCCTGGGCTCAAACAGTCCTCCCACCTCAGCCTCTGGAGTAGCTCAGCCTCGGGATTATGGGTGTGAACCACCAAGTCCAACCTAAAAATTTTCAAAGGATATGTTGATAGAAATATATTTCAAGAGATGGCTAATTTTGCTCTCACTACAAGGAAGGGAGTGAATTGCCTCATCTTTTAGGTTCTGTCCCTCTGTACTTCAACTATCCATTTAACTCAGGTTCTTTTTTTTTTTTTTTTGACAGGGTCTCACTCTGTCAGCCAGGCTGGAGTGCAGTAGCAAGATCACAGCTCACTGAAGGCTCAACTTCCTGGGCTCAATCAATCCTCCCGCCTTAGTCTACTGAGTAGCTGGGTCCACAGGCATGTGCCACCATGCTCAGGTAACTTTTTTATTTTCGGTAGAGATGGGGTCTCACTATGTTGCTCACGCTGGTCTTGAATTCATGGGCTCATGCAGTCCTACCTCCTTGGCCTCCCAAAGTGCTAGGATTATAGGCATGAACTACCATACCTGGCCCAGATTTTTCAGGCCTTACTAAACACCAGGAATTGTGCTGAGAATATGTGTAGAATGATGTCTTATATATAGATGGGGTCTCTAGCCTTACAGGACTTAGCTATCGTCTAAAAGCATGTAAAAACGTAATCATTTCATATTCTCTGGATTTATCAAGCATGTGTGAGCTTCTCTGTTTTCATTTTAAACAATGAATGTGAAGCAGATGTGAACGTTTTAGAATTTTTTAAAAATCACCTCTCAAAGTTTGCTGAAATCTAAAACTGTCATTCAACCATGCTTTAAGTATGAATTTGTACTAAAATACACAAGCTTATTATAGTTCAGATTTCTAAATAAATAAGTCCAAAGTCCATGCCAAATATTATTCTACGTTCTTTTAAAATGGAATGAATAAAGTAGACAAAAAGTCACACTCCCCACCTCCTGCAAGCCTAAACAATCTAACACTGAAAAAACATCAGGTTACAAAACAAGGTAAGAATATTAGTTAAGAAAAAATACATAGGCATATATTACACTAAAAAGGCTTAAAGCAAAACATATCAAAATATTAACAGTAATTATATTTAGAAGATGGGTTCATCTCTGTATTTCATATATTATATTGCTAATACCTATTTCTAATTTGTCTCCAATGAATATGTACAACTTATATGCAAAAGAAATACTAAAAATGAAAGAGCTGTACATGCGATTGTCTACCAAAACATATAACTTAGCAGATTACTAAATAACTGAGGAACATTATCCACATCAATATAAATATAAATACAAGCTTCTAATAGTGAAAGCAGGTAAGTCAAAGAATATGAAGAAAAGCCTAAGGAGAAATAAAAAATAGAAGTGACACATTCCTCGATGATAAAAATAAACTTTTACACACCTTCAGGATCTTCTGTGCCACTCGACAGAGTGCCAAAGCGGGACACTTCACAAACGCTTGTGGGAAAATCTGCAAATATGTTGACATCTCCAGTTTTACCAATAGGCAGGTTTTAAAAGTCAAAACCTATCAATGCTTCCACAAATCAAATGCATATCAATTTCTACCACTGGCTAACCCTTAAATAGCCCGTTCTCATATAGCTAGAAGGTAAGTGTTCTGCTTAAAAAGAACTCAGAAGTAAAAAGTGGAAGTTACATAAAGGCCAACCGAGGGGGTCAGGAGGGATGGGAAAGGTAGTTACTAAATGCTGAGCTTCTGTAATATTTAAGCATTTTTATACAGAGATGCACAAAGAGCAAGGATTAGGGACCACGGCCAACTGAAAAGTGCTCAGAAACAAAGACACACTGAAGTTCATTGATGATTGAAGATCACGTGAAAATGGGACACGTCATATACAACTTTGGGAACACAACTGATAAACAAAGTGCAGCATCTCCATTTGTCACTTAACCAGATAAAACATGCCTATGGCGGAGGACTTAATTAACCTTGACTTTGATAAGTAAAAGACATAAATTCTACAACTATTGCATATTTATTTATTTATTTATTTTTTTTTTTTGAGGCAGAGTCTCACTCTGTCGCCCGGACTGGAGTGCAGTGGCCAGATCTCAGCTCACTGCAAGCTCCGCCTCCCGGGTTTACGCCATTCTCCTGCCTCAGCCTCCCGAGTAGCTGGGACTACAGGCGCCCGCCACTTCGCCCGGCTAGTTTTTGTATTTTTAGTAGAGACGGGGTTTCACCGTGTTAGCCAGGATGGTCTCGATCTCCTGACCTCGTGATCCGCCCGTCTCGGCCTCCCAAAGTGCTGGGATTACAGGCTTGAGCCACCGCGCCCGGCCAACTATTGCATATTTGAAGAGAAAGGATCTGCAAGGAAGCAAGGAAAACCAAGGAAAGATTCGGGGGCTAATAGGATTGTGGGTAAACTTTTTTCAAATCCTTTTTCCCTGGTACTATGATTATGATGTTATTTGTGAAATTTCTAAAGAAAAAAACAGCATAAAAAGAAAAGAATAAGCAAGTCGACCTCCTTTGAAAACAAACCTCCTTTGAAAACATTAAAACAGTAAAAGCTTTTATTATTAAGTTACCCAAAATGAATAAATGAGTGATGGTCATCTCTTCAATATGAAATTGAATTTAATTCACTCCAGATTACACAGGAAGCAGGACTGCTTATAGAAACGCACAGCTTTAATCAGATAAGATATGATTTCCACTGATTCTTTCCTAGTATTTTTTTTCTTTTTTGGGGGGGAGGTCTGTGTAGGAAAATACTTATTTCCCATTAAAGATGAAAAGTATTTTACGTGTAGTCAGGTTTTCTGTGTTGCTCTGGAGAAAAAAGACAAAGATCCCATTTGTCAAGCATTCATTTGCTTTTGAGTAATTAGAAAAGCATACGTCAGAAACTTCTCAGAACTGGCAGGTTACTCAATGTCCTCTGCAAACAATCTCAACCACGCACAGCCTGGTAAAACACGGATTGCAAAAGCCACAACACAGAACTAATTTTGTAGGACTATAATGGGATGGGAGAAAAGTAAGGAACAAACATATTGGGTCAATTTAATGAGTCATTATTAAACAAACATTTATTGAGTCCTAGCAGGTGTATCATGCAGTGCTTAGTAGACGAAGAAAGTGAATCTCGTACTTTTGTAAAATATGCTTTTGTCGAGACACACTGATATATGAAAGTAGTGTGGCAACAAGAGAATGAGAAAAACATTTGTGTCTAATATTAGTGATATAATGTGGTATGTACATATTTTTGACGTTTTTATAACTTATTCAACATTTAAAAAAAGATAAGCTCCCTATGTGAAATGGTTATGACCATCTTACTCTCATTTTTATAGAGGACTTTCACTGCCCAAGAAAAAACACCCCTCCCACTTCTACAACAAATACAAATGCAGGGATAAAATGCAGGGATTTTGGAGGTGATTCCTTTACTCTGCAGGGCACAGACTTTCTTTTTCCAGGAGCAGATGATCTGCACCGTTGGAACCACTGTCACTTATTGCTACAGTGACCAAGGACTCATATTTAATAAGCAACCTACATGCATGTAGTATAAGAAAAACGATGCAGATTTTGGGAAGAGGCCCGTACAAAACTCACACCCACATCCTTGGCCTCAGAATATAAGGCTCTAATCAATATCCCTATGAGGTCACAGGTGATTCTGGCAATACCAGAAATCGGTATCTTTCTTCAATAAGCAATTATTTTATTAATTGCTGAGACAGCGGCGTCTCTTGAGGAAGACAAATATGTGCACATGAGCTTAGATCTGAAAACAGAATGAGTGAAGGGAGGGCTGGAAGGAACTAGCAATATGCTGTGCTGCAGAAAAGTCTCTGAATGATTTTCATGAGCCTAATTATACATGTGGATCGTTCTTAGCCCCCCACCCCCATTCTGCCCCAAACTTAAGTATGACCATTTCTAGGCACCTTATTCCTTGATAAAGCCCTATTAATTCTTGCCATAAAAGCTAAATTCCTTCCTCAGCAACTTGAAATTACCTCCTTCTAAAACTTCTTCAGCCCAGGCCATCAACTTGACAGTACAGATTTTTAGGTCCAGTAAATCCCTAACCCTGATGACATTAACAGAGCAAACTTCCTTTCAACGACCCCCAGAAATCTTTCCAAATCTGTCAGTCATAGTCACAAGTTGATCCTGGATTTTCACTGTAGTTCAAAAGTTTGATGCTGCATTGAGTCACTTAGAAATGAATCTTTCCCTGCCTCCCCTAGGTAAAGGTTGACATTTCAAACTTAATCTTCTATATCAGTATCCCAGGCCCTGACAATAAATCTTACAGGAGAAACCAGCTGTCGCAAGCCAGTGGGGTAGGTGTTCCAATAAACCCTCAGCAAATTAGTTTGTCCAAATTATAACCAATTTTTTCTTTCTTCATTCCACTTGCTAGTTTCGTGGTGAGACATCTGCTCTTTCTGTTTTGGGACTGATGGGAAAAAAAGTAATTACATCACATAGATGAGTAGGGATCTTTACTGCATTGTTTTTGCCCTAGATCTTTTTTATTTTGCAATCTCCAAACCCAACGTTTCTATAACGTTAAAGTTCCAAGATAAATTTTCAAATTATAATGTGGCTTAAATAATGCAGTAAAGGGGAAAAGATATAGCCATAATACCATGGATTTATTGACTTTTATTCTTTTTGCTAAGTTTTGAGAGATTAACTTCTTTAAAAATTCATCAAAAGTATAACGTAGGATAAAAGACTATCACAAGTGGTAACTGTTCAGCCTTGATTAGCAAAAACAGAAACCACAAACCTTTGCATTTAACACTTAAGCCTGAATTTTTCTGGAAAAACAAAGAACACTCTTCCATATTCACTTCACTTTTATTGGGTCTAAAACTTATCTTTTTTCCAAAGCAAGATTTCTGAACAATTTCTTCCTCCAGAGTTTTCTCCAGAGAAGTGCATGCAAGTATAGACATAGGTAAAAACAAAAAACACAACTGAAGCCACTACAAAGTTACAACCACTGTAGTAATAACATTGATATTTTCTCCCCTTTTATACCAAATCAGTACTGCCAGGAAGTTAGACTAAAAACATATTACTTCAAATTTTCTGATATAGAATCCAGATACAGGCAAGCATTTTTCCTAAAGACATTCAACAAATAAAGGGCTGATAGAGAATTCTGGGAAGTCTATGTAAAGACAGCTGGTGCTTCCAAACATGTGACTCCATTTCACTTTAGTAAAAGCAACATTACAGCGGGAATAAGGCATATGTAGTTAGCTCAAAGAGATGCAGGAAAAAAAAACTAAATGAAACATCCAACTTTTGTGTTTAGGCTTGGGGAACAGAAGCAGCAAAAATGGAAGAAGGCAAAGCCCTTGGCACCTTGGTAACTGGAGTCCCTGCCCAGTCAGCACTCTGCATTCCTGACCAGAGCTTGGTGGCAGGCTTGGGCACCAGACAGATGCCCATGCCCATAAGGTCTTCAGCAATCTTTGGCTAGTATGTCACTCTGACTGCCAGTGGGTACAACCTGTTCCCTCTCCCCAAGCTGCTAGGACCTGTCACCTTACATGTGCCACTGCAAACATGAGGAATGGCCCTTTCCATAATTTTTTACCTTACCTGGGATTCCACCACTGCCTCCTACCCTCCCCACAGCACTGTCTTCACACTCCCAAGCCACGGATCACTGGACCAGAGAGACACCTGACTCAGGGTTAAACAGTCAAAGGCTGGGAATGCTCAATTAGATGTTCTCGAAGCTCTTAAGCACAAAATAACCGAGTTGGTCAAATGGTCCAGTGCAGGTTGAAGTCACACACTGGGGACCAGCTTGACAAGGTGCAGAAACCCACAAGCTGGCAGTAGAAGCCACACAGAGGGGGCTGGGCACAGCGGTTCATGCCTGTAATCCCAGCACTTTGGGAGGCTTGAGGAGCACTTGAGGTCAGGAGTTTGAGATCAGCCTGACCAATATGGTGAAACCCCATCTCCACTAAAAATACAAAAATTAGTCAGGCATGGTATTGCGTGCCTATAGTCCCAGCTACTCGGGAGGCTGAGGCAGGAGAATTGCTTGAACCCGGGAGGCAGAGGTTGCAGTGAGAATCGTGCCACTACACTCCAGCCTGGGTGACAGAGCGAGACTCCATCTGAAAATAAATAAATAAATACAATAAGCCACACCACGGTCATTCAGAGTAGGGCAGAGTTGTGAAAGGCAGCTGCCCCAGCAGGGAGGCAGGGAAAGAGGAGCCTGGGGAGCTTTTCTGCTCCCCCCGGCCTTGCTGCGCTTCTAATGCTGTGTGTGCGAGATTCCCTGACATGGTCTGGACACACCTCCTGTGCACTTCAGCTATTTAGACTGGTCTCTGTTCCTTGAAACCAGAAGCTACTGGCGAAGGTCAAGATGGTACTGAGTGAGCCTGCTTCACCCCACTCTACTCCCACTGTCAACTCTTCCAATCTGCTACCTTCGGCCATTTCTGCTACATTTCCTGAGAATTCCTCTTCTTTCCAAAAGGAGGTTTCCACGGTAGAATAACTCAAATTTGTTCACTTTTCAATATGGTACTTAAAGTGTTTAACCTGCATTAGTTCTGCCCTTTACCCACAGATGTATATACTCTCTCCTTGAAAAAAATAGCTTGACATAAGGTAGAATTTTTTTTTTTCTTTTTTTTTTTTTGCGGGGGGGCGGGGGGGTGGTGGCACAGGTTGGAGTGCAGTGGTACAATCTCACTGCAACCTCCACTTCCCGGGTTCAAGTGATTCTCCTGCCTCAGCCTCCCAAGTAGTTACAGGCACCCACCACAACAACCAGCTTTTTTTTTTTTTTTTTTTTTTTTTGGTATTTTTGGTAGAGACGGGTTTTTGCCATGTTGGCCAGGCTGATCTCGAACTCCTGACCTCAAGTGATCCTCCTTCCTTGGCCTCCCAAAGTGCTGGGGTTACAAGCGTGAGCCACTGCACCCGGCCAGAAAATCTTTTCTTTTTAGATATACACACAACCAATCTGGATTATCAGTAACGCCATTTCTCCCAATGCCCACTATTGGAATGAGGAGCACGTAAGAGCTAGTTATGGCCCCAGGAATAGGAAACAAGGGCTCTATAGTACTTAATAAAAACATTTAAATTTTTTTTTTTTTTTGGCCAATGAATTATAGAAGTAAGCTAGTGGCAGAGCGATAATTCACCTAATGGAGGAAAGGATATCAAGGGAAGTACTGGGAATATTTTACCATATTGGAGAAGGTTTTTTAAAATTCCTCAATCAGAGAAGTCTCTACAACACTTAAGACTTGAATTATCTTTTGTTAAAAAACGTAAAAAAAAAATTTTTTTTGAGATGGAGTCTCCCTCTTTCACCCAGGCTGGAGCGCAGTGGCATGATCTCGGCTCACTGCCACCTCCGCCTCCTGAGTTCAAGCGATTCTCCAGCCTCAGCCTCCCAAGTAGCTGGGACTACAGGCACCCGCCACCACACTCAGCTAATTTTTGTATTTTAGTAGAGACAGGGTTTTACCATGTTGGCCAGGCTGGTTTCGAACTCCCTACCTCAAGTGATCTGCCTGTCTTGGCTTTCCAAAGCGCTGGGATTACAGGCGTCAGCCACCGCGCCCGGCCAAAAATGTAAATTTCTTATAAATACTTCCACTACTTTATTCGTTTCCCCCAAATAATTGAGGCACCCTATCAGGCCCTAGAACAACCATAAATAGGCTGCCCCAATTCTTCCCTCGTGCCACCCGCAGTTGCACAGGCACACACATGATGGCCACTGCAATATGAGACAGCTATGCTTGTGCATACGGGAGGCAGAGCACCGCAAGGGCTCCTAACTCTGACTGTGACAGGGATTCAGGTAGTTAGAGAGGCCTTCCTGGAGACAGCTATGTTTGGATGAGTTAAATTTAGCCATCTGAAAGCTCAGTGAGAAGGAGGGCGGGAGGGGGTGGTGGGGACACAAGTGTGTTCTAAGCAGGGGGTGTTTCCGGCAAGAGTAAAGGAGTAGAGAGTAGTTCAATCCATATAGAGCTTAGGGATGGAGAAGCCAGAGGTAAGCACAGCTAAGCAGAAGGGTCCCTAGGCTGTGCAAGGAGCTTGAAGTTGACCCTGGGGGCAGTAGGAAATCACTGAGAACTTTAAGCCAGACGTAGAATTTGAGAAACATCATTCTGACTGTTATTATAAACAGGGGATGAGAAAGATCAAGACAGGAGATAAGGAAAAAGCTAAACAGGCTACTGGAATAATCTAGGCACAAGGGACTCTGAGCTGCTCTAGGGGAAGGGCGGTAGGGTGAAGAGATACGGGTGGCCAACAGAGCTTAGCTTTTTCCACCTTGAGAGTCAAGGAAGAGGATGAGTGGGAAGGGACACATGGATTTGTAAGCCGGGTGGTAGACTACTGAGCTCCTATATCACTCCACAGTTAAAACGTTAACTTTACATGTCATATAGTTTACAGATAACAGAGAATCAACAAATTATGGCAGATTGACTTCAGTATAACTGTGCAAGGAGGGTTCTGTTTTGTCTTTGTTTTGTTTTGTTTTCCATTTGAAGCTTGCATGCCTGTTCCAAAACTGAAAAAGCAAACACATAGACTTTAAATATATGCCTCTAGAATACAGCTCAAATTTCCACATCGAGCTCCTCGAATTGTGAGAATTCCAAACAGAGTAATATTCGGCATATTTTCATGGAACAAAGTAAATGAGTGAGTTTAAATGAGTGGGTTTTCTAGCTTACTGAAGATTCAATCTCTACGTCTTTGACATTGTCCATCAAATCTTGCCACAATTCAGTGATTCTCCTCTAAATGCTGTTGAATTTCAGGGTGGTTATCCACTGTGATGACAGAGGTCCGAACTGCTCATCCTTACAAATGAGTAATCACTTCCCAGAGAAACTGTTTGAAAAGATGAGCACAACTATTGTTTAAAAAGCAAACCACTCAATAATACCTTAATTCCACTTTGAACCCACTGTCCACATAAATTAGAGATAACTCAACGATGCCAAGGAAATCCTGAAGACCTGGATGGAACCATGTTCCTGCTGCCCTTTTTAAATAGCCTGTGCCCATCAACAATAGACTGGACAAAGAAAATGTGGTATATATACACCATGGAATACTATGCAGCCATCAAAAGGAACGAGATCATGTCCTTTGCAGGGACATGGATGAAGCTGGAAGCCATTATCCTCAGCAAAATAATGCAGGAACAGAAAACCAAACACCACATGTTTTCACGTATAAGTGGGAGCTGAGCAAAGAGAACACATGGACACAGGGAGGGGAACAATACACACTGGGGCCTGTCAGGGGGTGGTGTGAGGGGAGGGAGAGCATCAGGATAAATAGCTAATGTATGTGGGGCTTAATACCTAGGTGATGGGTTGATAGGTGCAGTAAACCACCATGACAAACGTTTACCTATGGAACAAACCTGCCCGTCCTGCACATGTACTGCGGAACTAAAAATTAAATAAATAGCCTATGTTTGGGAAGTGAGCTTCACTTTTCTCTGGATTAGCAGCTGACTTTCAGATCAAAGATGCCAGAAGTATGTGCATGGACCAGGAGGGTAGTGGAGTATAAGAAAGCTTTTTGTCTAAAAGCAAAGAGCTGAGAAATACTTTAGAACACTCCGGTTTCCTCTGATTATTCTCTTTCCAAACAGAGCCAAAGTGTATCCCTTTCAAATCACCACCCTGCACCCACCCCGTAAAAGTTACCTAATTTGATTAATTGTTAGAATTCAACCACTTTTTTCTCAATGCTAGGCAAAATTCTTTCCTTCAACTGTGGCAGAAATGGAATTTAACCAGAATTCACATTCATTTTTAGTTCAAGTTCAAAGAAATTTAGAGGGATACCGTGTTGGGATTTATGGTTTTGCTGAAAAGTCATTTATTGAAACGAAATGGTCACTTTTGAAACTATATTTTGAATTTTGAAAAACACATTCTGATTTGGTTCTTCTAAAACATAGCAACAACGCATGAGCATAGATTTTTATCGTTAGCTTCTCGATAGATTGTTGAAATGCTGTATTGGCTTAGAGAAGTTTGCAAGTTCATACTGGCTTCAAATAAATCTGAATAAAATACTCCCATTGTGTGCTCAGAGAAAGCAATGAAAAGGGTGCTGGTTCTTCATGATTCAGAGCCTCTAAAATTTCTATCTAGAACATGCAAACCAAGAACAATTTAAAACATTGAAACAACTGGAAAGAATGTGGTCCTTAAAACTGAAGACTGGTATGCTTATCACATTTCTATTCTACTTATTAATATGCCATAAATGTAAATTTCTCCAATTAAGTTTTCTCTAGACTTTGCTTTAAATTTTATATTACTGCATAGACTGAATTCAACTTATCAACTGTTCAACAAACTGTCAGTTTCTCTAAAAGATCAAGTCTTAGACATTTCAAAAAAAGGAAAAAAAAAATCTAAATGCAATTTCCAAACAAAATTCCAGGAGGCAAGGGGATACAGGTAGAAAAGTAAACCGGCCATTACCATAAAGCTAGATGTCTGTGGGTAAAGGAAATCCAGGGTACTACTGAGGACACAAAGGAGGGGACTGCATGCTCACACTGGGATTGGGGTCAGGGAGCAGCAGGGATGCTTTCCTGGGGAAAGCCATGACTAATCTGATTCTTCAGCCATTATTCCACTCTAGAATTGCTGGGTTTTTTCTTTGTGTGTGTGTGTATGTGTGTGTATTGTTGTTTGTTTGTTTCTGAGATGGAGTCTTACTCTGTTGTCTAGCCTGGAGTGCAGCAGTGTGATCTTAGCTCACTCCAACCTCTGCCTCCTGGGTTCAAGTGCTTCTACCTCAGCCTCCCAAGTAGCTAGGATAACAGACGCCTGCCACCATGCCAGGCTAATTTTTGTAGATTTTTTAGTAGAGATGGGGTTTCACCATGTTGGCCAGGCTGATCTCGAACTCCTGACCTCAGGTAATCCACCCACTTCAGCCTCCCAAAGTGCTAGAATTACAGGCTTGAGCCACTGCCCCCAGCCACGTTTTTTTATTAACTAAGAAATATCTATAATCTTTAAGACTCATTTTGAAATTTTGATAATTTATTTAATCATTCACTTCTTAAACTCAATTAGAAGTCCAAATTTTCCTCTTTGTCACTTTATTTGAAACAATTCCTCCCTTGGAAAAAGATCTTGAATTTTTGCATAAATATTTAACAGCAACTATAGTTATTTCCCTGATAAACAGAAAAAAAAAAAACCCCTTAAAATAATCATATTAGTCTATAAAGTCTTAATCAGAAATTCCTGGAAACATGTATTTTGATTTTTAATTATGAATAATAATAGCTTAATTACTATAAAATTTAAAATTCAAACCATCTCATAAATGTAAAAACTATTTTGGAATCATTGATCATATAGGAATTTTAAAATATTCAAATAAAGTGTGAAAAGTAGGTTTTACAAAGAATATAATTCATAAAAACCATTGCAAGCCCTGCAATCTAAGCAAAAATTTTAAAAATACATCCATATACACGTATATCGTACACGGAGTTTCTCAAACTTCTTTTTAACAGCACAAATTTTTAATCTTTTGTTACCCCAAAACAAAACGTAAACTATAACTTTTCTGTCCTCTAAAACCTTTATAGTGGCCTTGTATTACATACAATATACGGCCATTGTACAGCTGCAGTATTTTCAAATAAGAAGACTGTAAGAAAAGAGATAAACTCCCTTCCTCCCCACTCTTGCTGCTTCTTTATAAAGAGCAGTTTCATCTGACTTTCAGGGATTTCAGCACTAAGATGCAGAGAGAGAGAGAGAGAGAGAGATAGCCTATCTCGGGCTCTGAATTATACCATTTCCAGGAAACCAGCCCTGTTATTTCCCAGCCCTGACTTTCAGTGACACCCAGAAGAGGAAGCAATTATTTGAAACCACACTGTATGGAGATTTGTAAATGAATCTGGCTTCCTTCATTTTAAATATGCTTAGAAATATTTAGAAATATCAGCATACTTTAAAATAACAATTCATTCTTATTAAACTTAAATATTATATAAAGAATGAGATTTCAGTTTTAAGGCTTTGAATCTATTTACTCACTGGGTGCAGTAGCTCACACCTGTAATCCCAGCACTTTGGGAGGCCAAGGAGGGAGGATCACTTGAGGTTAGGAGTTCAAGACCAGCCTGACCAACATGCCAAAACCCATCTCTACTAAAAGTCCAAAAATTAGCCAGGCATGGTGGCATGTGCCTGTAGGTCCCAGCTATTCAAGAGGCTGAGGCAGGAGAAACGCATGAACCTAGGAGACACAGGTTGCAGTGAGTCGAGATTGCGCCACCACACGCTAGCCTGGACATCAGAGAGAGACTCTGTCTCAAAAAAAAAAAAAAAATCTATTTACTCACACTTGTATCTAATCTGTCTTCTGCCAACTAACTTCAGCAAGTTAGTTGGTTTCCAAACCATCCCCCCAGCCCAGCCTTCTAGCCCTGCATGTTGCTGTTCTCCGAGTACTGTAGCCCAGTTTGTCCTCCTACTACCCATAGCACATGAGCCTTCTGGTCCACGCAAAGGTGAAAATGTTTTGACTGAACTGCGTGTATCCAGCTGCCCCCACCTAGCCCCCTTGCCCTCTCCCTCTGTCCTGGCTCCCAGGCCGTCTGAGCTACTGCATGGACACAGCAAGAAGGTTCTTTCTTGTCCTCTGTCAGCTCCTGAGCTTTCCTTCTGACTCAAAGAAGCAGCAGGAGTGGGTTGGGAAATGTAGAAAATTAAAGTTAAGAAACTAAGCTGATTTATGTAACATGCGGTGGGAGGCAGGGAAAAAGCCAGCAGCCTGAAAAATGAGAACCTCCTGCTCATCCACCTGCCAAGAGAAGCTGGCAGGAGAGATAAGGGGGTATAGAGAAGTGCTGGAGTTGAATGCAAATGGGGTCTCCTTCAAGAGGTATTAGGTTGGTGCAAAAGTAATCATGGTTTTTGCTACTGCTTTTAATGGCAAAACAGCAATTACTTCTGCACCCACCAACCTAATACAAGGGAAGGTTGAAACTCCTTTTCAAGGGACTTTCCGCAGCTTCTTTGAAAATGTCCCTCTAGGCCAGGCGCTGGTGACTCACACCTGTAATCCCAGCATGCTGGTAGGCCAAGGCAGGCGGATCACTCGAGGTCAGGAGTTCAAGACCAGCTTGGCTAACATGGTGAAGCGCCATCGTTACTAAAAATACAAAAATTAGCCGGGCATGGTGGCAGGCGCATATAATCCCAGCTAATCAAGAGGCTGAGGCGGGAGAATCGCTTGAACCCGGGAGGTGGAGTGGGCGGAGATCACGTCACTGCACTCCAGCCTGGGCGACACAGCGAGACTCCATCTCTCAAAAAAAAAAAACCACCACCACCACCAAAAACAAAAACAAAGAAAACGTCCCTCTGTGGAGACCGAGTCCCATGGCACTTGGGTAGGACTGACGCTTGCTTATACAATGTGTCCTCTTGCTCCCCTCACCCCCAGTGAAGGGAAAACTGCTTGTCTGGTGAAAACCTGAAAGTACACATTTATATACCATCACTTCTAAATGGGATTGATTTAGCTGGCCGTAAATGACTGGCAATTGAGCCCTAGAAATGAGCTTGATAGAACAAGTCAACTAAGTGCAGCAGAGAGAACATTAAGGAAAGGGAAGAGATGGCTTGTCCGTACACAAGACGTGTGGTTAAGGACAATGACTGCAAGTGCGGCCGAGTGTTTAAAGGAAAGCCAGTGCTACTGAACAGAGCGCAGCAGAAGTGTCTAAATACTTCTGCAAAGGTTTTTAAATGAATTTCAATTATTTAACAATCCCTCAGTGACATTTAATGTTAAAGCCTATATAATGCTCTTAATTTTTTACTATAAAGTACATGTAAATATATTTTAGAAATCTTAACATCACATTTGAAACTCCAGTGGATGCTTTTTGTGGGGATCCTAGAGGAAACCAGTCCCCTCTCATTTTCACTTCAGAATTCCCTTCATCCCTGACAGGCTGGCCATGCTGTATGGGCCCAGAGAGTCCCGAGCTTCAAGGACATCCTGTCTTCTCCTCATGCAGCTCTCAATGCTTTTATTTCATGGAGCTCTCCTCCTATAATCTTACCCATAGTCTAACTCTGCCCTAAGAACAAATAAAGAAAAGTCTTCTCCTTCAAGTAATTCCAAATAGTTACCATCCCAAGATTTCTCTCCCCCTCATATAAATATATTAATTCAAAGTGTAATGACCAGGCCAGGGGGCAGTGGCTCGGACCTGTAATCCAAGCACTTGGGGAGGCGCAAGCAGACAGAGTTAACTTCCTCAGAACTCTAAGCCTTTGACTGCCCCAGAAGTTCCAGACCAGCCAGAACGACAGAGCAAAACCCCGTTTCTACAAAAACTACAAAAAGTAGCCAGATGTGGTGATGCGCACCTATAGTGCCACCTCCCTGTGGGGAGGCTCAAGTGGGAGGACCCCTTGAGTCCAGGAGGTAGAAGGCTGCAGTGAGCCATAATCACGCCACTGCACTCCGGCCTGGGCAACAGAGTGAGACCCTGTCTCTAAAAAAACAAATAAACAAAGAAAGTGTAATGGCCTACACTGAAAAACAATCATTGGCTTAAAATATGACCCTCTCAAGAACACAAAAGGTTCCATACGTAGGAAAGCAAATATAGAGCCCAATTATAGCTTATGCTAGTCCTCCATTTTGTCTACTTCTATTAATTCTTTCTGCTTTGTTCTTAAAAACCACTTCGACAGTATACGGAGCTCCGCTGGCTCTGCTCCTTGCCATCTCTTCAGCTGTCTTCTGCTTCCTCCTCTTCCACTTGAGCTGTCCTGGGCTCCTTTAACTTCCTGAGAACACTAAGCTTCTGACTGCCCCAGGGCTTTCTGCACATTGTTTCTTCTTCCTGGAAAGTTACTCCTTCTCCTCTCCGCCTGGATAGCTCCCAGTCAACCCTGATACTCCCTTGAGCTAAATTAGGTCACCCTGTTCTCATAGCACTTTGTATTTTTATGTTACTTAAAAAAAATCCTAATTAGTCAACTACTTGGATAAGGATAGATTTTACTCCTTGTTACGGATTGAACTGTGTCCTCCATCCAGAAAGACACGCTGAACCTGGTATTTTATTTGGTGACCTTACTGGGGAACAGGGTCTTTGCAGGCGTTATCAAGTCAAGTCACTAATCCAATAAGACTGGGGTGTCCTTATAAGAAGAGGAAAAGGCCACGTGAAACACACGAAGAATCCCATGTGATGACAGAGGCAGAAATTACAGTGACGCAGCTGTGAGCCAAGTTACGCCAAAGATGAATGACCATGACCAGAAGCTAGAAGAGGCAAGGAAGGACCTTCCCCCGCAGGTTTCAGAAGGAGCACAGATAGTCCAGCTGCCACCTCGAGTTTGGACTTCAAGCTTCCAGAACTGTGAGACAAACTATTTGTTATTTTAAGCTACCCAGTGTGTGGTACCTTTGAATGGTAACCCTGCGAAATTAATATATTCCTTTAGACTATTGGTTTTTTGAAATCAAGGTCTATATTTATTCATCTGTCGCATCCCCAGTGTTTTCCCAGTGACTGAAACATGGATAGGAGTAAACGTTTGTCCAATGAATGAATGAGGGAGTGAATGATTCATATTTGGTTTGTAGTCAACTAAAACCCTCAGGTCTTTTTTCTCAAATATTTCTATATCGTGTGGTCCTCTTGATTCCATTTTTGTTTCACTGATTATTTTAAAACCTAAATTCAGCATTGCAAGTTTCATATTATCTGAGGTCATGTTATAACCCAAGTCTGTCAATCATGCATTAAGTACCCTACCTACCTGTGTATCACTGTAAATTTGAAAAGCAGGTCTTCTATGCTAATCCAAATGAATGATTTTAAAAAGTTAAACCTGGCAGAGCCAAGGACAGTACCATGGCATGCCACCAAGATGTCCCTTCAGGTTGATATTGACCCATTGATCAACACTCTGGATATATCATGCAAGCAACTAGAAATCCACGTTTCTCTCCAACTTATCCCACGGTTATCACAATACATTAAGTGCTTTGCTGAAATCCTAATACATTATCTTTAAACTTTCCAAATTCACCAGTGTAATAACCGTGGAGAAAGAGGGCATGCAGCTCGTTAGGCGTAACGTGTTCTCAGTGAACTCATGATGCTTTCTGGAGATCAGCTACTTCTTTTCCAACTAGATACCACACACTGCTAAATTGTTTCTGGTGGATGGTCTTCAGCTCCCTGATCCATGGTTTCCAGCATCTACATTGGCTTCCAGTCTGAAAATAGGGGTAATTGCCTCTTTCCTTTCTTCTTGTCTCTTTCTCATACTTCAGGGCATCTCCAAGATGATCTCTATTCACTCCACACACACATCTAAAAATGCTTCCAACATCATGAGATATAATTCATCCAGACCTGAAATTGTGAACTAGTTTTAACAGTGAGGTTCTCTCTCACCAACTCGGGCTTCAGGTTCCCTTGCCATCATCTGTCCTGTTCTCCTAGTCGGGTGGCCCCTCTTCTTGTAAAGACAAAAGCAAAACAGAGATTTGGGAGCTCTGCCTTCTCTGCCATCTGCCGCCACCACACCAGGCTTCTCCTTTCTTGTTTGCCTTCCTATTTCACAAGCTTCCAATCAGACATTTCTTTGCCATTTTTCACAAACCCATACTTTTTACTTTATTCTTCCACCTTTTAAATCTGAATCGCTCCAACGAATTCCCATGGCAGCTACAATGAAACCTTCTGGTATCCGCCCCTCTTGTTGCTAACTCTAAGCATTCATTATCAGATGAGGATTTTGATTGTATTTGTCTTTTCTCCTTGCCAAAAAGTATCACCTTTTAGGGTTACAGCCCATAGAATTATCTTCATATTTTCTCTGGGTATTTAGAAATCTGCTTTTTAAAAATCTAGGGTAGTGAGATTGAGTCTACTAGCTAGTCATGAGGGAATGTTCTAAGGTATATGCAAATTACTTCCCCATCATCAAAAGACAAATATTCTATGGATATTACCAAAAAGTAAGGCTTGTGTACATTTTCTGAACTTCCCAAACTCTCAGTACTCAGCCTCTGTATTTCATTTATCTTACGTCAACAAAGACCAAGTTTGTTTAAGAATCTTTCACAGGAAGGTTTCAACAAATCCTGCTTGCAAGAATGTGCTGGTTTGCAAGCAACAAAACAGTATTTCATCATCTACCTCTCTAGCACCATCCAGTTGCTCAATGTACCCTGAGTGCAAACTCATACACAGCCAATCACTGTCAAGGCACGTAGGATTCTACCACGATAATTTAAAAGTAACCAGTTCATTGTCAAATTAAAACCCTAGCAAACAAATCCTCCCGGATTATCACCTGTGCCTCCCTCAGGACTCGCCACTCCTACTGTTCAGACACCCAAACCCGTATTTGTATAGTGTCCTTTTTCTAGGACATCTTGCTGTGAATGCAAAGATAACTTCTTGAGAAATAAAAAGAAAATAAAACAAATAGTAATAATTGCAACTATGATTTTTGGCCACATTCTTGTTTCAGATTCTAGAGTTTGCTTCTTATTGCATATATTTAAGGTCTACATCATGATGTTTTAATATACATAGTGAAATGGTTACGACAGGCAAGCACATTAGCATATCCATCTGATCAGTTACCCCCTTTTTAAAAACCAAGACTTCTAAACCCTCTATTTTCTTCGAGTAGAGAAATAACCATAATGAAGATATGCCTCCTAATGAGGGAGAAGAAGAGCCCAACATCTCTAAGACACCAGAAAGAAACCCATTATTCAAGTTAAAAAGTCAAGGCAAACTAATCTGGTGGGCTGAAAGGATCCTTTTACTAGATAGGATGTGATTCAGAGAATGGGGGAAATATGTGGAAAAATGGTTCTGTGTTAAGATTGCAGGCTAGACACAGCGAGAGAGTTGAGCTCTGAGTCATCCCTGACCCTTGCTCCAATCAATAATTTTTGGTAATTTCTCCACTTCCAAAAGTTAAAGTGCTATCACTATAAGCAGCAAGTGAGCACAGGGAAATTCATCAAGCATGCTAAGAACTTGTTCCTGATTGCATACTGTGGCTCTGTATTTTAATCCCTGCTACGAACAAGCTAAAAAAAAAAAATCAGGATTAGATGCAGAAGTCACAACTATGTACATAAATACGTAAGTTCTTCCGTGGTGATTTCTGAGAAGTTGGTGCATGCAACACCCAAGTAGTGTACCGTGTACCCAGTGTGTAGTTTTTTATCCTTCACCAGCCCCCACCATTTCCCCTGATTCCCCAAAATCCAATGTATCATTCTTATGCCTTTGTGTTGTCATAGCTTAGCTCCCACATGTGACTGAGAACATACAATGTCTGGGTTTCCATTCCTGAATTACTTCACTTAGAATGATAGTATCCAGTTCCATCCAGGTTGCTGCAAATATCATTATTTCATTCCTGTTTATGGCTGAGTAGTATTCCATGGTGTGCATGCGTGTGTGTGTGTGTGTGTGTGTGTGTATCACATTTTCTTTCTCCACTTGTTGATTCATGGGATTTTTGGGCTGATTCCACATTTTTGCAATTGCAAATTGTTCTACTATAAATATGCATGTGCAAGTATCTTTTTCATATAATGACTTTTTTCCTTTGGTACATACCTAGTAGTGGGATTACTGGATCAAATGGTAGATCTACTTTTAATTCTTTAAGGAATCTCCACACTGTTTTCCATAGTGGTTGTACTAGTTTACATTCCCACTAACAGTGTAAAAGTATTCCCCTTTCACTGCACCCATGCCAACATCTATTCTTTTCTGATTTCTTGATTATGGCCATTCTTGCAAGAGTGAAGTGGTATTGCACGACGGTTTTGATTTGCATTTCCCTGATAATTAGTGATGCTGAACATTTTTCCATATGCTTCTTGGCCATTATTTTATCTTCTGAGAATTTTACCTTCTTGAGAATTGTCTATTCATGTCCTTAGCCTACTTTTTGATTAGATCACTGGTTTTTTTCTTGCTGATTTCTTTGAGTTCTTTGTAGATTCTGGATATTAGTCCTTCGTCAGATGTATAGACTGTGAAAATTTTCTCCCACTCTGTGGGTTGTCTGTTAATTCTGCTGATTATTTCTTTTGCTGTGGAGAAGCTTTTTAGTTTAATCAAGTCCATCTAGTTATCTTTTTGTTGCATTTGCTTTTGGGTTGTTGGTCACGAAGTCTTTGCCTAAGTCAATGTCTAGAAGGGTTTTTCCAATGTTATCTTTTAGAATTTTTATGATTTCAGGTCTTAGATTTAAGTCTTTGATCCACCTTGAGCTGATTTTTGTATAAGGTGAGAGATGAGGATCCAGTTTCATTCTTCTGCATGTGGCTAGCCAATTATTCCAGCACCATTTGTTGAAAAGAGTGTTCTTTCCCCCACTTTATGCCATGTTTACTTTGTTGAAGATCAGTTGGCTTTAAGTATTGGGGTTTATTTCTAGGTTCTCTATGCTGTTCCACTGGTCTGTGTGCTATTCTTATACCAGTACCATGCTGTTTTGCTAACTATGGCCTTACAGTATAGTTTGAAATCAGGTAATGTGATGCCTCCAGATTTGTTCTTTTTGCTTAGTCTTGCTTTGGCTCTGTGGGCTCTTTTTTGGTTCTATTAGGATTGTTTTTTCTAGTTCTGTGAAGAATGATGGTGGTATTTTGATAGGAGTTGCACTGAATTTGTAGATTACTTTTGGCCATATGGTCATTTTCTTTTTTTTTTTTCCTCCCTCCTTTTTTTTTTAATTTCCGTTCCAGGATACATGTGCGGAATATGCAGGTTTGTTACACGGGTATATGTGTGCCACAGTGGTTTGCTGCACCTCTCAACCCGTCATCTAGGTTTTTATTTTTATTTTTTGACACAAGGTCTCCCTCTGTCACCCTGGTTGCAGTGCAGTGGTGTGATCCTGGGTCACTGCAGCCTTGACTTCTTGGGCTCAAGCAATCCTCCCACTTCAGCCTCCCAAGTAGTTGGGATACAGGGGCACCCTCCTTGCCCGGCTAATATTTTTATTTTTTTGTAGAGATAGGGTCTCACTGTGTTGCCCAGGCTGGTCCCAAACTCCTGGGCTCAAGTGAGCCTCATATCTCAGCTTCCCAAAGTTTTGAGATTACAGGGATGAGCCACTGTACCCAGCCAATGCCCTTTTTAAAACTATACTTCCTAGAAGTCACAAAGGATGCTTTCCCTCACTTGCTATTGGCTAGAATTTGACCCTAGTATGCTTCAGGGGAGACACGGGACCTAGTCTTTATTTCAGGTGCTCTTGTAGATGCCCAGCTAAAAACTGAGAAGCAGATGTTAAAGACAAGCAGCATCCCCTATTATATTGTCTGAGAAAATGTAATAAAATGTAGTAAGAATCCTCCCCAGTCTCTGCCCTCGGCTACTTATCAGGGTAGTACAAACAAGTGCACAATCTACTCAACTCCAGGATGCAGGTTCAGCCCTGCTTCTTGTGACCAGTAAGGCCAAGTTGATATGGTTTGGCTGTGTCCCCAACGAAATCTCATCTTGAATTGTAGCTCCCATAATTCCTACATGTTGTGGGAGGGACCTAGTGGGAGATAATTGAATCATGGGAGCAGTTTCCCCCACACTGTTCTCGTGGTAGGGAATAAGTCTCATGAGATCTGATGGTTTCATAAGGGGATATCCCTTTCACTTGGTTCTCATTCTCTCGTCTGCCACCCTGTAAGACATGCCTTTTGCCATCTGCCATGATTGTGAGGCCACCCTAGCTACGTGGAACTGTGAGTCCATTAAACATCTTTTTTTAAAATAAATTATCCAATCTCAGGTATGTCTTTATAAGCAGTGTGAAAACAAACTAATGCATGCATATAGCCTGGGTCATTTTCCTCCTCTTACCTAGGAGGTTGTGTTGCCAGACAGCCACTACAGTCATTAAGGACACAGTCTCAGTAAGATTCTGTAGCCTCTGTTAAAAGAAATTTCCAAATACAATTTTTTTAAGCATTGGCCACTGGGTATCAGCTCCCTGTGGAAGTGGCTTGACAGAAAACTTTACAGAAATATGGGCATTAAGAAACTTGCTTCCCCATTTGGGTCTGATTTCTTCCTTTTGCAGCTGGCTGTATGCTAGCAATGCATCATTCTGGGCATGGACACAAGAGCTGGATTTTCTTCAAGGCTTCGGCTCTTGAGATTTCCTCCTTAGCTAAGCATACCTCAGCACCCCATGCTAATGAGACGCTTGTTGCCGGAAAGCTGAAAAGAGGTCATAGCCCAGCGCCACGTCTCCCTGTGAGGAGTCCCTCTCTGGGGCTACTGGCCCCAACCTGGCTCCTGCCACGGTTGTCTTCACAGGGTGGTCTGATCCATGTATGGAATTCCAGAAGTACTTGATGGATGGCAGGCAGGGATGAGTGTGGATGAAACAGCAGAACTGCATCCGTGTAATTCCTTAATGAAGACGTTTATAGAAATTAATGAGATAGAGACAGTGTGCCTAGAATTAAGTATCAAGGAACTCCTTCCAAATTAATCTGACGTAAATTCTTACAATCCTACACTCTGTTCTCTTGCCATCAGTTCCAAAGAACCAACATAGGCCATTTACAAGCTTTTTTGTCTGTGGGGAAAACACAAGGTATATCAAGCATTGCCTAAGCTCTACAAGTATTTCCCTTCATTTTTTTGAAATATAAACATTTATTTGACCTCCCTCTATCAAAATATACAATTTCATATTTTAAATATATTCTTTTTAGAAAGCAAGTATCCTAAAATGGCTCAAGGACTACCAAAAAAAAAAAAAAAAATAGAAGAAAATGTAGTTACCTTACATATATTAGCCTAATCAATAGTATCAACAAATCAGCAAGAGTAACTATCATTACGGCACTACGTGTTTTCTTTCTAAATGAAATCACAACTAAGAAATGCTAAGCCTGAAAAAGATTTATAAAAGGTCATTTCAGTAACATATATCTTAGCTGTAGGTAAAAAATCTAAATAACTTTAAAGCAATTAACAGAACTGACTTGCTTTTAAGATACTTAAATATCTTTTTTCTTCAGTATTGATTTGTGTAGTCATTTGATTTGTAGTCACTTGATTTGTAGTCACTTGATTTGTGACTACACAAATCAATGCTGGAGTACAAAATAAAAAAGTCGCTCTATTTAAAAATATCCTCTGCTTAAGCTCATCTCTACTTACACATACCCTTTTATTCTCTCAAGGTCCTTCTCATCTCCCATCTCCTCCATGAAACTGTTTGGTAATGAAAGTAAATTTCTGTTTGGAAAAGTGCCCCCCCCCCTTTTTTTTTTTTAAGGACAGAGTCTCACTCTGTTGCCCAGGCTGGAGTGCAGTGGTGCCATCTTGGCTCACTGCAACCTTCACCTCCCAGGTGCAAGCAATTCTCTTGCCTCCTGAGTGGCTGGGATTACAGACGTCTGCTACCACACTCGACTAATTCTTGTATTTTTACTATACATGGGGTTTCACCATGTTGGCCAGGCTGGTCTCAAATTCCCAACCTCAGGTGATCCGCCCACCTCGGCCTCCCAAAGTGCTGACATTACAGGCATAAGCCACTGCACCCAGCTATGATATTTTTTATAAAAGGATGTGTGTGCACATTATATATACATATACACACCCACAAACACAAATATTCTCATGAACCCCTATGCTTCAGATAACTGTCTTAAAATATATTTTGTTGGAACATATGCCACAATAAAAAAGTTTCTCCCTTTAATAATTCTTCCCTGAAATATATTTGTAATTGGTTACACATAGCCTATGTTTTAAGATTTAAAATGCTTTTATCACTTATCAAAATCTCAAAATGCCCCAAATTCTACAATCAGTACCAAAGAGCATTCAAAACTAAGTATAATATAGCTTTAACATGTATGTTTCACTCTGATCACCACTAATTCTTTCTCACAGAAAACTCTTCTTTTCTCAGCTCACTGTTGGGGAATAAGATGTTTCAATCAATCAGATGGTCTACTGGTAGACAACAAAATTGAATCCATTCTCAGGGTTCAAAGAAGCAGCAGCAGGGTGCTCTCTGCGGATCATTCTAGAAGGTTTTATGGAGGAGAGATCATAAAGAATATTTTAGGTAATCAGAAAAGTCTGCTTGGCAACATGAATGTGAAGATTTAGGAACCTGGCCACCTTTATTCAGAAGCCCCAAAGAAACTTTCATCCTCTTTATGTAAGCGACTCTGAAGTAAATGAAGAAGATGATGATATGGCATGGAAAAAAGTTAGAGAGGCCGGGCGCGGTGGCTCAAGCCTGTAATCCCAGCACTTTGGGAGGCCGAGACGGGCGGATCACGAGGTCAGGAGATCGAGACCATCCTGGCTAACACGGTGAAACCCCGTCTCTACTAAAAATACAAAAACTAGCCGGGCGAGGTGGCGGGCGCCTGTAGTCCCTGCTACTCGGGAGGCTGAGGCAGGAGAATGGCGTAAACCCAGGAGGCGGAGCTTGCAGTGAGCTGAGATCCGGCCACTGCACTCCAGTCCGGGCAACAGAGCGAGACTCTGCCTCAAAAAAAAAAAAAAAAGAAAGAAAGAAAGAAAAGTTAGAGAAAAAGTGTGAAGGGTTTGAAGCAAAGACTAGGGAGCCACAGGCAATGAGAAACAAGCACTTAAGTATATGGCAAGGTCACAGTGAGAAGAACCCAAAACTCCACAGCCTCAGGGAAAGCTGACCTGGAGGGACAGGGCTGAAGGGAACAGGATTCAGATACAGGAAGCTCACAATTAGCCTAGGAAGAGAAAATGGTGACAGAAATATGGACGAAGATAGAGATTCTCATTACTATCACTTAAAAAGAATTCAATCATCAATTTATAATTTCAGAAGAGTTCTGGTAAGTTCCTGGAATGAGACACGCTCCTAAAATACACTATCATCGTTATGAGTTACTTCTGGTGTTACCACTGAGAGCTAGCATTTATCAAGCATGTACTAGGTTTTAGGAACTAGACTAAGTGTATTACATATATTAACGTAACTGAATTACCTATCAACCCTATGAGGTAAGTACTTTTATTATCTTTAGTTTGTAGGTCAGAAAACCAGTGCTTAAAGAGGATAAGTAGTACTAGCTGGTTGTTACAGACTAAATGTTTGTGTTCCCCAAAAATTCCTATGAAGTTCTGACCTGCAATGTGATAGTATTTGGAGGTAGGGCCTTTAGAAGGTAATTAGGGCTAGACGAGATCATGTGGGTGGGGCACCCATGATGGAATTAGTGTCCTTATAAAAAGAGGAAGAGCCTGGAGCGGGTGTTTTCTCTCCACCAAGTGAGGACACAGGGAGAAGGCTGCCATCTGCAGGCCAGAAAAAGAGCCCTCCCCAGAGCCCAACCATGCTGGCACCATAATCTCAACTCCTAGCCTCCAGAACAATGAAAAATAAATGTCTGTTGTTTAAGCCCCCAGTCAATGGTATTTTATTATGACAGCTCAAACAGACTAAGATGCTAGTACAGACCAATGTCAGGACAATGTCAGACAAAATCAAGTCTGCCTGACTCTCCATAAATGAATAAAATATACATTAGCATTTCAGAAGCAATGTAATAAAAATTTGTTTTTACAATTAAAAACAAAACTTCTTTGTTTTTTGCTAATGGTTTTGTTTTGTTGTGGCCACTGAAGTTTCTGATTAGTCTGCACCATTTAAAGAGACAAGCATAAAGTTTACATTTTTCCAGAGCTCAAAATTTCCCATGATGAACACTAGGCTGAGGAAGCAGAGCGCTCTGATGAGCAAAGTGTTAACTGCCACATCCCAGAAAGTGAAGCACAGGCAGTTCCTACCAATAAATAGTCCAGTTATGAAGTACACATTCTAAACTGAGATGAAACACTATTCCAGAATGTGCCTTAAGGAAAGAAACTTGTCACCACAGCTTGGTGAAAAGCCAGTGTTAGCAGATGATGACATCATCTAGCTGAATATAGCACACTGAAGAAAAACTCAGAATCGATGGAGTTGCAGAATATTGTTTCCTTTACTTTTGGATGTTGGGCAAAAAAAAAAGAAAAGAAAAGAAAAGAAAAATGAATAAATATTCGGGACTATCATATGGGGAGAAAAAGTAATTCAAAGCAAAGTGGATTCCATTTTTAGGCAAGGCCAGTGTACCCCAGACTTTGATATACACAAATAAAAATTAATAATAGAGACTAGTCATTGCTCTCCTATTGTATCTTGGGCTCTTGACACGCTTCATTTAACCCTCCCAACCACCTCAGGAGAAATATCCTATCTTTGGATGATGAAGCTAAGGCTCAGAGATGTTAAGGAACTTCTCAAAATCACAAAGCTCGATTTGAACCTCAGGTCTGTGTGGCTCCAAACTCCATGCCCTCTCTTCTATGCTGCATAACCCAGAAGCAGTGAGAAGCAGAATGCTAGTGCTTCCCATGCTCTCGGCAGCCCCCTAACATTCAGTTGATGAAAGAAAATTTGAAGGTCATCAAGATGTTACCAAAAATATATTTGAAAGACGTTAGAATTTTAAAACTTCATCTCCAATAGATTTTAACTTTTCAAATTCATGAACTATTACTGCCTTAAAACTGAAAATGTAATAGTTATTAAATGTAAGCAATAGAGGAAAATTAATGTTTAACAACAAAGAAAGATACTAGATACGCATCAGGACTTAAGTCTGTATTAAAAATTCCAACATACATTAAAACTTGTACCTCTAAGCTAGAAAAACCTCCCATAATGTAATACAAGAAGGTTACCTACAAGAAGCAGCTGAAGATTTTCACAGCCTTCACTGAAACACATAACATTTTCTAATACACTTGTGTGCATTTTACAGTTTATCTAGTTCACTTATAACCCATCTCTCGGCTTCTCAATCTCTAATATTCTTGATTCTCTTCATATTCTTGAATTCAAAACGTATTTCAGAGCAAGCAAAGTCTTCTGGCCCTACAAATCACATCTTTTGTGTTTTCATTTTGCCTGGATTTTATTTCAAATGACCTCTGATAACATCAGGAACCTCTTCCTTCTATTGCCAAGTTGTTGTTTAGTCTCATTTTGTGCCTAGAAATAAATGAGTATAAATCAGTTAAAGTCAACATTATTTTCTGATTCCACGCAACGAATGTGTGTTTAAAGTGATGCAAAGGGGGAGTGAGCAGAGATACTGGATCCATATTTAACACATCATTTGAACTTTTCGTATAGAATTCCCACCTTAACGCCTTAACAGCACAAACCCGCTCCTGCAACTTTTCTGTCCTTTGTTTCAAAGTCCTCTTCAGTGTTGACTGTGGGGACAGGGACTAAGCCACAACATAAACCCTCAGTGTATGATGCACGAAGGCAGGGATTTGCTTGACTGCTTTATTCACTGGTATAACCCAAATATCTGGAGTGCTTGGCACGTGGCAGATACTCAGATATTTCCTGAATCAATGGATGCTTGGCATCCATCTTTTTCTTAAGTGCTGACCAGGTATGTTCAGTGAAGAGTAATCTAGATGGGATGAGGGGTCCTGGGAGACCATGTCATCACTTAAAGGGCAATTAAAGAAACTGCAGGTGTTCAGGTATAATAAGCAAGCGTACAGCTGTGGCCCAAAGAGGGAACAAGTTCTGAGCTAGCTAATAATCTCTAGGAGTTACCAGCCATGTGTCTTTGGACAAGTCACTGGCATCTCGGTCTTCTCATCTTTAAAACAGACAACACACAGGTCAGGTGTGGTGGCTCACGTCTGTCATCCCAGCTCTTTGGGTGGCCAAGGCTGGTGCATCACCTGAGGTTAGGAGTTCGAGAACAGCCTGGCCAACATGGCAAAACCCCGTCTCTACCAAAAGTATAAAAATTAGCTGGGTGTGGTGGTGCACCTGTAATCCCAGCTACTTGGGAGGCTGAGGCAGGAGAATCACTTGAGACCAGAAGACAGAGGTTGCAGTGAGCTGAGATCACACCACTGCACTCCAGCCTGGGCGACAGAGCGAGACTCCATCTCAAAAAAAAAAATTAATTAATTTAATTTAATAAAACAGATATCTCAGAACTATCACAAGGAATAAGTGAACAAGCAAAGTATCTGACAAATAGCAAAAAGTTTTAGAATCATGAATAGGTATTATTGCTATATTTAGTTTCTTTTCATTCTTAGGAAAAAAGACATAGAAAAGAGATAAAAACTTTCTTTAAATACGTGAATGGCAAGATGTAGGAAGGCAATGATCCTATGTATTTACTTCAGAAAATAAAACTACAAATAAAGGATATCACATAAAAAGAGTAAGGCACTGACCCAATAAAATGCATATCTCCCTAACAAAAAGTGTTCCTACCCATAGGAAGCTGCCACCTCTAAAGGTAGCAGACGTCTGTCATTACCTAAAAAGGAGGACAGTTGATTCAGGAATTTTGTGGAACCAGTTTTAGTCAGAAGGGTATTACACAAGATTATCTGCCAACTCAGATTCTAAGATTTAATGATAGGATTTTTATTTTGTAGCTGAAAAAATAAGACTTAGCCCATGGTTCTCTGTATTGTATAAACCAACAGTCAGATATGGGTAGATAGATTACAGCAATGCATACATTGCCAAAAACCTGCCACCCCACTCAACATCCCCATCTTTCAAAAAAGTGGCAATCACGCCGGGAGTGGCTCACACCTGTAATCCTAGCACTATGGGAGGTCAAGGCAGGTGGATGACGAGGTCAGGAGATCAAAACTATCCTGGCCAACATGGTGAAACCACGCATCTACTAAAAATACAAGAATTAGCTGGGTGTGGTGGCATGCGCCCGTAATCCCAGCTACTCAGGAGGCTGAGGCAGGAGAATCGCTTGAACCTGGGAGGTGGAGGTTGCAGTGAGCCGAGATCACGACACTGCACTCCAGTCTGGAGGCAGAGCGAGACTCCGGCCAAAAAAAGGAAAAACAAATGTGGCAATCTAAGGCAATCAAATAAATTCACAGGGACTAAAAAATGAACAACCACAAGGTATGCCCTCATTATTGATGACTTTGGAAAAGTACCAGGGGTATTACACCATTACATACTGACTATTTAGATCAAATAAATATTGAGTTGGTAAACGTTTCTTAAGTTTAAAGGTTCATCTGATGCAACAAATCTTTTTTCAGGGTTAGCAACTATAAAGTCCCTCCCCTTTTCCTGGTACCCTTGCAAGGAATATTTAATCCAGCACAGCAGGCACAACCTTTACCAATATAGCTCTACCAGTGTACCTCCTCATTACATAAAACAATTTCCTACAAGATCAGAAAAGAAATGCTGTTTTACCCACTTGGCCCAGACAATGACAGTATCAATTACTGGAAATATTCATATTCTAAACTAACAGAAGATTTTATCTTTCTCATTTCAGTAAAACTTATCACAGCGTCTCCACTGCCTTTATGCTCATTACTGCTATGATTCTAAGACTTAAGGTAGTTGTAACTCATAAACTTGAACAAGTAGAATCTGCTTAGAGGTGAGACCTTTATTGAACATTTTTATAAGACATCATTTTTGGCTGAATCAAATGACAGTGAAGCTAGCCTAAGAAATCACTGTGGAATCTAAGAAGAGAAGCAAGGACCTTCCACCAAGCAAAACTGAATTTCCATCCTACTCAGAGCAGGTATAAAAGGGAAACCCAGACAACTTAAATTTTTAAGTTATTCTAGAATTAGCTTCCAGGGTCAACTTCCACCAATGGCTGCTATGCATTTCCCCATCTCTTTCTTTCTAGATATATTTTTGAGAAGGGGAAAATATTGCATTCTGATGTATTTAAAGAAATCAAAAATGAAAACATGGGTTTTCTAGGCTCATTCTACTTCTATTCTTTCCACAATGTCAAGGACTCCGCAGGGTTCTCTATAAATGTTGAATCAGTCACTGCTCCCAACTCAAATGCGTGTTTTGGGACACATTGTATTTTTTTTTTTTAATTGATTCCTCTTTGGTTTAACATACTTTGCCACCATCCCTTTCTATTTTGCACTAGCCTGTTTCATTCATTTCTGTTAATTACCTGGATCCAGGGAACTGGGACCAAATTACTGAGAGACTCTGTGAGGTCAAGGAAGCCTCGCTAATGTGCACAGGTGTTTTTACTCCCAATAAGGGCTGAGCATATACCCTTGTAGAGAAGAACTAAGACTATTACATGTCATTGATATTTACATGCTATTTGCAGTTGAAATTTGCCCAGATTATTTTTAAATCCATGCCATTATACACACGAATACAGAAGATAACTGATCCTCAGAATAAACAGAACTTGACTGCCACTTTTTTAGAGGTAGAAATGTTGAGTGGGATGGCAGGGTTTTGGCAAGATGTGCTCTGGTGTAAACTACTTACCTAAAACTTAATCTGAGAAAGAATGAAACTTTCCCTCGTAGAGCTGCTATAAGTGGGACAAAAAAGTCAATTTTGCTTGGTCAAATGTCCTTGCTTCTCTTCTTAGATTCCACAGTCATTTCTTAGGCTAGCTTCACTGTCATTTGATTCAGCCAAAAATGAGGTCTTATAAAAATGATCAATGAAGGCCTCATCTCAGCAGATTCTACTAGTTCAAATTTATGAATCACAACTACCTCAAATCTCAGAATCGTAACAGTAATCAGCATAAAGGCACTGGAGACCCTGTGATAAGTTTCACCAAAATGAGAAAGATAAAATCTTCTCTTTTAAAATAAATGGAACTTTTTCTATCTTTTAAAATCATAGAAACATAACCAGGCAGGTTTTAAACTTCCTTTTGTGTGAATGGAGGTAAAGTGGATGATTTTGTTTTTTGTTTCAGTTTAGAGCAAACTTGTAATTATAATTAGTATCCTTAAGGATGACTACTAAAAAAAAGAAAAAAAAAAACAGAAAATAACATGTATTGATGAGGATATGGAGAAACTGGAATCCTTGTGTCCGCAGTACTGTAAAATAGCCACTGCTGTGGGGAACAATATGGCAGCTCCTCAAAAAATTAAAAACAGAATTAGCATATGATCTGGCAATTCTACTACTGGCTACCTGATCAAAAAATCTGAAACCAGGGTCTTGAAGAGATATTTGCACACCTACGTTCACCGTAGCATCGTTCATGAAAGCAATCACAAAAGGCATTCTACAAAACGGTGGAAGCAACGCAAGTGTCTATCATGGATAAATGGATTAACAAAATGTGCTTTATACCTACAATGGACTATTATTCAGTCTCAAAATGGACGGAAATTCTGACACATGCTGCAACACGGATGAACCTCGAGGACATCATGCTGGTGAAATAATCCAGCCACAAAAAGGCAAAACACTGTCTGATTCCACATGTATAAGGTTACTAGAGCAGTCAAATTCATAGAGACCGAAAGTAGAATGGTGGTTGCCCAGGGCTGAAGGGAAGGGGAAACGGGAAACTGATTAAAGGGTACAGAGTTTCAGTTTTGCAAGATTAAAAAGTTCTAGAAATCTGTTGCACAACGATGTGAATGCACTTAATGCTATTGAACCCTTAAAAATGGCTAAGATGGTAAATTTTGTGTTATGTCTACTAACCGTGATTTTAAAAATAGGGGGAAAAAACCCACCATGAAAGATAAGAAAGGTTATATATTTTTTACTCCACTCCACTTGGGGTTCTGTGTGTTTGTTTGTTTGTTTTGGGATGGAATCTCGCTCTGTCACCTAGGCTGGAGTGCAGTAGCACGATATTGGCTCACTGCAGTCTCCACCTCCCTGGTTCAAGCAATTCTCCTGCCTCAGCCTCCCAAGTAGCTGGCATTACAAGCACGCGCCACCATGCCCAGCTAATTTTTGTATTTTTAGTAGAGACAGGGTTTCACCATGTTTGTCAAGCTGGTCTTGAACTCCTGACCTCAGGTGATCCACCCTCCTTGACCTCCCAAAGTGCTGGGATTAAAGGGGTGAGCTGTGCCTGGCGTATGGTTCTGTTTTAATGTTGGATTTCAGACTGTGTGTCTCCAGGGCCTTGAAAAAAAGCCGTATCTTTTGTTACTCCACGTAGACAGACAAACACTAATAAGCCTGATGTAGAATACATGTTCTAAGATCTCACAGGACATGCATGCCCTTTTTGTATATGTCTCTACCTAAGTACAAAGAGAAATTCTGCACTGCAGAAGCATTCCATAGCCACTGAACAACTACGTCTTAAAAGAAGGAAGAAGCAAAGTTTAGAATTCATCTTTATGCAAGTACGCCAAAGATTTCCAAACGAGATTATTTTCTTAAAGAAGGACAGATTACGTTGTGAAATCACCAGCTCCATAGTATCAGTGTGTCAGGAGGTGGGGTGTAGAAAGAACATAAACGTTGGTGGCCAGCCCTAGCTTGGGTTCCAACCCTCTAAACTTGAACTTTCAGAGTCTAAATTTTAAACGGAAATTTTTTTAAGTGGGAAGGTTTTTGTTTAGAATTGTAAAGCCCCCAGTTTACTACCTTCTAACAGTAATTATAAAATGATCACTATCCTTGAAAAGCCTCACCTTCAGTTATTTCTGCCAGTAGCTTTTTTACACTCAATATTTTAATGTATGATGTTTAATGGTTTAGCGACACATTGTATCACTTGAATAAGAACTGAACTCACTGAATTCTATCTATTCTGTGAATAATTTGTACAACAAATGTAATAACAGGATCTCAAAAAGCAGTATCTGTATTAGTCTAATTCAAATCACGCACTGAGCCCTCCCTAGCTCCGTTTAAAAACTTACAAAACAATGACTACAACCAATGACTGAGAAAGAGGCAAGGCCCTTACGGTTCTTCTGATTCTCTAACAACTCCTACCTCTTCCTAGACACTGAAATAAAAGTGTTGGAAACATCAACACTGCAGGACTAGGGATGAAGAAGTTAAGAAGAAAATGCTTAACTTTTTTCTACAGATTTTTTTTTTTTTAATTTTACTTTAAGTTCCAGGATACAAGTGCAGAATGTGCAGGTTTGTTACGTAGGTATACATATGCAATAGTGGTTTGCCGCACCTATCAACCCGTCATCTAGGTTTTAAGCTCCGCATGCATTAGCTGTTTGTCCTAATGCTCTCCCTCCCATCACCCCCAACTCCTCAACTGGCCCCAGTGTGTGTTGTTCCCCTCTAGGTGTCCATGTGTTCTCACTGTTCAACTCCAACTTATGAGTGAGAACACGGAGTGTTTGGTTTTCTGTTCCTGTGTTAGTTTGTTGAGGATAATGGCTTCCAGCTTCATCCACGTCCCTGCAAAAGACATGATCTCATTCCTTTTTATAGCTGCATAGTATTCCACGGTGTACATGTGCCACATTTTCTTTATCCAGTCTCTCACTGATGAGCATTTGGGTTGGTTCCATGTCTTTGCTATTGTAAAGAGTGCTGCAATACACGTACGTGTGGATGCGTTTTCATGGTAGAATGATTTCTTTTCCTTTGGGTATATACCCCATGATGCGACTGCTGGGCCAAATGGTATTTCCGGTTCTAGATCCTTGAGGAATCGCCACACTGTCTTCCATCAAAAAGAGGGCAAAGGATATGAACAGACACTTATCAAAGGAAAACATTCATGCAGGCAACATATGAAAAAAAGCTCAACATCACTGATCATTAGAGAAATGCAAACCAAAACCACAGCGAGATACCATCGCACGCCAGCCAGAATGGTGACTACTAAAAAGTCAAGAAACAACAGATGCTGACAAAGCTGTGGAGAAATAGGAACACTTTTACACTATTGGTGCGAATGCAAATTAGTTCAGCCAATGTGGATGACAGTGTGCTGATTCTACAGCTGTTTTTCCTAGTCTCAACATTTTACTGTTTTTAAATACGGAAGTACTGTCATTTATGTTACCGGTTGGGCAATTTTGACTTTTCTGCAGATACTTCCGTACACATAAAAAGGCCAGTTCACTCTTTTATTATGTATGTATGTATGTATTTATTTTGAGACAGAGACTTGCTCTGTCACCCAGGCTGGAGTGCAGCGGCACTATCTTGGCTCGCTGCAACCTCTGCCTCCCAGGTTCAAGCGATGCTCCTGCCTCAGTCCCCCAAGTAACTGGGATTATAGTCACCTGCTATCATGCCCGGCTAATTTTTGTATATTTAGCAGAGATGTGGTTTCATCATGTTGTTCAGGTTGGTCTCAAACTTCTGATCTCAAGTCATCCGCCTGCCTTGGCCTCCAAAGTGCTGGGATTACAGGCATGAGCCACTACACCGGGCCTCAATTCACTCTTACATACATAAGGCACACACCAATGAGAAATAGGTAGATACGGTGCTGCTTGAAATGAAACACATAGGCTTCTTCCGAGCCCAGAATCTTATGATTTACTAAATCTATTCATACTGCATATCATGTCTTTAGAGACGTGGAAGATTCCATTCAGAAAATAATTTCAGTAGATGTTTTAGAGAAATGAACACTAGAAAAAAATTACTTTTTTCTACCATAAAAACACTGTTCTGCATACATTGTTGGAGGCGAAAAGAAAAATAAAAATTACTGCATTCTTGTTTCCCTTTTTATTGTACTTAATAAGTTGCCAGGCGTGGTGGCTCACACCTGTATTCCCAGCACTTTGGGAGGCCAACACGTGTGGACCACTTGAGGTCAGGAGTTCAGGACGAGCCTGGCTATCAGGGCGAAACCTTGTCTTTACTAAAAATACAAAAATTATCCAGGTCTGGTGGTGGGCACCTGTAATTAATCCCAGCTACTTGGGAGGGTGAGGCAGAAGAATCCCTTGAACCAGGGAGGCGGGGGTTGCAATGAGCCAAGATCGCACCACTGCACTCCAACGGGCGACAGAGCGAGACTCTGTCTCAAAAGAATAATGATAATAATAAAAAGGAAATTAAACTTAGTTCAATAAAATGAGCACTTCTCTTCCAATTCTTGAAAATAGCCTGAATTCTGATTCACACATAAAAAGTTAGATTTCATAGTTCAGCTTTACTGATTTCTCCGGTCCAATATGCAATGAATTAAAATGACATGATGATGTAAAGGCCCATTCTTTAAACAGATGACTCGAACTTTCAATTACTGTTGGTACCAACGATTACAGCTGGTGCTACAGCCCCCAATCCCCGAGCTGCCTCCACTTTAGTGATATCATTCGCCTGCCTTATAACACCAGCATCTCCATCTTTCACCAACACACACCACAGGAGCTCACCACCAAAAGGTGGCACCAACCAATCAACTGAAAGTCAAAAATAAATAAATAAAAATTTCAACTCCACTAAATACTTTCAAAACTGAGAGAAATAACGTGGGTCCCTCAGGGTTTTTAAAATCCTTATAAAAATTAATATATTAATATACTACCATTATCAGTGGTTCAATGAGATAAATTGGGCTTTCAGTCTTCAGTCACTTGACTAATTTATCATTTTTTCCATTTATTTTTATTTTTTTTTTTTTGAGACAGAGTCTTGCTCTGACTCTCAGGCTGGAGTGCAGTGGTGTAATCTCACCTCACTGCAACCTCCACCTCCTGGGTTTAAGTGATTCTCATACTGCAGCCTCCTGAGCAGCTGGGATTACAGGCGCCCGCCACTACACCAAGCTAATTTTTGTATTTTTATTAGACATGTGGTTTTGCCTTGTTGGCCAGGCTGGTCTTGAACTCCTGATCTCAGGTGATCTGCCGGCCTTGGCCTCCCAAAGTACTGGGATTATAGGCATGAGCCACTGTGCCTGGCCCAATTTATCATTTTTAAAAGTAGATAGGACATCCAACAATACCTAGAGTTAGCAACCTAGGAAGAATACAAAAATATTTTACATAATTTATAAGAGTAACAATAAGGTTGTTTTGTCCTTCACATTTCTCTTATACTTTGTAGCAAAAGAGATCACAATAATGTAAATATGTTATTCATTATTCAAAAGTTCATGTGATCCATTTCAGTACAGATGAAATGCACTATCAACAGAAATTTTCTGCCAAGTCTGCTCTTTTTTTGTTTGGTTCACTGAACTAAGTGCAAACCATCTGTTACCTATGATAATCAGAAAAAGTAAAAAATTCAAAGAGCTTTTTATAAAAAAAAAAAAAACACACAATAGCACTCCAAACAGAACTTACTTGTTTAAAAGCACCATTTATGAGGTTCAAACCCTAATGACTTTAAAAGACTTAGAACTCATATTTAAAGTCTTTTTATTTTTAGATTAAAGACTATATTTTCCCATTTTCTGGTAAAAGTATGCCATTTAATAAACTTGTTCATATCATAAGAATGTCACTCTAGGCCAGGCGCGGTGGCTCAAGCCTGTAATCCCAGCACTTTGGGAGGCCGAGGCAGGCGGATCCTGAGGTCAGGAGATCGAGACCAGCCTGGCTAACACGGTGAAACCCCGTCTCTACTAAAAATACAAAAAAAAACTAGCCGGGCGAGGTGGCAGGCGCCTGTAGTCCCAGCTACTCGGGAGGCTGAGGCAGGAGAATGGTGTAAACTCGGGAGGCGGAGCTTGCAGTGAGCTGAGAACCGGCCATTGCACTCCAGCCTGGGTAACAGAGCAAAACTCCGTCTCAAAAAAAAAAAAAAAAAAGAATGTCACTCTACTAAAATATCTTACCCAAATATATTAATTTCCAAGAAATTTTAAAAACTAAAAACTTTCTTTTCCACTCTTCCTTAATACTTAAAATTTTCTAAATGCACTTCAGCTTCAAATATCTCTTTGAAAAATAATTTAATAGCTTATGAAATCTTTAGGGCATATTTCTACTACATGTTATCACTAAATTAAGACTTTTTAAAATTTATTCATTTGTATTTTTTCTTTTTTCACTGACATGTAATAATTGTACATATTTATGGGATACAGGATATTTCAATATGTATATACTATATGTAATGATCAAATCAGGGTAATTTGCATATCCATCACTTCAAATATTTTTCATCTCTCTGCATTGTGGACATTCAAAATCCTTTCTTCAAAAAACTTAAAAAGGCCAGTTACCGTGGCTTATGCCTATAATTCCTGCACTTTGGGAGGTGAAGGTGAGAAGATCGTCTGAGGCCAGGAGTTCAAAACCAACCTATGCAACACAGTAAGACCCCCGTCTCCACACACACAAAAATAATAATAATGCACGCACACACACACTCACACATTTCAATCACTTCCAACTTTTTAATATTATATAATAAATTATAGTTAACCATTAAAATCTAAAAACTTTAAGTTAAAATTGTACTGATTCCCAATTTTAAAATTCCACATAGGCCAGGCATGGTGGCTCATGGCTGTAATCCCAGCACTTTGGGAGGCCGAGGCAGGTGCCTCACAAGGTCAGGGGATCGAGACGATCCTGGCCAACATAGTAAAACCCCGTCTCTACTAAAATATAAAAAAAACTAGCCAGGCGTGGTGGTGCGCGTCTACAGTCCCAATTACTTGGGAGGCTGAGGCAGGGGAATCACTTGAACCCAGGAGGCGGAGGTTGCAGTGAGTCAAGATTGCGCCGTTGCACTCAAGCCTGGCGACAGAGTGACAGTCTGCCTCAAAAAAAAAAAAAAAAAAAAAAAAAAAAAAAAAAAAAAATCCCCAAATAAGTAGTGCATTCTAGTAATTATTATTTGTTTTCACAAAACAGAATGGTCTGATTTTTCAACATGCTTGGACTCTAGTCTTCACTCTACCCCTAGCTGTCTAACCTCACATGAGCTGAGATTGCGCCACTGCACTCCAGGCAGGTGACAAAGCGAGAGCCTGTCTCAAAAAAAAAAATTCCATGTAAGTAGTGTATTCTAGTAATTATTATTTCTTTTCACAAAAACAGAATGGTCTGATTTTTCAATATCCTTGGACTCTAGTCTTCACTCTATCCATAGCTGTCTAACCTCAGATGAGTTACACCTCTCAAGACCTCAGTTTCTTAACCTATAAAAAGAGTGCTCTAAAATGTCATTCTGAGGCACTTACTTCTCTTTCGTATTTGTCTAGCACTGTGCCAGAAACTTGATAACTGTCCACAGCGAAGGAGGCTAGAGAGGAACATGTCCGAAGCCTCTGAAATTTCACACAGCACAGTTTTAAATGTACTGTGAAGTTTAGGTTTTAAAATACAAAACCAACTACCGCAACAGTGTCTCATCATTTTTATAGTGACATAAGCAAACAAATTTCCAGGACACCAAGCGCTATTCATGTTATCAATCCTCTTTTAAAAAAACAGTGATTTTAGTTATAAAAATGAAATTCTGCTAAGTTTCAAGAGCGTTTAAAGCAGGCACCAGCCCAGCACTTGTTTTCACAGCTCTACTACTACAAATTTTATCAACACCCACTATTGTCTCTGAATGGCATGTAAAAGTGCTCTGTGCCATGTTCTTGATGAATTGCACAGACACAAGTCCTACTCCACCTACACAACCACTATGCCACAAACGCAATGCCTTTAAAAGAGGGCTCTCTTTTGCAATAAAACATTACAAATCGTAGCTACAAGTAAAGCAAATGTTGCAAGAGATAATTTCAGTAGCTAAATCAGCATTAAAATTCCTCACTTGTCTCACTACTATTCATTAAGCATGTTATTAAACAAACATAACTATAAAAGGAAAAGCTAAGGGTTATTTTACATTGTAAAAACAGATAAGCCCCTGCAAGGATGCTTCCATTGGTCTTTAGTATGATTCAGTTCTATTCAACTGTGAGTTTACTAATCTCAGAGATTTCTACAAGAACATCCCTATCAGACTGACATTGAGCTGGCAAGATTAGATTTCAAATGTCATGCTAAAGATGCTCCAAATTTAGATAAGAAAAGAGGTCATTGACTATTCTTATCCATTGTTTTTTTCCTGTTTATGTCATACATTTACAAATACTCAGTTTAAATGATCTCAGCAAAAACTCAAGCAAATTTGTTTCTGGCCCATAGGAAGACATTGAAATCTATGAAACTAAGAATTTGGAGGAAAAAAAGATGGTGAGGCTGGAGATCACTGAAGTCAAGTATATCCTTGAGGCCAGGGAATGGCGTCCACCATGACAGTAGTGAAAACGATCATTGCTGTGTTACTGTCACAGCTCTGCAACTCACAGAGTGCCCCCGACTGCCACATCTACTTCTGAGCCAGTTCTCAGCGCCAACTTGGAGGTCATAAGCAGTCTTCTTCAGCAAGAGGAAAGGATGCATGACCAAGAAGGCCCCATCCTGCCCACAGGATTCTCTCTTAAGATATTTCTCCGAGAAGTTGAAATGGTTTCTGCATTCCAGGGTTCTTATCTTGGGTTTCTGAAACCCTAGTAGCCCACTGGTTGGAATGCAGGAAGTCTTGACCTTCCAGAAATCTTACACAAAATTGCCGGAGGGAGGAGGCACAGTTTACATACAGATGTGCATTCTTTTTTACAGGGAAGTGAACTGGATGGGATCGGGGGTACATGCTTCCATCAGTTAATATCCTTAACTCCCGTAAAACATCAAGGGAGTCACTGCTGTACAGAACAGCTGCTATGATCTTAAGAGTTCTTCTTTTCCAGAGGCATGAATGTAAACAGAATGGCCAGCATATCGGAGTAAAGGAGGAGGAGCTCCTTCTCTGTGTATCAGGGAACTATGGGAACCATTCACTCAAATGCCTTTCATCAGAAAAAAACTGTAAACGTCACCCAATCTTTTCTTTCTCTTTACCTGAATTTCTTTAGTTCTCCTGTTTGAGTTAGTTATTCAATCTTTTAAGAGTTGCAGTTAAATTTCACAGACTGCTCAAACAGTATGGCCCTCAAGTTGTAAATATTAATACAATTCTACTTAAAAAGAGTATGACCTTTAACTTCTCCGAATTTGTTAATAAAAGGTGGTAATATAGATGAAAACCACAGAGAAGAAGACGTGGTAGGAGAGTAACTGTGAACATATATGGGTTCTCTAAGGAATGCATACAGAAATACAATCGATAAACTTGATAGAATTAATTGTTACTCTGGTCATTCAAAATGACCTCAATTTTATCCCATAGTAAGAACCACTGGCAATTCTATCACGTTTGCGCTCTGCCAATTAGAATTACATAAACATTTAAAAATATCACTGCAATTCAAGACTTTAAAATGTGAAATAATTTAAAGGGCAACTAATTCAAAGGTAAGGGCTTCAATCCCTTAGAAACTGAACTCTGTACGAAACTGACCAGTGGTCCAGGAGAGCCACAAGATCTCATTTACCACCTGCGTCAATCTCACTGAGCACCTGGCACATTCTCACAGGGCACACAGCCGATGCTCGATACTTACTCCACACTGTAACTCACTAAACACTCAACAGTCCCATTTCGTTTCAAGATGATCAATAAACTGACTTCTTAGTAGTTTGTTATTCTTCTATTAATGCCTTCAAGAAAGTCCAGATCAATGCAAAATGCCAGGCCTCTGAGTTGAAATCGAAATCTCACTTCACTTGGTGAATCACAGCCAATGTGACTTCACTTTCTTGCCATAGGCTGCTGTGGAGCAAAGGTAAATTCCTCATGTGGCCAAAACACACCTGAGTGTTTCTGAGGCCTAAGGATGGAGAGTCAAAGCTCACCCCAGGCTCCTTCTAGGTCTCCCCAGAACTCAAGAGCAAAGACGTCTCCCAAACAATTGCTTAAATCACAACTGAATGAAAGAAACCACTTAAAACTTGCTGGTGAATTCAAACATAAATATGAAATTGGATTGTTTCATATGATCATTAAAGCAAATAAAAAGTCCATCCAGAGTAGCCTAAAGCTTTGAGCTCAGGCTTTTCCCAGAGGAATTCATACCCACATTGATACAAATTATCACAAAGAGTTTCCATTTGAATTTTTATCAGGACAAGTACCTTGGAAAGTTGCAAATATTCTGTGAACTATGAGCGTCATGTATGAATAATAAGTACCCTTTGCTAGAACAGACAAGGTACATCGTGGGAGTGAATATAAAGTAAATTTTAGGAAGGAAAAAAAGGACGATCCAAAGAAACAGCCACCCTTCTGAAGGGGAAAATTTCTTTCAATAAAGATGTTTTTTGTCGGGCGCGGTGGCTCACACCTGTAATTCCAGCACTTTGGAAGGCCGAGGCAGGCAGATCACGAAGTCAGGAGATCAGAATTATCCTGGCTAACACGGTGAAACACTGTCTCTACTAAAAATACAAAAAATTAGCTGGGCGTGGTGGCGGGCGCCTGTAGTCCTAGCTACTCGGGAGGCTGAGGCAGGAGAATGGTGTGAACCCAGGAGGCGGAGCTTGCAGTGAGCCGAGAATGCGCCCCTGCACTCCAGCCTGGGCGACAGAGTGAGACTCTGTCTCAAAGAATAAATAAATAAATAAAAATAAAAATAAAGATGTTTTCTACTTGAAGAAAAAACACAAAGAAGAAATTTGTGAAATTTTTATTTACTAATTGATTTATGGAAAGTTCATTTAAAATTTTATTAACTTATATAACATTTTAAAATAATAATACAATGAACATGCACTCACCACCCAACCCAAGACCTAAAATGAATACTATTTACTGCCCATCTAAGAACCAATCATGATATTCTAGCAGTGTGTGGTGAAGAACTATGATTAAAGAATTTGGAGCACCTGAGGTCCACTGAACAAAAACCTTGCGAAGTGATTCCCCTAGAAGAAATGGACTCATTCCAGGATTCCTTTAAATAATCTGCCTGAGTAAACTAAAAAATGTGAATCAATTTCTTGTCCAAACGCGCCTCCACCCAACCTCTCAGGAATGATTATCAAAAATTTTCTAAAAGGTACATTCACAAGAACCAGGAACCTGGAAAGTGAACCAGTGACACTCAACTCAGTACTTCGATGGAAACCTTCCTTGTACAATGGAAGAGCAATATCTTATAGGAATTGAAGTCTCCAGTAAAGATTCTTTTAAAATATTTTTTTCTTCTACTAGGCCAATGATAGGACATGAAACTGAATGTGTTTCTTCTAACAGAAGAACTCTTCCCTCTCTAACATGGAAGAGGCACAAATCTTTCCACTGTCAACATTTTTCTTTTATCAGTCCTTTTTCCATTCCAACGTGCAAGCCAAGATTGAAATCAACACTAACCTGTAAAGGCTCACTGCTTTCCTGCTGGTCTTCAGAGTCTCCTGCTGAGAGAAGCAATGATGGGAGTGGTAACTAAAGGGCTCATATGATTTCTCCATTCTTTTTTTTTTAAGCCTCCACCTCCCAGACTCAAGCGATCCTCCCACCTTAGCCACAGATATACTCCCACCATATATACACACACACACTTGTAGGAAGACTTAGGGAGACTTGATGAAGCCAAAATGGGTTAAGGAAAGAAGAGAATTTTCCCCACAACTGTGGGAAAAACTAGTAAGAATCAACAAGGGACATAAACATTCTTTGTTGTGTATTGTTCACCAAATATTCCAAAAATGAATACAACACAGTCGGGGCTATTTTTTTTTTTAAGCTCCTGTTACAAAGGTCATGGAATGTTCTCGCATCACTTGCCTTCCCGATACTGAATCCCAGATTAGGGTCAGTTCTGCAGAGGGAGGTTAGTACACAGTAGTGCCAGAATGGGTGTGCGGTTGTTACTTTCATTTTTTATCCCATTTTACAAATTTTATATTTTATTTTTTGTAGGAGGATGGGGATATGACGAAAAATTAAATTCATGACATTTGCAGCACTAGAACTCTCTAGCTTCACGATTCAGTCTTGGATGTATAATGTCCTGTATCAAGAAATTCCAAGATTTTCCACAACACATCACATCCATACACACCCAGAATAACAGGGAGCCACATCTCTGAAAAGAGAGGTTCAAACTAAAAGTCTAAATAAGAACAGCAGAGATGTGACCCACATATTCGAATTCAGCCTTTAAAATAGCCTCATTAACGCAAATCTTTTCTTTTTTTTTTTTTTTTTTTTTTTTTTTTTTTGAGACGGAGTCTCGCTCTGTCGCCCAGGCTGGAGTGCAGTGGCCGGATCTCAGCTCACTGCAAGCTCCGCCTCCCGGGTTTACGCCATTCTCCTGCCTCAGCCTCCCGAGTAGCTGGGACTACAGGCGCCCGCGACCTCGCCCGGCTAGTTTTTTGTATTTTTTTTTAGTAGAGACGGGGTTTCACCGTGTTAGCCAGGATGGTCTCGATCTCCTGACCTCGTGATCCGCCCGTCTCGGCCTCCCAAAGTGCTGGGATTACAGGCTTGAGCCACCGTGCCCGGCCGCAAATCTTTTCTTAAGTCAATACTAATTATACTCACCAGTGAGATCAACATAATGGCAGCAGAGGCCTTTCTCAGAAATATTTAAAGTTTAAGAGTCCACAGGAGGCCGAGCAAAGTGGCTCATGCCTGTAATCCCAGAACTTTGGAAAGCCAAGGCGGGCGGATCACTTGAGGCCAGGAGATCGAGACCAACCTGGGCAACATGGCGAAACCCCATCCATACTAAAACTATAAAAATTAGCTGAGCATGGTGGCACAGGCCCGTAATCCCAGCTACTAAGGAGGCTGAAGCATGAGAATCGCTTGAACCCACGAGGTGGAGGTTGCCGTGAGCCAAGACTGTACCACTGCACTCCAGCCTGGGAGACAGAACAACAGAAATAGACTCTGTCTCAAAAAAGAAAAAAAAAAAAAAAAAAAAAAAGTCCGTAAGAATGTGAAAAGTAACAGTATACTACTTGCTTCCATAGATTGATATGTAACAGTTTCCATTACTAAGATGGACGAGAGAAATTAATAGGTGACTCATGCTATGATTACCTTAACTAGCTGGAGCCTGATGGAAATGAATCCCTAATTGGCCGGGTGTGTGTGTGTGTGTGTGTGTTTGAGACAAACTCTGTCGCCCAGGCTGGAGCACAGTGGCACAATCTTGGCTCACTGCAACCTCCACCTCCCGGGTTCAAGCGATTCTCCTGCCTCAGCCTCCCGAGTAGCTGGGATTACAGGTGCCTGCCACTGCACCTGACTAATTTTTGTATTTTTATTTTTTATTTTAAGTTATTGGACACATGTGCAGAACACACAGGTTTGTTACATAGGTATGCATGTGCCATGCTGGTTTGCTGCACCTATTAACCCAATTTTTGTATTTTTAGTAGAGACGAGGTATCACCATGTTGGTGAGGTTAGTCTTGAACTCCTGGCCTCAAGTGATCTGCCCGAATTGGCTGGGTTTTGTCAATGTCATCCACAACATTTCCACAGCCACAAGCACCCCTTCTAAAACAAGAGCTAGAAAGTCAAGTAAAAGGGAAATATAAGAGGAGTGCAGACAAATTTGTTACTACTAGTGAAATAAAAATGTCCAGCACACGTGCTTTTAATGATGCAATAGTAGCATCACCTTCATGTATTAGAGAGAACATTTAAATTACTTGCTTTGTGGCACAGACAGTTCTGAAATTGCCTGCTTAGAAGTGGTGGTATTTTTCAATACAGTACAGCAAAATAAAAAACTACTCTTAAAATCCACCAATGGAGTTCCCCAAATGTAAACATAATTATAGAATCCCTCTAAAACCAGAGTTACACATTGTTTTTTTGATTTTCCAGTGTACAGAGTAGAAACTCAGTTTTCAATGAAGGAATAAATACATTTGAAGACATATAAAACATCTTTTCTCAAACTGTTGAAATCAGTGGCATTCACTCAACAATAAAGACATACTAAACATGTGTTATGTGACAGATATTAGGTACTAAAATGAAAAGTTATTAAAACAGAAGACAATGACAAGAACAATTGTTTTCTGTTGTCATTCAAGGCTGTATCTATATGGTTTTGAATATTCAGATTAAAGGTTTAGAAATGAGTTAACAGCTTTGATTTTCAAGCCCATTTAGACAAGTGCTATCACTTAAGTGAAATCTTAGTTAATTTTTTCAGGATTCAGTTGGATGACAAAGCATTCAAATTATGTACCCAATACTAAACATGTGACTATTTAGAAATACATTCCACTGAAAGTTTTTTGATTTTGTTCTAAATGTTTGGCATCTACTAGGTAGTCTGTAAGAGTCTTTAAAATCAATGTATTCATATCCACATGTTTGGGAAAATAAAGCAAAAAGCGACATGAAGGTGCTTTCAAGATTCTGTTCTGAAAGTTGTTCACCAAAGGGCACCAAAGTAAAACCAGCAGATGGCTCTGAACACACAGAGAGAGAAGCGGGGAGAGAGAACAGAGGAAAGAGGGAGAGAGAGAGGGAGGGAGAGAGAGAGACAGGAAGAGAGAAGGGAGGGAGAGAGGTAGGGAGAAGGAGGGAAGGAGGGAAAGAGAGCGAAAAGGGGGAATGAGGGAGAGAGAGGGAGAGGGAGAGGGAAAAATAAAACAAGAGAAGACAGAGGCTAGGCTAAATAGAGAAGTTGCCAGAGGACTTCTGGGAAAAAACATTTGAAAAGGAAGGACTGAAAAGAGAAGAAATGGGCACAATGAGGACTCTGGGTCTGGCCATAACAGCCAGGAGAAACAAGGGTTTAAGCCAGGAGATCTGAAAAGAGAACAGAAGGTAGACCGCCTAGAATGGGAACAAGGTACTTCCACTTTGCAAAGGTGAATGTGTTTGCAGTGCAAAGCAAGAAACGTGAACTTTAAAATTCTCCAGGCACATGTGTTCAAATGGCAAAGATATGTGGGAATATAAGATGAAAAACTCCAGTGTAAAATTAGGCTTTTTAAATTGCCACAGCTCCCCTGTCTCCCCGGCTAGCTTCTATTCGCCTTCACAGTCTCCTAAGCCCAGTGACAGGAGAGCTCTGGAATGATTAGAGATTCTGGAATGAAAAGAGTTATGCCCACTGCTTATGAGGCCAAGGATTCTGCAAACTGGATCCCTGCAGATACCACAGCGCTTTACTCTGGTCTCCAAGGCCATGGCACACCCTAAAAGATTAAAATGCCTGAAGGTAAATGACCATTCCCAGATGAAGGCACAGCATGGAAACAAAGTGTGGGCCAAGGGAGGAAACTTCAAAAATCACAATAAAGTGCACTCTCAGATTCAATTCAGAAAGGGCAACTAGCAACTTTGTAGTAAAAGGAGGGGGAAAAAGTAGTATGTTCTGCACAGAGAGATCATTTCATGTGACGCTTCAGTGCAATTAAAATAAAAAAGGATTTACTAATTACAAAACAATCCTAACAAGGTACATAACTAACGTATAATATTCACATCCTATACATCTACTAGAGAAAGATAACAAACACAAAATGTTTCGCCTTCCGGAGGAGATAATTATTAAGTTTTAAAGACTGGTTCAGGCAAGAATGAAACAGTATCAAGTCAAGACCACATACCTTCTAATTTTATAACCCAGGCGGCCCTGGACAGGATTCAGAGAGCTCTTATTTGAATAAGACCTGACGATATCCCCTCATTAAAAGGATTAGCGCTTCTGCACAAACGTCCAGATAAATCTTATTACTGGTCCAAAATTAGTCACCTAAAGGCTTTAGACAGTTTCGCATAAATATTTACAACTCTGAAGAGGCTGAGTACTTTTTCTCTTGAAATCCAGGCACTAGACCCACTTCAAAAGCCACGTATGATTGTGACTTTTGCTGAGCATGTTGCTTTTCAACGAGTTGAAGATACAATCTCTCAATACCTTACTCCATAGACTAGATGTAAGCGTCAGAAGAGGATCGAAAGAAAGTTTTCCGGGCGCACAAGTACTCTGGGGTGAGGGGTACGGAGATTCTCTAAGCCTCAAGAACAGCGTTTCATGAAATGGGCTTCATGAAACAGACTTAAAAATACTGCCCAAGTCAAACGGATTTTAAAACGCACCTGGTTACTTTAAAATACCCAATACAAACACCAAGATGGGCCATTTTACCAGGTCCCCTGCAGAATGTGAAAGGGCTTCCAGCGCTCCAAGCCGGGTTTCTAATTTAAGCCAAGAACTCCAAGGGAGCGATGGCGACTTCGGGGACCCCAGCAGCGTGTAGGTCCGGGAGGTTCAGCCTACCCACCGGGAGAGGGGTGCGCCGAACTCCCTGGAAAGACGCAAGGGTCCCCGCGAAGTCGCCGTACCAGCCCCTCTCCCAGTTTCAGCGGTCACCGAAGTCCCCGAGCAAAGCCGACTGTACGGGGACCAGACGAGCCGAGGCGCACCCCGGGACGCAGCCCCGAGGACGAGGGTCCGCGGCTTCAGCCCCAGCCCACGGCCCCGGGACTCCCCGCCGAAAAGTCGCTGGAGTGCGGCCTCCGCGCAGCTGCGCGCAGCTGGACCCGTCCCTGGCCGCCCGCGCCCCGCTTCTTCCCCGCCGGCCCCAGCGCCCGGACCGCCGTCCGCCCGCGGCCTCTCGGCGGGGCGGGAGATCTGGCAACTTACTGGGGCTGCGCTGGGGGCCGCGCCGAGACGGCGGCGGTAGGCTGGCGGCTGGAACGCGTCGGGGGCCCGCGGCTAGGGGAGGCTGGAGCAGCGGCCGCCGCCTCGCTGGTCCCGCGAACAGGAGCACTCGCCGGCCGCGCTGCAGAAGGCGGGCTGGGCACGTGGGCTCCACTCTGTGTAGCCGCCCGGGGCGGGGGCGGGGGCGGGGCCGGGCGGGGCCGCCTCCTCCAACCTACCCCGCGCTCCCGGAACGCGACCCGGAGCCCGCCTCCCGCCTGGCCCCGGACGCGCTGGCCAATCCCCGGGGTGGGCGGTGTGCGGCTCCGCGGGGTTTGCCTGGAGCCGGGCACACGTGGGCGGGCGCTGGCCCTGGGCTAGGCCCGCGGTCGCTGGCGGGAGAAGCGGGGCTGCGCGCGAGGACAAAATTCGTCCTCTCCTGGGAGGACCAAACCTCAAGGGCATTTCCGAATCTTCTAAGCAGAGTTCTAAGTGGGGTTTTGGTTCCCGCGTTTACTGTTCATTCTAGACAGATTTTGGAAATAAGAAAATAATAATAAAATACAATAATAGCAATGATAAATAGAAGCCCAGATGGATGTGCTTTGTCAAATGCAACCTAAACGTTGATAAATAATGTGCAGTTGCTATTTTGGAAGACTCCAGTAGCATGAATAGGTAGTCACGACTGTTTGGGGGTGGGTTTATAGGATATGACGTTATTTGCAGGGGAGCAAGAGCAGAAGTTACACAATCAGGGTTTCTCCTACTGTGCTATTGTTTACTTTAGGAGTCTCTGATAAGATTAAAGTCACAGTGTGAAAGCCTGTTAATTTTAATCCAATACGAAGCGAAACACGCACTGAATTGAACAATAAGTGTGTGTATGTGTGTCTGTGGTTTGTCTTTAGAGACAGAGTCTCTGTCGCCCAGGCTGGAGGGCAGTGACACGATCGTGGCTCACTGGAGCCTCGACCTCCTGGGCTCAAGCGATCCTCTCGCCTCAGCCTCCCGAAATGCTGAGAATTACAGGCTTGAGTCACCACGCCCGGCCTATTACAATTTTTGTTTGACAGAAAGACCCACCTTACTTTGCTTAGTATTTGGGTAAACGTCTCTTTAACCCACCTACTAGTAATAACTTTAGCAAAGTGCCAGGTTCGTGTTGCTGCCTCACAGTACATATACAATTTTGATGTGGTATTCTAAATCATTCTTAACTTCAAGACATATTTCCCCAAGATAATCTAATAAATGGTGTGGGACTTCATTCCAGAAGATAGCACACACACACAAAATCCCAATTACTATTTTCAGAGCTCATGTACCTCAGGAAGCCATCCATGGATTTCATCAAAAACTGGAAGTGTAGGCCGGGCGTGGTGGCTCACGCCTGTAATCCCAGCACTTTGGGACGCGGAGGCGGGCGGATCACCTGAGGTCAGGAGTTCGAGACCAGTCTGGCCAACGTGGTGAAACTCTATCTCTACAAAAAATACAAAAATTACCCGGGTGTGGTGGCAGGCGCCCCTAACCCCAGCTACTTGGGAGGTTGAGGCAGGAGAATCGCTTGAGCCCAGGAGGCAGAGGTTGCAGTGAGTCGAGATAGCGCCACTACAGTCCAGCTTGGGCGACAGAGTGAGATTCCATTTCAAAAACAAAAACAAGTGAACAAAAAAACTGAAAGTTTAAACAGCACTGTGATTACAAAGATATTATGTGATAGACTAAATGTCTTAAGTAATAGAGACTGTCAAAGTAAACTTATTTCTACAGTCAAAAAAATTCCTTATGCAAATTATCATTAATAACATTAAGAGAAATGACGCATGTGGACTTTTAACACCAGATTCCTCCTCAATCCCACAGCTAGGAGGCGTTGTTCAAGGGAGTGATGACTGAAGACGCTTTGTCTAATTTCTTTTTTTTTTTTTAATTTTTTCACTTTGATTTCTAAGGGTGAGTAATCTGATCTAAAATTTTTCCACCGGTTTTAAAAAAAATAGAGATTCCTGGGAGCCGCGGTGGCTCAGGCCAGTTGCCCTGGCACTCGGGGAGGCGAGGCTACACGTTTGAGGCCAATCTGGTCAACATTGATTAAAAAGTAATAAAAAAAAAAAAAAGAGATTCCTATTATTAGAGTTAAGCAATTATTTCCCCCACATATTTTTACTTAAAGGCTCTGTGTTTAAATCTGTTTAATTGGTGATTAAGTTACAACACAATGACTTGGGATAAACAAATTTATTTGACATTTGGAAACTGCCAATTTTGTCAGAATACCGATCTTTGAGTTTACCTGTCTGCCTGCCGGAGCACTTCCAGAAGCAAGAACATGCTGTGTTCATGTGTGTGAATAAGAAAAACAATTTCATCTCTAAGCGAAAAAAGAGCAAGTTCTTTCAAACAACTTTCTGACAAGATTGCTGAATATCTTGACACACTAGTTCTTGACTTAATATATTCCATTTCCTGTTTGAAATTGTTGATTAACCCTGAATCCTGCCTCACAACTTTGGTTATTTCTCACCTTTAAAAATGTGTTTAGATGTGGAAAGAATAGGATATCCACAGATTTAGTATGAGTCTGTAAGACAGACCATGAGACAAGAGAAAATAGAATCGAATTTTTAGAAATGAAATATTTGAAACAGGTTTAGCTGTTTTGACTTCATCTTCGTTGGCATTTTCTCTTGCTGCCCGGGGTTGAATTGGCATCTTTTTCCCAGTTGAGTAAAGTTTTCACCCACCTTCTACTTCGCCCTTCCTGGTTTACTGCCATCACTTTTCACTTTCACTGGTCAAGTTTCCTCCTTAGGAACGAAGCAGAAAATCCAACTTAGTCATTTTCAGCAGACAGAGTAACCTAGGTTGTCATCTTCCAAAGATTTCACAAACATTTGTGCATGTCTGAACTCTTAAGGCTTTATGAAATTGCGGGGAATTTTAAGGGACTTCTGTAGCTGAATAAATTCCACACCCTGTACTCCCACACTTGCCAAATACAACCTAAAGTAAATCTCATGTCCACAAATAAGGGATTTACTTCAACTAGCAAGACTGAAGGAATGGATTCCTACCAGTTCTAATTCGTGACTCTATTATCGCCAAGCTATTTTAGCAAAGACAAGCCAAAATCCTCCAATTTTTTTCAAATGGTTGAATACTGGATACTAATGCTTGTGCTGTCACTGAATCAACTCAAAAGGGAAAAAGAGTTGGACCAGAGTCAGAGCACTAGCTGTTTGTTTTTTGAGATGGAGTTTCACTCTGTCGCCAGGCTGGAGTGTAATGGTGCGAACTTGGCTCACTGCAACCTCCGCCTCCCAGGTTCAAGCGATTCTCCTGCCTCAGCCTCCAGAGTAGCTGAGATTACAGGCACTAACCATGACGCCTAGCTAATTTTTTTGTATTTTCAGTAGAGACTGGGTTTTACCATGTTGGCCAGGCTGGTCTCGAACTCCTGACCTCAGATGATCTCGCCTGCCTTGGCCTCCCAAAGTGTTGGGATTACAGGCCTGAGCCACTGCGCTGACCCAGAGCACTAGTTTTAAGAGCTTTCAGGCCACCGCTCTTGTCCACTCCCCTTTCAAAACTGTGTGAAAACCTAGAGGCGGCTTTCCACTGGACACAGTCCATATCTGCCCATCCCTTAAAGCAAGCAACAAAATATTGAAAAAATGGTTGGAAAAAAATACAGCAAGTCCTTGTAAATGACAAGTAATCTTTCAAATTCATCTTTTTCTACTTGTCTTTTAACCAAGATCAAATCATCATGTTGCAATGATTTTCACTCCTACATTGCTCTTCCTGTGAATTTCCCTGCATCCTGTCACTTGGTGTCTTTCTGGGGTTTCTTTATGTTGGCCATTAATCAGGAATGGCCCCGAGCTCCACCCGCCCCGTGCTAGTCTCTGACTCCGTCTGCCAGAATTCCTGCTGGGACTCTTATCTGCTGGAAAAAGTCAATTTTCTTAATCCAAACATCAGTTAGCCTGTTCCTGTAAGGACTGAAAACCAGGAATTTAGGAGGGAGTTCAGATAATGTAAATCCTCTCTTTTCTTCAACCTTCACAAGGGTCCTAATTGCTCCAGAAATCTCTTCCTAATCATAATCAATGGACCTTTCCCGGTTCTCATGTGCCTCAAACTCGCTCCTGGTTTGTTTCTTTCTTTCTCGAAACTGTCTCCTCCTTGGCTTCCACAATCTTTTGCTTTTCCTCTTACTATCCTGACAAATTTTTGTCTTGCTTGCTAACTAAGGCACTCTTAAGATTAAATTATTGAATCATTTTTATCTCCATCAATCTTCACAATCTAGGTTGTTATGCTTTTTTTTTTTTTTTTTTTTTTTTTTTTGAGGTAGAGTCTCATTTTGTCGCCCAGGCTGGAGTGCAGTGCTGCAATCTCAGTTCACTGCAATCTCCACCTCCTGAGTTCAAGTGATTCTCCTGCCTCAGCCTCCCGATGAGCTGGTATTACAGGCACGTGCCACCACGCATGGCCAATTTTTTTGTATTTTTAGTAGAGACGGGGTTTCACCGTGTTAGCCAGGATGGTCTCAATCTCCTGACCTCGTGATCCGTTCGCCTCGGCCTCCCAAAGTGCTGGGATTACAGGCGTGAGCCACCGCGGCCGGCCGAGAGAGTAACTTTTACCTCCTTTTCTACAAAAGAAAAAAATTAAGAACCACTAATCATGCTGAGGCAGAGACAGACAGAGATCAATCCATTGCACTCCAGCCTGCGTGAAAGAGAGAGACTCAGCTTCTTAAAAAAAAAAAAAAAAAGGGTAATCCCCTTTTATCCTCGGGAGGTTGCGGGGGATATGTTCCAAGACCCTCAGTGGATGCCTGAAATCATGGATAGTACCAAACCCTATATATACAATTTTTTTTCTATGCATACATACTGTGATAGTTTAATTTATAAACTAGACACAGAGATAACAATAAAATAGAATCATTATAACAATATACTGTAATGAAAGTTATGTGAATATGGTGACTCTCTCAAAATACCTGATATTAACAAAAATAACTATGATTTACTGTGGATAACTGAAAACACAGAAAACTAAACCGTGGATAAGGGGCTGGTGCTGTTGTACTCATGCGAAAATATTACTGTTTAGCACCCTCCAGGGCTTCTCTGTAGCCCCAAATTCATTGAGCTCAAACAATGACAAGTAAAATTACCCTCTGGTAGGAGGGAAAAGGAGGAAGGACTGTTGGTTTCTTGCTTTTAAAAGAGAAACTTCAGCCAAATTAAATTCAAAGGAGTTTAACGGAACGATGAACAATTCACGAATCAGACAGCCCCCCAGAATCATAGCAGATTTAGCGAGACTTCAGCACAGCCATGTGGTGGAAGAAGGTTTACAGACAAAACAACAACAACAACAACAACCAGGAAATGATGTACAGAAATTGAAAGTGAGGGACAGAAACAGCTGGATTGGTTACAGGTTGGCATTTGCCTTATTTGAACACCGTTAGAACAGTTCACTACATTTGATTGGCCAAAACTCACTGACTGGCACATGTGTGGACGGTCAGTTTACACCTCTACTTATTATAGTTCACAATGTACAGAAAAACCTTTAGGCTGAACTTAAATATGTGAGGAGGCAGCTTTAGGCTAAACTTGGTTAACATTGTCCACCATGACTTTGATGTCTTTAATTGTCTGGCTTAGGCTCACCCAACGCATCCTTTAAAATGCTTTATGAGTTAGTGTCATGTCCTAATGTATGAGTGTTTCAGAGAGTACGTTTTTAAAGGTTCCACCTGTTTTATTTTTATGTTTGGATTGGCACTAATTGATGCCCTTCAGCAAATTAAGCAGGCTTTTTTCCCTTTTGTGACCCAGACAAGAAGGCAAAGTCCATTTTAATGATAGGTAGTCTGGTCCACCAGCTTCTTTACAACAAGTCGATGCTAGCCTACTCAGTCAGAAGGAGAACGTCTGGGGTTCTTCCTCAATTATACAGAAGAGTTGAAACTGCTGGATCTGATGGGGCTTGTCTGCTAGTCTTAACTATCCAATTAAACTACACTATGCAGGGTAACTGTGCATTTTCTCCAGAATTTTGGAGGAAACTTGCTCTTTTGTGTTTTTACTGGGTGCTGTGGTTTGGATATAGTTTGGCCCAGCCAAAACTCATGTTGAAATCTGATCCCTAATATGTAGTGTTGGGAGGCGGTGCTTGATGGGAGATGTTTGGGTCACAGGGCAGAGCAGATTCCTCATGAATAGATGCTCATGCAGGAGTGAGTTCTCACTCTGTGGGAATGGATTAGTTCCTGTGAAAGCAAGAGCAGGTTGTTAGAAAGAGTGTGGCTTCCATAGTTGCTCGTTTCCTCTCTCACCATGTGATCTCTTTGCATACACCACTCACCTTTCACTTTCCACCATGAAAGGAAGCAATTGAGGCCTTCACCAGATGCAGCTGTCTAGTTTTGAACTTTCCAGCCACCAGAATCATAAGCCAAATACCCCCTCTTTTCCTGATGAATCACCCAGTCTCAGGTATTCTGTTATAGCAATGCTAAATGGACTAAGACACCTGGAAATGGGGAGATTGAGCTCTTACAGCCAGGCTAAATCTGAATAAGATCCTGGCCTAACCTGGAGGGCACTCCAGTTCTGCTTAGGTTTTTGTTTTGATCTTTTCTAAGATTCAGTTCTGGAGAAGAGATAATAAAATAAAAAGATAGGATTTCATGTAAATGTGTAGTATAATAAAAAACAAATTAACCTACTGGATGCTAACTTAATGTACGATTTTGAGCAAGAAATTCCTCACTTTCATTTTTTTTAAGTTTCTTTTTCCTGTGAACTGGGGACAATAATAGGTAATTTCTACAGAAGATTGTAAGGAGATACACAGAGGAATGAAAACACTGTGAGCAAGTTAATCACTAAGTTTTTACTCGTACATCCGTTTATACCTTCATCAGTCTAAAATTTGGTTCCAAATACAATTTAAAGTTAAAAATCTAGCTCTTCTCAGGTTAAAGGTGTAAATCATGTAATGAGGGATTATCTTTATCCACTACATTAAGACAAATAAACTAACGCTTAAAAAAAGCTGACATTTTTAAACCAGATTGCTCTATCCAAGGAGTTGTTCCACACTAGTTCCATCTATGAGACCACCTCTGTGTGTCAACAGCGGTGATTGCCAGAGCGTGACCTGTGAGTGTTAACTGGCAGAAAGAGCCTCAGCATGCTGCTCTTGCTGATTCCCTTCTGCCCTGCTGACCCTGTGTCTATCTGCTTCCTGGCATACTTGGAGATCAGAGAGTACTGGTACAAAAAATAACGAGAAGAAGAAAAATAGGAGGGGGAGAAACATCATGAAATTATAATGTTTTAATTTTAAATGGTCAATCATGTCACAGCTTATGTAGGTGTCAGAGGTGTTTAAACCAGAACAACTTCAGTTTAAATAGGAGCTGGGTAAAATGAAGCTGAGATCTACTGGGCTGCATTCCCAGATGGTTAAGGCATTCTAAGACACAGGATGACATAGGAGGTCAGCAGAAGATACAGATCACGAAGACCTTGCTGATAAACAGGTTGCAGTAACGAAGCAGGCCAAAACCTACTAAAAGTAAAAGGGCAATGAGAGTGATCTCTGGTTGTCCTCACTGCTACACATGACAGTTTACAAATGCCATGGCAACGACAGGAAGTTACCCTTTATGGTCTAAAAAGGGGAGGCATGAATAATCCACCCCTTGTTTAGCGTATAATCAAGAAATAACCATAAAAATGGGCAACCAGCAGCCCTCAGGGCTGCTTTGTCTGTGGAGTACCCATTCTTTTATTCCTTTACTTTCTTGGTAAACTTGCTTTTGCTTTGCACTATGTGGACTTGCCCTGAATTCTTTCCTGTGAGAGATTCAGAAATCCTTTCTTGAGGTCTGGATCAGGACCCCTCTCCCCTAACATAGGCATGTGATCATTATAAAAATACATAAAAATATGTTCAAATGTATTATTAAATGCATCTAAGTATGGGTCTCAGAAAAATCCACTGGGTCGCCTGTTTTAATGCAGAGGTTAAAATCTCAGCCTCCCTGCGAGACCTGGCAGGTAACACCAAAGTTTGAGTTTAGCTGAGTACCAGACAATAGTGAAGTACTGAGAGAGTGGCTATGGAACTGAGAAAGCATTTGAAATGCAAAACTTGAAAAAAAACAAGCAGACAGGTAATATGCAATGGAGGCTGAAAATGTTCAATACCTTCTCTAAAGTTTACTCATATAATCATGTGGTCAATAGAAATCACTTATGAAAATGATTTTTAAAACCTCAAAAGCTGACTGACTCATTTGTAACAGGCTTTGTAGATATTTAATTTTCTGTAACATTCCAGTAGTGTATTCCCTTTAAGGTACTGTTTTGTTGATTTTTAAAACAAGTAGAGGCCGGGCGCGGTGGCTCAAGCCTGTAATCCCAGCACTTTGGGAGGCCGAGACGGGCGGATCACGAGGTCAGAAGATCGAGACCATCCTGGCTAACACGGTGAAACCCCGTCTCTACTAAAAAATACAAAAAACTAGCCAGGCGAGGTGGCGGGCGCCTGTAGTCCCAGCTACTCGGAGGCTGAGGCAGGAGAATGGCGTAAACCCGGGAGGCGGAGCTTGCAGTGAGCTGAGAACTGGCCACTGCACTCTGCACTCCAGCCCGGGCGACAGAGCGAGACTCCGTCTCAAAAAAAAAAAAAAAAAAAAGAAGAGGGCTCCATTCCTGTTCAGCTGATTCTGATCTGGTCATAGAGCTCACTGTTAAAAAAAAAAAAAACAAAACAAAAAAAAAAAAACAAGTAGAAAGCTTAGTGTATACTTCAAAAAAAAACTACAAACGCGTATTTCCCATGAGAAACTCTACTTGTTTGTGTGGGAAACTATACAAAGGAGTTTATTAGCAATAAGATTGTGCATGATCATCAGAATGGCAAAGTAATCTTTTTTAACTGAGTGCATATTCTAATCCTCCTGTATGATTTACGTGAATAAAATGTTTGAAGTATTGTTGAGGAGGTAATCTTGACTAAATTGAACTTGACAGGAGCCCTTTATCCAGTTCCAATGTGCTTAGACTTTGAGACGCATATAGAATCGGAGAGAATACTAGTTTAAAATATGACTCAGTGGGTACATTCCAGCAGTAGATAAAGTGCCTCGGGGCAATGAAAACTGCATTGAATAAAAGTAGCTTCAACGTCTACAGTCTAACATTTCTTTTGGGGCTGGGGAACACTTGAGTTTGATGGGCTGGCTCACTTCATTTTGTATTGTGGTGATAATGTCTAAGGAGATAGATAACCATTTGCAAATGCATGTTGTAAATCCAGTTGTGCCAGAATTCCAGAAGGTTCCAGAAGATGTGGGCTACAGGTTGCAAGTCACCCTTGAGTTATGCACAATACAACTTAGACAGCCTTATAAGCAGCCTCATTGAGGATCCAAGACTTAGATGAGCTGATCTACATAGGGAAGATTCTCAAAGAAAAGAAATTTGTCCTTCTAAGTATCCAAATTTAAAATGGCTGTGTGTGTGTGTGTGTGTGTGTATGCAAATGTGTCTTAAATGGATTTTAAAATTTAGTGTACAATTTGAGCCATCTCAAAAAACATTTTCCTGCATCATTTGCAGAACATTTGCTTGCATCTTTCATTCATGACTATGAGCATGTAAACAACTAGACCACTGCTTTGCAGGATGTTATCCCAGCAATTATTGAAGCATGTGTGGTGGCTGTGCACTACAACAGTGTTTTTAAAATGGTAACATGCTTTTTAAAGAGAAAACAAAATTTCAAGGACCCTGCCTTAGTTTGGGTATTTGTACAGACACTGAAACAAGGATTTGAGTGCAAGAACTTTATTTGGAAGGTGTAAGGGAGTAGGTAACGAAGACAGAGAAGGGAAGGAAGCTCACTCACGAGTACAAGAGTCTGTTTTCAAGAAAAGTACTGCAAGGACAACTGGAGCTTAACCCTTCTTGGGAACTTGGGAAAACAGTGTGGATCATGTGTCTCGGAGTTAAGGCTGAGAAAAATGAGATGTTTATACAACAAATTCCATCAGCTTTGGATCAGAGCTTCTCCTAGGAGGTGTTAATTTCTCCAGAACATGGACAAGCATGCATTATTGGCCAGAGAAAGTCCCTAGCAAAGGGTCAGAGGACATAGTCTTCTCTGCCCTTATAATATCATAGCAACCATGTATCCTCATTAATCAGGGCTTCTTTATTGCATCTTGGTCAACTGCAATAAGAAGCTGAAAATGCCAAGGGAGAAGATATAACTTTAAATTTGGTGGAAACTTTATTCTAAAAGGATCCCTCTCGCTACCAGGAACCAGAACCTCTGGCCCAGCATGGCAGAAAGTTGTGGAAATGAGAAGCACAAGTTCTCCAAGTGGTTCCTTGACCTGTGCCTTTAAAATACGGACACTGTGGTGGGCTAACTTGTTAAATTAAATTAAAATGGGGTAAGAAGGCGACCATAGCCCTTGTGTCTGACCATCCTGCCCAATATGTGATATTACTTTTGTTATTGTGGATGGTGGGGGCATTTTCAGGTGGCTTCCATTTGGCCTTTCATACTATATAGACCAGGGACTAGTGTGAGGTTTGCCAGCTATAAATATAGCCATTTTGATTATGCATTTGGGCAACAGAGAAATTTCTACTTGGCAGTTCCATAGATCTGCTGGATCTACTGTAAGATGAACTTAGGTCAGGACTTCAGACTTCATTTGTCCTCTAGCTGCTGGCGGGCGCCTGTAGTCCCAGCTATTCGGAGGCTGAGGCGGGAGAGGGAACCCGGGAGGCGGAGCTTGCAGTGAGCCGAGATCGTGCCACTGCACTCCAGCCTGGGTGACACAGCGAGACTCCGTCTCAAAAAAAAAAAAAAAAAAAAAAGGGGGGGCCCTGATTTGCCTTAGGTCCACTGTGTAACTGTCCTGCATTCAACAAATGGAGCTGCATTCTGCTGAGGAAATGTAGGCAACAGCGTAAATGTGTACCTCAGAATTATTTCACTCACAGGGAGGAAGAGCTGAGGTATTTACACTCCAATTCCCTTCAGTCATAGATTGAGGGCTGCTGCCAGAAGGGTTCATTCTTTTCAGCTTATCTGGCCTGCTACGTGCATGGTGGCAAAGAAAAAAAGGCCTCAGTTGCAGGCATTGGTAGTTGGAAGTTAGTACTGTGTGCACTACTAAAACAGTAAGAGCCAGGGAGATACACGTGGAACACTGTCATTACCTGCTATTTTTAATCAATTTTTAAAATTTTTTATTTGAATTTTATTCATTATATTTAAAAAATACCTTGTAAACATAAAACTAATTATTAGCTCTTTTGCTTATATCTCTTAGAAAACTGTAAAACCTACCTACATCATAAATTAAGAGCAAATAAAATTGCAAACCAAGAAATTAACATTAATTTAATATGAAATCATGGTTTGCTAAAACTAAAATGCCACATAAAATTATGGATATGATACTGACTACTAAGACTTTTCTTAGTTTGTGTGCTTTCATTATATATGAAGACTCAACTTTTCCTGCCATTTTTCTTTTCTTTTTTTTCTTAACAACTAAAGAACTCTCATTCTATAGTGAACCATAAAATCACTTACTTTCACTTGGCTTGAATGCATTATTTATATATTAAGCCCTTCTCTGTTATTTTCTCTCTAACAATTAAGGTGTTAGGATAACATAAACATAAATGCAAACACTGGAAGAGAAATTTAATAAAAATATGGAAGTTTTGGCCGGGCACGGTGGCTCAAGCCTGTAATCCCAGCACTTTGGGAGGCCGAGACGGGCGGATCACGAGGTCAGGAGATCGAGACCATCCTAGCTAACACGGTGAAACCCCGTCTCTAATAAAAAATACAAAAAACTAGCCGGGCGAGATGGCGGGCGCCTGTAGTCCCAGCTACTCGGGAGGCTGAGGCAGGAGAATGGCATGAACCCGGGAGGCGGAGCTTGCAGTGAGCTGAGAACCGGCCACTGCACTCCAGCCCGGGCGACAGAGTGAGACTCCCTGTCAAAAAAAAAAAAAAAAAAAAAAAAAAAAATGGAAGTTTTACATTTTCATAGATAACTTGCATACTCTAATATGAGAAACAGTGTTGAGCTGAATTGTTAGTGAGGATTATATCCATTCTAAGAATTCTAAGTTGGTCACTATGGAAATTACGGTTACAGAATAGAATATGAACGGTATACTTCTTGACAATATATATAACATACATATTATATAATACAATATACACATTTATTTTAAAATATGTAAATATCAAAACCATTTTTTCATATTAAGAATCTAAAGTTATCTTTAGGTATGTAAAAGTATCTAAATATTAATAAATAAATAATAAGTTATAAATAAGATATCTAAAGATTCCAAGAATATCATAATAATACCATAAAGTTGAATATTACTCAAACCTCTTAAAGATTTTATTGTTGGCCAGATGCAGTGGCTCATGCCTGTAATCCCAGCACTTTGGGAGGCCAAGGCGGGCGGATCATTGGGTCCAGAGATCGAGACCATTCTGGCCAACATGGTGAAACTCCGTCTCTACTAAAAATACTAAAATTAGCTGAGCGTGGTGGCTCACACCTGTAGTCCCAACTACTCAGGAGGCTGAGGCAGGAGAATTGCTTGAACCCAGGAGGTGGAGGTTGCCATGAGCCAAGGTAGAGCTACTGCATTCCAGCCTGGCGACAGAGTGAGGCTGCATCTAAAAAAAAAAAAAAAAAAAAAGAAGAAAGATTTTATTGTTTTACTTAATTTTTGCGTGATTTTTAAGGAGACACGTTTTATAATAAAGAAATATTAATCTCAAATTTGTCAATCCCTTCCGTTTTACTTCAGTATCTTTTTCTTTGGTGGAATTAAAATTAAATTGAATAATATTAATCTTGAAATAACAGGTACACTGTCATCCCTGGTTTTTGAAATTTTTTTTGTCTTCCTTCCTTCCTTTCTTTTTTTGTTTTGGCTGAAATTATATTTACTTTAGACTATTACTTTTTTGTAATGATGAGAATTGGAGGAATTTTAAATTTTCTTCAGTTTTTATTATTAACACATTTTTACAAAAATTGGAAAAAGTGTTAGAAAATATAGTGCAATTAAACTTAATTTTCATTATTTTAAAAAACACTTCACAGCTTCTGTACTAATCTAAAGATCTAGACATAGTTTTAAATGAATCTGCCTTATCAACCAATCTGATTTCTAGAAACCAGCTGTTCCAGACACAGGCGATATTGCAAAATACATGTCTATTTTATGTATTATGTATATACTTTACATATTTAAAATAAATATATATATATATATGTATTTTGCAAGGGTCAGGAAGGAGGTGTTTAATTAATCGAGAGTTTCTCTCTTCAACCCAAATAAATGGAAGAGGTTCCTTATTATTCTCTACCCATTTATGTTTAAAATCTATAACACCTTTATGGTTAAACCCATGGTTTAGGTCCCTGAAATTTAGGGTTATTATTAGTGCATTTCGAATTAACAAACAAGAGCCAGTGTGACCATTTGATAAGGTGATTATATTAGAAGGCACAGGAAACTAAGAAGTTAATCCTCTGTGTGGTTCTTGAAGTGAAATGGAATGAAAACCAAAATCATAGAGAGAAAAAAGAAACTTTTAGAAAAAATATGACCTAAAACCTTAGATACTAATGATTTCTACCCCATGTGAAATTAACTGCCTTTGAAGTAAGGTTGATGTAAAAGTAATTGCGGTTTTTGCATAATGGCAAACCCACAATTACTTTTGCACCAACCTAATATAATGTCCTAATTATTTGCTAATAAATAGGCAACAAGGATCAAGAAACCTTCAACTCACTAATACCTAAAAAGTCCATATAACTAAAAGATTATTTTACTCAAAATCTAATGCCAACCTCAGCAATAACTGCAATTCCATCCCTTGGTTCAGCTGATTATGCTAGGTTATATTTAGCCACTGACGTTCACATGTTAGAGCTTACTAAGATTTAGGCCTATTAAAAACAGGCTGGACAGGTTGTCTTGAGTCCGGGAGTTCAAGACCAGCCTTGGTAACACAGAGGCTGTGACCACACCATGTGGTCAGAATATCATGGATGCTTGCATGTGTCAAAGTGTACCAAACCACACACTTTAAATATATGCAGTACATCATATGCCAATAATACCTCAATACGATTTCAAAAAGGACTCTTTTTTTTTTTTTTCTTGAGCAGTAGGTCTCAACACTGGGCTTAAAATATATATTCAGTAAACCATGCTGTAAGTAGACGTGTTTCACTTAGGCTTTATTGTTCCACGAACAGCACAGGCAGAGTAGATTTAAACACAATTCTTAAGGGCCCTAGGATTTGTGAAATGGTCAATGAGCACTGGCTTCAACTTTAAATCTCCAGCCGCTTTAGCCTCTAACAAGACAGCCTGTCCTTTCAAGCTTTGAAGCTAGGCATTGATTTCTATCCATGAAAGTTCTGGATGGCATAGTTTTCCAATAGAAGGCTGTTTCATCGACCTTGAAAATCTTTTGTTTAGTGTAGCCACCTTCATCAGTGGTGATAGCTAGATCTTCTGGAGAACTTACTGTAGCTTCTATATCAGCACTTGCTCTTCACCTTGCACTTTAATGTTATGGTGATGACCTCTTTCCTTAAACCTCACGAACCAGCCTCTGCTAGCTTCCAACTTTTCTCGTGTAGCTTCCTCACCTCTCTCAGCCTTCATACAACTAAGGAGAGTTAGGGTGCTTCTGTGGATTACGCTGTGGCTTAAGAGAATGTTGTAGCTGGTTTGATCTATCCAGACTGCTACAACTTTCTCCATTTCAGCAATAAGGCTGTTTTGCTTTTTTATCCTTTGTGTGTTCACGGGAGTAGCACTTTTAATTTCGTTCAAGAACTTTTTCTTTACATTCGAAACTTGGCTAGCTGACACAAGAGGCCTACTTTTGGCCTATCTTGCCTTTCGACATGCTGTCCTCATTAAGTTTAATCATTTCTAGCTTTTGATTTAAATTGAAGATGTGTGACTCTTCCTTTCACCTGAATGCTTAGAGGCCATTGTAGGGTTATTAATTGGCCTAATTCCAGTATTGTTGTATCTCAGGGAATAGGGAGGCCAAGGAGAGGGAGAAAGATGGGGGAATATCTGGTTGGTGGAGCATTCAGTACATACATGTATCGATTAAGTTCTCCGCTTTACATGGGTGTGGCTCATGGTTGCCCAAAACAACTACAATAGTGATGTCAAAGATCCCTGATTAGAGACCACCATAACAGATATATTACAATAAAAAGAGTTTGAAATATTGAGAGAATTACCAAAATGTGACACAGAGACACAAAGTGAGCAAATGTTGGAAAAATGGTACTGATTGACTTGTTCAATGTAGAGGTGCCAAAACCCTTCAATTTGTAAAAATATGGTACCTGTGAAGCACAATAAATCACAGTGTAACAATACAAGATATACCTGTGTTGATACACACATCATCATGGATGAATCTCAGAAATACGCTTTGTGAAAAAAGCCAGATCAAAAAAATGCCTGCATGTTGTACATGGAAAGGAGGGTGTGGGTAGGGGTAGGAGTAAGGAACTGGAAGGGGCGAGAGGAAATTTTTTTTCTTTAATTCTTCAGACAGAGCTTCTCTCTGTGGTCCAGGCTGAAGTGAAGTGGTGTGATCATGCTCACTGCAGCCTCAACCTCCTGGGCTCAAGTGATCCTCCCACCTCAGTCTCCACAGTAGCTGGAACTATAGGCACGTGCCACCATGTCTGGATTATTTTTTAAAAATTATTTTATAGAGATGAGATCACATTATGTGGCCCAGGCTGGTCTCAAACTCCTGAGCTTAAGCAATTCTGTCCCCTCGGCCTCCCAAAGTTGTTGGGATTACAGGCATGAGCCACCACACTCGACCTAAGAAGAAACTTTGGAGGGTGATGAATCTATGAAACTATCACCACAGTGAAGATAATGAACACCACTCTTTTCAATGTGGTCAGAATATCATGGATGTTTGCATGTGTCAAAGTGTACCAGACCACACACTTTAAATATATGCAGTATATCATATGCCAATAATACCTCAATACGATGAACCAGATTGAGGCTATAAGGAATGAAATAAAACTGATCTAATAAGCAAAGTTATTGAAAACTTATGGGATTAAATTGAGAGAGAGTTAGGAAAGTCCTTTGGGCAGGAATGTGGTGAACTAAGGAACACAGTAGGAACAATCATAATTCGTTGTGCTCTAGTGAGTAGAGACTTCACAATGTATCCGCTACAAAAGTAGCCACTCACCTGCAGTCAACAAACGCTGTTGCCATCCCAGGAGTTTCATCATCTTTACATGCTATCTTGATCACCAAGTGTGAGTTCCACTAGCGCATTTTAAAGTCTCCTGGTGAAAGCGTCATGTGCTGGGGCTTAAGAATTAATCTCATTTCTTTTCCCTCAGAATTCTGAGCCGACTGATAAATAGACACAGATGTTGGGTTGAGTATTAGCTTTGACTTACTGTAACTGATTGGCAGACTTAGAGTCCAACGCGTTCTCTTAGAATACAAATGTATCCTACCACCACCTGGATGACTGCAGTTCTTCCCACAGCTCTCCAAAGCAGGGACAGTTGCAGCAAACTCACATTTTAAAAGTAGGTTCAGAGGGAGAGTGACAGAGTCTGTCTGTTCAAGCAGCAAAAATGTCACTGAGAGAGCTACTTGAAAAAATGTTTGGAATTGTAGGAGTTTATTGTCATTATAGACAGGAAGCTAATGATGAACTAGAAATACTTAGAAAGCACCACTATAGGAAGTGTACTCTAGTGAAAAGAGTTTTACCTTGATTGCTTTTCCTTCACACAGACGGAAAAGTCACACAGTGAGTGACCACTTCAACACTGAACCAAGATTAGGAGGCATAGTTTTGAATCACCAACTGTTCTCTGTAAATAAATCGGTGAATTAGTATTCAGGTGCAAGTTCTTTTTTTTTTTTTTTTTTTCTTTCTACACTGGTACCAACACTAATCTCAGTACAGTTTTTTTCTTTTGATACCTGTTCATAAAATCGTCTTTAACAAACTGAATTATATCTTCTCCTGTATTTGCAGGACAAATAAAGATGACAAAACTAATTAAATACATATTATGTATTTACTTTTCTTTCTTTTTTTTTTTTTTTTTTGAGACAGAGTCTCACTCTGTCACTGGAGCTGGAGTGCAACGGTGCGATCTTGGCTCACTGCAACCTCCACCTCCCAGGTTCAAGCAATTCTCGTGCCTTAGCCGCCTGAGTAGCTGAGACTACAGGCATGTGTCACCATGCCCAGCTAATTTTTGTATTTTTAAGAGAGCCAGGTTTCATCGGGTTAGCCAAGCTGGTCTTAAACTCCTGACCTCAAGTGATCCACTCTCCTTGGCCTCCCAAAGTGCTGGGATTACAGGCATGAGCCACTGCACCCAGACCTCACATATTATATACTTCAATTTAAACATGAGTGCTATGTTTCTGTTTCATAATACAGTGGGATACTTTTGTGTGTCTGCTTATTTTTCCTTAATAATACTATTCTAATGATAATCATACTCAATGCATCTAAAAAAGCAGGAAAGATAACAGGAAAAATATTAGGCTGGGCGTTGTAGCTCATTCCTGTGTTCCTAGCACTTTGAGAGGCTGAGGTGGATGGATCACTTGAGGCCAGGAGTTCAGGACCAGCCTGGCCAACATGGCAAAACCCCGTCTTTGCTAAAAATACAAAAATTAGCCGGGCTTGGTGGCATTACAGCCTGGGCAACAGAGCAAGACTCTGCCTCAAAAACAGAAACAACAACAAGAAAAAGAACAGATGAAAAATATTAAAAACATTAAACAAGATAGAAAGTTATTTAAATGATCCAAATACAAGGCAGAGATTATAAATTAGATTAAAATTAAGTCCCAACTATGTGCCGTCTACAAAAAATTCTACTTTAAATGTGAAAATTCACATATGCTAAAAGTAAAAAGATGAAAAATAATACAGTATATAAACACAAATGACCAAAATATCTAGAATGGCTACAGTAATATCAGATAGGATAGAGAGAACAAAAAATTTAGCAGCCATAAAAAGACACGTTCCATAATGAAAATGACGACAGTTTATAAAGAGAGCATAAAACTCCTACATGTCCATGAGCATAATAAAGAGTGTCAAAATACACAAAGCATAAAACCAAGGAGCTGAAAAGTAAAGTAGGTAAGTCCACAGTTACAGCTGGATATTTCAGCCCTCATTATCTTAAAGAGCAAATAGACAACAAAATCAATAAAGATATAAAAAATTTGAACAAAGCTATAACCTGACCTTAACAACTTTTATGGAATACTCTACCCACAAATTGCCAAGTACACATTCTTTTCCAAGGTACCCAGATATTTTCAAAGATGTGCCGTATTGAAACCCTACACATTACATTCTCTGTTAGCAGTATAATTAAATTAGTAATTTATTAATATCTGGAAAATCTTCAAATGTGAAAATTAAACAGCACAATCATAAATAAATGTAGGTTGAAGAAAAATATCACACAGGGAATTAGAAAGTATTTTTGAATTGTATGAAAATTAAAATACCTGTTAAAAATCATGTGACGGCCGGGCGCGGTGGCTCAAGCCTGCAATCCCAGCACTTTGGGAGGCCGAGACGGGCGGATCACGAGGTCAGGAGATCGAGACCATCCTGGCTAACACGGTGAAACCGCGTCTCTACTAAAAAAAAATACAAAAAAACTAGCCGGGCGAGGTGGCGGGTGCCTGTAGTCCCAGCTACTCAGGAGGCTGAGGCAGGAGAATGGCCTGAACCCGGGAGGCAGAGCTTGCAGTGAGCTGAGATCCGGCCACTGCACTCCAGCCTAGGCGACAGAGCGAGATTCCGTCTAAAAAAAAAAAAAAAAAAAAAAAAAAAATCATGTGACACAGTTTAGAAAATGCTCAGAGATAAATTCATAGAATTAAATTCTTATATCAGAAAAGAAGAAAGATCTCATACCAAAATTCTATGCCTCTACTACAATAAACTAGAAAATGAAGAAATTAAATTCAAATAATAAAAAATAGAATAATAAAGAAAATAGAAGAAACCAATAAAATGAAATTTAGAAAAGAGCAAAAAGTAAGAAATAAAACCCAAACTGGCTCTTTGAAAACATAAAAAAATCATTAGTTACAATTATTAGAATAGAGAAGATGGAGAGGGAAGGCAATGGGAAGATAGAAACTGAATACACAAATTGCAAATATTAGAAATGAACAAGAGATCAATTCCTACAAATTATAAAATGTTAAAATGATAAGGGACTATTATGAACAACTATATGCCAATAAATTTGTCAATTTAGCTGTAATAGAATATTTCATATGAGGATTCAAAGTACTGCATGTAAGCAAGATGGCAGACTAGGAGGTCCCAGCCCTTGTAACCCCCAACCCAAAAACAACTTTACACCCATCCACAGATGAGAATCAGTCTGAGAGAGCTCTGGAGTCCAGTTAAGAAGCTGCAGCAACCAGTGAAGCAGAAAAAATTGAGGATAACTGCAGAGAAAGGGGTAGAAAGAACAGTCTAATTTTACTTGTTACTCCATTCTTCAGATTAACAAAGCTCAGCACTGAGAGGAACCCACCAGCTGCAAGTTCCCCAGTGGGAGAAAAGCAGAGCAAGAAAATTACTGAGGACCTCATCTGGCTTGGCCATTGCCACTGTGTCCAGAGTTGATTCCTTCCAGTGGGTTCATGGTCTTGCTGACTTCAAGAATGAAGCCGCAGACCATCGTGGTGAGTGTTACAGCTCTTAAAAGTGGCAAGGACCCAAGGAGTGAGCAGCAGTAAGATTTGTTGTGAAGAGCAAAAGAACATAGCTCCCACAGCGCAGAAGGGGACCCCAGCAGGTTGCCGGTGCTGGCTTGGGTGGCCAGCTTTTATTCCCTTATTTGTCCCTACCTGTGTCCTGCTGATAGGCCCATTTTACAAAGTGCTGATTGGTCCATTTTACAGAGAGTTGATTGGTTCATTTTACAGATTGCTGATTGGTCTACTTTACAAACCTCTAGCTAGCCACAGAGCACTGATTTGTGCGTTTTTACAGAGTACTGACTGGCGCATTTTACAAACCTCTAGCTAGCCACAGAGTGCTCATAGTTGTGTTTTTACAGAGGACTGATTGGTGTATTTTACAAACTTCTTGCTAGCTGCAGAGCACTGATTGGTGCATTTTACAATCCCCTTGTTAGACAGAAAAGTTCTCCAAGCCCCCCCTGGACCCAGGAAATCCAGCTGGCTTCACCTCTCACCATGGTCCCAGATCCCTGCAGCCCTTACTGCTGAGGGTGCAGTCTTTACAGATGTGAGCTTCAGCTGCTGGAGTCACTCAAAACCCATGTTGCTGCACTTCCCTGACACTGAAGCTCTTGACCTCCCCCTAATTTTGACAGCTGGCACCACTGTACAACCCCAGAACTACTGACCTTGTGCACCCACTGAACTAGCATTGCCATGCCTCTCTGAACCTGCTATCACCACGAAACTTATATAACCTGTGCCCTTAAGTCCATCACAGGTTAAGGTCTTTCTCTACTGAAACTATCTGTAAAGTCTGAAAGAAATGCTTGCTTCTTCTTCAAATGTGGAGACACCAACACAAGGCTATAAGTAACACTAAAAGTCAGGGAAACACGAAACCACTGAAGGAACATAATACATTTTCAGTAACCAACCTCAAAGAAATGGAGATATATGAATTGCCTGCCTGACAAATATTTCAAAATAATTGTTTTAAAGTTCACCAAGCTGCAATGGGAACACAAATAGATAAATGAGCCATTTAAGGGAAACAGTACGTGAACAAAATGATAACTTCCACAAGAGATAAAGGTCATAAAAAAAAGTCCCAAACAGAATTTCTGGAACTAAAAAATACAATGACTGAAATGAAAAATGCAATGGAGCTTCTAAAGCAATCAAGCAGAAGAAAGAAATAGTAAACTCAAAGGCAGGTCATTTGAAATTATTCAGAGAAGAAACAAAAAAATAAAAAAGAGGGAAGAAAGCCTATGGGAGTTAGGTGACATGATAAATAAAATCAGTATATGAATAATGGAGTTCCCAAAGGAGAAGAGAGAGAAAGGAGCAGAAAGCTTATTGAAAGAAATAATGACTGAGAACTTCTCAAATTTGGAGAAAGAAATAGATATTCAAATTCAAGAAGCCCAAAGGACCCCACACAGGGTTTTTGAATTTTGAAAGCAACAAGAGAAAAGCAGCTCCTCATATAGAAAGGAACCTCCATAAGATTATCAGTGGATTTCTCCTGAGAAAGTGGGAGAGAGTTCAAGAGAGAGTGGGATGATATATTCAAAGTACTGAATGAAAAAAAAAACTGCCATCCAAAAGTACTATACCTGGAAAAGCTATCCTTTTAAAATTAAAGAGAGTTATTTATTTATTTATTCAAATTTATTTAAAGATTTTTAAAATAAAATCTTTCCCAGACAACAAAAACTGATGGGATTCATCACCCCTAAACCTTCCTTACAACCTAAACTGAAGAGAGTTCTTAAAATTGAAATAAGGCCGGGCGCGGTGGCTCAAGCCTGTAATCCCAGCACTTTGGGAGGCCGAGACGGGCAGATCACAAGGTCAGGAGATCGAGACCATCCTGGCTAACATGGTGAAACCCCGTCTCTACTAAAAAAATACAAAAATCTAGCCGGGCGAGGTGGCGGGCGCCTGTAGTCCCAGCTACTGCGGAGGCGGAGGCAGGAGAATGGTGTAAACCCAGGAGGCGGAGCTTGCAGTGAGCTGAGATCCGGCCACTGCACTCCAGCCCAGGTGACAGAGCGAGACTCTGTCTCAAAAAAAAAAAAAAAAATTGAAATAAAAGCATGCTAAATATCATATACGTAAGCATATGAAAGCGTACCTCTCACAGGGAAAGGTAAATATATAGTAACATAACACTGTAATAATGGTGCATAAACTAATGTTAACTCTAATATAAAAGTTAAAAGACAAAAGTATTATAAATAACTATAACATTTGTTCATGGACATGCAATATAAAAGGAAGTGAACTCTAACTGCAATAACACAAACTGGGTGGGTGAAGCAGAAATGTAGAATTTTTTAATGTGATTGAAGTTGTTATAAATTTATATAGGTGGTTATAACATAATTACAAGATATTTATGTAAACCTCATGTTAACCACAAAACACTGTGACATATACACAAACGATAATGAGACAAAAGGAAAATCATTACATATATCATCAAATAGGAAAGGAAGACAACGAGAGAAGAAACCTAACGGCTGCAAAACAACTGAATGACACTAGCAAGTCCTTATCTATTAATAATTAATTTAAATGTAAATATATTAAACTCCCCAATCAAAAAGCATAGTGTCTCTAAATGGATAAAATACAAGATCAAGAGATACACTTTCTATGAGACTCACGTTAGGTGTAGGCACACATAAGCTGACAGTGAAAAAATGGAAAAAGGTATCCCGTGCCATTGGTAACCAAAATAAAGCAGGAGTGGCTATATTTGTATCATAGAAAATAGACTTTTCCTCAAAAACTGTTACTAGAGACCAAAAAATTATATGGTGATAAAAGGGTCAAATCAGCAGTAAGATATAATAATGTATATACACCCAATATCAGAACACTTAAAAATATAAAGCAAAGATTGATAGATCTGAAGGGAGTAATAGACAGAAAAACAATAATATGAGACTACTTCAGTACTCCACTTATAATAATGGATAGTCTATCTAGACTCAAAAAAAATCAGAAATGAAAGAAAAGACATTACAATGGATACCTCAGAAATTAAAAAGATCATAAGGAGCTGTTATGAATTATACATCAACAATTTAGACAACCTAGAAAAAAATGGATAAATTGAAAGAAATATGAAACATACCAAGACTGAATCAAGATGGAAGTTGGAAGATACTAATAAGAAATAAGGAAATTGAATGAGTAATCAAAAGCTTTCATGACAAAGAAAAGCCTAGGACCAGGTGGCTTCACTGATAAATTCCATGAAACATTTAAAATATTAACAGCAATCCTTCTCAAACTCTTCCAGAACATGAAAAAAGAAGGATCACTTCCAAACTCATTTTTTTTTCTTAAAATGGAGTCTTGCTCTGTCGCCCAGGCTGGAGTGCAGTGGCTGGATCGCAGCTCACTGCAAGCTCCGCCTCCCGGGTTCACGCCATTCTCCTGCCTCAGCCTCCTGAGTAGCTGGGACTACAGGCACCCGCCACCTCGCCCGGCTAGTTTTTTTGTATTTTTTTTTAGTAGAGACGGGGTTTCACCGTGTTAGCCAGGATGGTCTCGATCTCCTGACCTCGTGATCTGCCCATCTTGGCCTCCCAAAGTGCTGGGATAACAGGCTTGAGCCACTGAGACTGGCATTACCCTTATACCAAAGACAAACAAAGCCACCACAAGAAAAGAATGCTACAGGCTAGTATCTCCGATGAACTTACACGCAAAAATCCTCAATAAAATACTGCCAATTCTAATTCATCACCATTTTAAAAGAATCATACACTCTGACCAAGTGTGATTCATTGCTAAGATGCAAGGATAGTTCAACGTATGCAAATCAATCTATGTGATAGATCCCATTAACAGAGTGAAGGATAAAAATCACATGATCATCTTGATAGATGCAGAAAAAGCTTTTGACAAAATTCAACACCCTTTCATGATAAAACCTCTCAACACATTATATATAGAAGGAATTTACCTAAACATAATAAAGGCCATATAAGAAAAAACTGGAACTCACATTACACTTAATGATGAAAGATGGCAGCTTGTTTTCTAAAATTAGAAAGAAGAAAAGGATGTTCACACTATTCATTTCTATTCAACATAGTACTGGAAGTCCTTGCCAGTGCAATTAGACAAGAAAAAGAAATGAAAGCCTTCTGAATTGTAAAGGAGGAATTAAAATAATCTCTCTTTGCAGACAACATGGTCATGTACATATAAAACTCAAAAATTAAATACACATACACACACAGGTTAGAACTAATGAATAAATTCCTCACTGACTCAAGAAGTTTAAACACAGTTTCTTATCAAATACATGCTATACAAAAAGCCACCTTCAGTATCAATGAAGAGACAGAAATTGTATGTATCAAAGAACTAAATGGAAATTCCTAAAATTAAAAGTATGATAACCAAAGTAAAAAGTTTCATAGAGGAGAACAGAAGATTTGAACAGACAGAAAAAAGAATAAGCAAACTTGAAGACAAGTTATTAGAGAGGACACAATCTGGAGAAAGGAAAGAAACAAGAAAAAGAAAAAATCAAAGTACCTCCGAGAAATATGTGGCCCACTATCAAGCAGTGGATGGCAATATTTTCTCTCTTTTAAAAAAATTGCCAACAAACAGCTGTTTGAATATTATTTCTATTCAGTTATCTCTTTTTGCTTTCTCTGGAACTCCAACATTAGGATTGTTAGAACTGTTCATGTACTCCATACACTTCTTGCTTCCTTATTTCTGTGCTTTTTTTCTGTGTGCTTTGGGGTGGGGATTTTTTCAACGGCCTATCTTCCAGTTAAATTCTATAATCTGACCTGTACAATCTACTGTTTATCTACTGAGCTCTTATAATAAATTGTGATTCCTAGTTTCAAAATATCCATTTGATAATTTCCAATTCACTGAGGATACTCTACATTCTCTTTTACATTTTGTACATTTTTCTCTTATTTTAAAATGTATTTACCATAGTCATTTTTTCATGTGTCTGGATTCTCTCGACACTATTAAGAATTTCTCCTTTTTTTCCCCCTTTTCTCTAATTACAGGTAATAATTATTTTACTCTTAACATGAATATAAATGTTTTATTGTATGCAGGAAATTGTGTAGAAAAAAACTGTAGAAGCTCTAGGTGTCTTCACTAGAGATTTTCTCTTCTTTCTTCTGTTAGAAAGACAGCATGAGGAGATGATTACCTAAACCAGTCGTGGACCGAACTAGGTCACCGGTAAATGAGTTTTTTATTAAGTCTTGGACTAATTCCCTTTTTTTAATACTGCTCAGGCCTGGGTCTGCTAGACCCTCATCTAGGAGTTTACCTGACTCTATTTCCTCAGCTTTGAAAGATGATGGGGATGAATCACTATCACCCAAATGTTTCCACCCCAGCTGTCCAGCCTTTTGCTACAAGAAAGTTCAAAATCAGATAAGCATCTTAAAGAGACAGTACATATGCTGGAGACAAACCTATGTCTTTTGTCCAAAATATAACATGATTTTAATGAACTATTCTGTTTGAGAAAATGCAAGCTGGCTCACCAGCATCCCAAAACATCCTCAAATTCAACAAATGTGACTTGGGGGGAAATGGTTGCAAATTGAAGGTTCCAAAATGTCTAGTGTATGAATTTAATCCTGTGTAGTAATTAACAGGATTGGTGGGTTCTTCTCTCGGCAGAGGTCGTCACACTGGGCTAAGCCTAATCCTCACTTCACATCCAACATCAGCAAGCAAACCGGAGGAAGAAACAGCTGGCAACACTCAACTCATTTCACAATTGCTTTCCATGCCTGAAATTTAGTTCATCTAGTCCTCCTTGTTGCTACAGCTCTCTGATGGCTTTAAAATATGATTTTTAAAGTTTGATTGGGATTTCCCGGTTTTTTTTTTACCCTAGAGGAAACATGATTTGCTAAAATTTATTGCATCCTACATAGAATTGTAAGCATCTTCTTTATCCTATTTTATAATCAAAGTTGCAAAGGAGTTGAGTGGCAAGTGTTAATATGCTCTTTTCAGATTTTGAAGAAATAGAAGGCGATGGTGAGAAAAATTCCAAACTTTCTGATATCTGACTCCTTTCTCTGTTCTCTGTTGTACCAAGGTAGGTACTGTATCACATAGAGTTCAGACACAAAATGGGAAACCACACCACTGAGATAGCCACGGATTACTAACAAGCTGTAGCTCTCATGACTAGAGTGGAGATCAAATGGAAGAGATTGGAGTTATTGGAACCTAACGCTTTGGAAAAGGTCCCCTGGTTCTAGGACTCCAACCTTGGAGGAGAGGATCCAGCCAACTTGGGGTTGTAACCTTTGAAATTTGGTGTAGGGCTCAAAGGCCTGGGACTCAGAACTCTGAGTGTAAATTGTTTGTAGCTGTGCTGGTATCTCTGGAGCTGGCAATACTGTTGGTTCTGGGAGTTCCTAAATACATAGAAAAAATAATGCACAGACTGAAAGCTACTGCTGCTGCCAAGGTGAAAGCTGTTACTGTGGCAACACTGACATAAACAGGAATCAAACCGTTCGCTTAGGTTTCCAGTCTCTCTTGTTCCTCTGTTGACAGAAATGAATACGAAGAGGACTGGCAAAGAATTGCAATTTGTGGGTTCCCATTTTCCGTGGGGCGAAGCACAGTAGGGACAGGAAGAGGGCTTAGAATTGAGACCTAGCAAGTTCACACACGCACACGCACACACACACACACGCACACACACACACCCTCCGCATCCACAAGCTGTGTCTTTGCTCAGAAAAAACAAAGAGACAAGTTCCAAGAAAATTGTTTAAAATGATGAAGACTAGAAATACACTGGGAATTACCTTTCTTTAATGGAGATTGTTAATCCTGAAACATGATAGATCTCTGGGTTTTTCCGTCGGTGGCCTCTGGCACGGGCAATAATATTTCTACTGCCAGGACACTAAAAATTAATACATGGGATATTTCATTAAGGATTGAGTTTCTTTTCTGAAATTGTAAAAATTTCCTATTCTGTCTCAGATGGAGTCAGAATACTTTGCTTTTCTTTCTCAGGTGAAGTATGAACATTTTGCTCTCCTTTCTGATGCGGTTTTTGCCTCCTACTAAGCAACATTAACAAATGTAAACACGCACAGGAATTAATAAAAGTAGTATCAACAAAATTTTCTTGTGCAACCATAAGTTATGTCTTTTTCCTAGGGGATGGCATGGCACTGTCAACACTTCCTCCGGTGCCTTTTAACAGGCAGTAGGGTGGGGCCCACTTACAGTTGCAATGAGACTGATGTTTATTGTTGCAGATGCCTCTCATATTATGGGTCTTAGGCAAGCAAGTATTTTCCTCAGATGGCAGAGGGACACACTTCCTATGTGTACACACATGTTTTGAACCACAGTCTGTGCCGTCTTTCACTTCACCAATATTAGGTATGGTTATTCCAAAATGGTAGTCAGTACTCCAGCAGTTGATGCCATTGAAGTGAGCCCAGTGCATAGTAGAATGAGCTCTGAACATGGGAATCTCTGTCACATTCTCACACTGAACTCTCCCACACAAGATATCTGAAATATTACATCTTACATATTTAGTGTTATCGAAACCATAGTGGCCAAACGGTCACCGTGGGTGTTCACCCTGTAGCAACTCTGATTTATACTCTTGGCTACCTTGCCAAAAATGTGTCTACACTGTCCATTACAGTTCCTACATCCCTTTTGATAGCAGTAGCCACTGTCGATGCAGTTGAGGCCATCCTGCACACACACATCTTCTGGACAATTACGCAAAGTTCACTTGTACCATTCTGGAAGATCACATTCGTTGTGCTTTTCTCTACACAAGTGGCCTGATGGAAGGAATTGGCAGTCTTTGCAACAAAGCCCAAAAGCGCAAGCAGACCCAGGTTTCAGAGTGCAGTCTACCAAACAACACAGATCTTTTGTACACAAGGATGAGGATCCACAGTCACAGTCCTCTCCTTCCTTAACCACACCATTCCCACCGTACTTGTGTGTGAAGATGTTCTCCGGATTTGGCAAACCACGCAAACAGGTCACTTTCACAGTGATTGTGAACAACATCTCATAACAGCAGTTGCTGAATCTATATGTGATGTTTACTGTTGGAGACATTATGCATATTTTCTCCCCACATATACATGGGCTTCTATCATGTGGCATACCCAAAGTATGGCCAAACTCACATGCCGTAATGAATGCAAATCTAAGCATTTGGTCATCCAGGAAACTAACAGCTAGACAATTACCAACAAGAGTACATCCTGTTCCAAGATAGGATAAGCCAGCAAATCTACCATATTCTTTCTTTACAATAAGATGTACAGCATCATGTTTTATGCGGGAATTTAAGCTGACCTTCCATTTGCAGAATTCTGGCAGGACTGCATCTAGGTCATTTATTGCTGTAGGGTTTCTTTCAATCCAAATCTTGATTCCAAGTAAAACCATATCAACTTCTACTGAAGAATAAAAGGAATCTACTTCATTGATAATAAGGCTTACATCCCTTTGCACATTTGAAATATTCCTTTTCTGATAAAGGAATCGTGTGTGGTCTACCACCACTGCCAGTTCAAGAAGCCGTCTATGGGTCCACTAGCCCTCGTAGACGCTTTGCATCAGAGTGGAATTATCACTCTCTTGAAACTTCAATTGTCATGCTATTTCTTCTTCTGTTAATCCACATCTTAAGGGTGGGAATTGCGTCTCCTTGCTATCTAGCTTATATACCAGATGTTCAAATGTGGCAGAAAGCCTTTGGGCTTGATTTCATAAACGACATCATTTACTCATGCTATTCCTTGAAAGCCCCCAAAACAGGTGCTAAGAGCAACCAGGGACTCTGGGTCCCCTTCCATATAACCATGGTAGTAGCAATCACTTTGGACAAAAGGCTGGTTTTCAAGGAGAGCACCCTCATCAGTGTAGGTGAACACAGAGAGGTATCTGGATACCAGATTCTCTTGGTCTTCATGTGGACAATGTGTCTCTGTTCTTCAAAGCACAGGCTATATGACAGCCAACCTGGAGCCTTTATGTTTCTACCAATGCCAGTTATCCTGACAGATATCGCCACTTCTGGGGGACTGTGGTATTGACAGTGCACAATCTGGGGCCATCCAGAAAGGAACAGAAACACTCCCAGCCAGAGCAGCAAGAGAGTGGTCCTCACCTGCACCAGGGGATCGCCTACAGCCATTATGGAACCACCATGATGGAGCTATATGGATGAGATCACAGGAGGGCAGGGCAGGAGGCACTGTTGGTGTCTCCCTCTCTTTGAGCCATTTGTGTGCAGCACTGACCTTCACAGTCTGTCTTCTGGCAGACTCAACCCATCAAAGCAGCAAAACTAAATGAATAAACAAGAAGGACAGGGACAACAGTGATGTTATGAACAGGCCATGGTGGAGGACAAAAGCAGGGTATGGAAGAAAATGAATTAATGTTTGACTCGAGACATGACTCAATATACTGTCTTAGATTTGCTCTTACATTTTGGGGAGGCAGAGTCAGACTTGGTGGGCAAAAGAATGACAATTGGCCACAGGTTGATAATTTCTGAACCTAGATGAAGGATACATGGATTCATTACGTTGTTCTCTAAATCTACATCTTTGTGTGTGTGTGTGTGTGTGTACATTTCCATAATAAATAAAGTACAAGGGTCTTAATGAAAAAAGAAACATATTTCTTGTTTCGAATCTTGATTTTTGGATTCTTCCTTTTGATAATAAATTATGTAGTTACATTATGCAGGAGAGATACATAAAAAAACACATATTTTTATTCGTATGGTCCCTAATATATACTCCCATGCAACAAATCATTACCGGTTCCATCTTCATCTAATCTTGTCAAATTGCAAAGTTTCAAAGTATCAATTGTCCTTCAAAAATAGTAGTATCACCAGGAGCAGTGGCTCATGCCTGGAATCCCAGCACATTGGGAGGCTGAAGTGGATGGATCACTTGAAGCTAGGAGTTCGAGACCAGCCTGGGCAACATGGCAAAACCTCGTCTCTACAAAAAAACAAAAAAACAAAAATTACCGGTGCATGGTGGTGTGTGCCTGTGGTCCTAACTTCTCAGGAGGCTGAAGTGGGAAGCTCTCTTGAGCCTGGGAGGAGGAGGTTGCAGTGAGCTGAGATCACACCACTGCACTCCAGTCGGGGTGACAGAGTGAGACCCTGTTTCCAAAAAAAAAAAAAAAAAAAAGGTGGTATCTACTGTAATGGATACCCTCATTCAATTCAATAAAACAATAAACATTGGTGGGATTGGAGGGGCGACTACCTTGGGTTGATTATACTCTTAAGGAAAATAATGCTTTTCAAGGCTTCTGGTCATAGAAAATGGAAAAGAAGTCATACTAGCTAGGAATATAATAGCTGGAGGGGACAATATTGAAGGCAAAACTAAGTGCCTTCAGAAATGAAAAGGAGCTCACTGAACTCACAATGGAGGGAAGAAAGCTTTGGGAAAGTTAATATCGTTGTACCTGGGCAAAGGCATCAAAATTTCCGGCACTTTTGGAATTATAAAATGACCAGCTCCTGGGATCCACCCTGAAATGTATTTGTGTCATAAAAAATATAAATATATACAACCTGGACAACATGGTGAAACTCTGTCTCTACAAAAAATACAAAAAATTAGCCAGGTGTGGTGGCACATGCCTATAGTCCAGCTACTCGGGAGGCTGAGGTGGGAGGATCACCTGAACCTAAGAGGTTGTGGCTGCAGTGAGCCGTGATAACACTATTGCACTCCAGCCTGGGTGACAGAGCAAGACCTTGTGCCAAAAGAAAAAGAAAAAAAAAAAAAAAATATATATATATATATATATACCCTTATATCATATAAAATATTATCTCAATAATACAAACATATTATCACATATTTATGAAAATGAGAAGCCTGGTTCTAGCACAGTGCCTGGCTAGCAATACTGTTTTGTTGCATTGTTCTTGAATAAAATATTAGTAAAACCACACAATGTGCAGACATTATACTGCACACTTGACAGACATATATGAATGCTACTCGGCTCAATAAGTTAATGGTCTGGAACATAGGTTTAGGCAGAGTGTTAGGGTGAAGATGCACTTAAGAATCTGTAAAGTTGCCTTCGATATTTTACATATAAAATGCCTATTTTCATTTATCTAGTGAGAGTGTTTACAGTCTTCATCAGATCACTAAAGTAACGAGATTATTAAAGTAACGAGATTTAAAACTACTAGCCTAGTTGGGGGGAATGAAAAACAGAGGAAAGTGAAATCTGCTCTGAGAGATCTAAAGCACACTGATCAAATACCTTTCCCATCACAGGTAATACAAAAAGGAAAGGTTCCAGATTTAGCACCTATCATCTCCTGGACCCGGACTCATTTCTCCTTAAATATTCTTTTATCTCGATTCAAAGTTCTTTGACCACTTCTGTCTAGAATCATTTTCCTGTCACTTTATGGAAACTTCCTTTGGTGAAAAACAACAACAATCTCTCCTCTCTTCATGCTTCTTTACAGAGAGCTCATTATTCCTATTTAATTTTACAAAAACGTATAGTTCAACAATGTGAAACCCAGCAAAAGGGAAGTTTTCCATTCCCAGTATCCCCTATGCCCTATAGACCAGATGTTTGGTTGTAATTTGACTTGGTTACAAAAGCCACTTCCAAATCACCAAACTGGCAGCCATCTCATTATACCATTATTTACCTTTCTTCCTTATGATACTAACCTCCCAGATCAATCCTGCACTAACCTCAAAGAAAGGCATGTCTCATTTACTATTTCCTTCTCCACTGGTAATCTCATTCACTCCTTGCTGTGTTGAACCAGAATGTGGACAACCCACACAGCACCCAATATGTTTTACCTGTAATTGTTTTACCTGAATTGTAAAATTCACCTTCAATGATCTTTAGCCATCGACCTACAGCCATGACCTGTATTATATTATCATCTACACCCATCCTGACTCTTACATATTAAACAGAGAACCACAACTTTTATTATGCATCAAATTTATAGAGAACTCAGATAATTTTTTCTTTTCATTTTACCATTTTTCAAGTACCCATTCTTGTTCCTTTTGTTCTATAACCTGGTTCTGGACTCCATCACCGTAACCACAGTTGACCAAAACCCTCAACCCAATCTAGATTAATCCTTTTGTCTGCCTTTGCCACTCCTATAACACAATGGCAATACTGTGAGGAAAAGAAATCACAGGGTTCTATTTAGAGGAACACTTAAAAGGCAGAAGTCCACAAAATTAGAATAAGATAGCCAGATGAAGTCATGAACAGATATTTATTTCAAACTCTCCTGTACTTCTAATAATCTGCACTTTGTTGTCCACATTATTTCTCTATTTTCAGATTTTCCAAATTTCCTCATCAATACGCAGGACCCTCAGCTGAAGTTGACATTGTCTTGTTTTTTACAGATTGCTATTATTATCATATTTCAGTAATGATAGTTTGAATTGGAAAACCAAGAATTCTTCATTTAATGCTTAATATAGTGTGAGTAAATAATATCTCAGAGACATTTCAAATCTGTACTTAGACATGCTTCTGCCCATAGACATGCTTATTACATATTTTTTGAGACATAGTCTCACTGTGACACCCAGGCTGGAGTGCAATGGCAGGATCTTGGCTCACTGCAACCTCCACCTCCCAGGTTCAAGCGATTCTCCTGTCCCAGTCTCCTAAGTAGCTGGGACTATAGGCACGTGCCACCGTGCCCAGCTGATTTTTGTATTTTTAGTAGAGATGGGGTTTCACCATATTGGCCAGTCTGGCTTCGAACTCCTGACCTCAAGTGATCTGCCCTCTTTGGCAGACTTGGAGTACAAAACTGTCAAAACACACAAATAATAATAAAAGGTCAATTTATCAGGAAGATATACAATAATTACATATGCACCCAACCTCAGTGCATGTAAATATATAAAACAGTGGCAGATCTGAAGGGAAAAATAGACAGCAATATAATAATGGCAGGAGACTTCAGTACTTCACTTTCAATAGTGGACAGAATAACCGGACAGAAAGTCAATAAGTAAACAGCAGATTTGAACAACACTGTAGAACAAATGAACCCAGCAGACGTGTATAAAACATTCTACCCAACAGGAGTAGACTACATAGGCTTCTCAAGTTCATGAAGAACATTCTCCAGGACTGATCATGTTCCATCACAAAACAAGTCATAACTATTTTAAGGAGATTATAGAAGGAATTTACCTCCACATAACAAAGGCCATATATGTAAAGCCCAGAACTAACATTACACTTAATGATGAAAGATGCCAGCTTGTTTTCTAAAATTAGAAAGAAGAAAAGGATGTTCACACTCTTCATTTTTATTCAATATAGTACTAGAAGTCTCAGCCAGTGCGATTAGACGAGAAAAAGAAATAAAAGCCTTCTGAATTGGAAAGGAAGAATTTAAATGATCTCTCTTTGCAGATAACATGATCATGTGACCATATATGTAGAAAACCCTAAAGACTCCACACAAAAAAAACCTGTTAGAACTAAAAAGTTCAGTAAGTGTCAGGATTCAAAATCAACATACAAAATTCAGTTATAATTTCTATACACTAACAAGTAAATTCTTAAAATGAAATTAAAACAAACCCAATTATAATAGCAATAAAAAGAACTGAATTCTTAGGATTAAACTTAACCAAAAGGGTGAAAGAATTTTACATAGAAAATTATAAAGCATTCAAGAAGGACATTAAAAAAGACACAGATAAATGGAAAGCTATACCATGTTAATGGATTAGAAGATTTAATACTGTTAAAATGTCCATGCTACCCAAAGTAATCAATGGATTCAATGTGAATTCCTTTAAAAATCTCAATGTCATTTATTACGCAAATTGAAAAAAGTCCTAAAATTTGAAGGTAGCCACAAAAGACTCCGAATAGCCAAAGTATTCTTGAACAAGAAGAGCAAACCTGGAGGCATCACATTTCCTAATTTTAAAATATATTACAAAGCTGCAGTAATCAAAAGATATGATAGAAGCATACAAACAGATATATAGAACAATGGAACATAATGGAGAGACTAGAAATAAACCCATGCATTTATGATCAATGACCTTAGATAGAGGTACCAAGAATATATTATGGGGAAAGGATAATCTCTTCAATAAACGGTTTTGGGAAATCTGGATATTCACATGCTAAATATTGAAATTGGACCCTGATCTCATACCACATACAGAAAAATCAATTCAAAGTTGACTAACGACTTAAATGTAAAACCAGAAACTTTGAAATTACTGGAAGAAAACATACAGAAAAACTTCTTAACATCAGTCTTGGCAATGATTTTTGGATATGACACCAAAAACACAGGCACAAAAGCAAAAACAGAGAAGTGGCATTGCATCAAACTTAAAAGCTTCTGCACAGCGAAGGAAACAATCGATAGATGACAATGAAACTTAGGTTTCTTAGTCGCTTTGAGCTGCTATTACAAAGTACCACAGACAGGATGATTATAAGCTGCAAAGATTCACCTTTCACCATCTGGTTAATAGAAGTCAGAGATCAGGATGTCAGCATGCTTGGGTCCTACTGAGAATCCTCTTCCAGGTTGCAGACTTCTGTTTTTTCCTTTATCCTCACATAGTAGAAAGAGGGCTGTACAGCTCTCTGGGGTCTCTTTTGTGTGGTTCTAATCCCATTTGTGTGGGCTTCACTGTCACAACCTAAATTATCCTTCAAAGGCAGTACCTCCTAATAACATCACATCAAGGGTTAGGATTTCAAAAAATAAATTCTGAGAGAACACAAATATCGTACTAAGGAATGGGTGAAAATATTTGCAAACAATTTACCTGATAAGAGGTTAATATCCAAAATATATAAATAACTTGCACAATCAATAGCAAAAAACCCAAATAACTCATTTAAAAAATGGGCAAAATCCCTGAATAGACATTTCTCCAAAGAAGACATATGAACAGCCATTGGGTATATGAAAAGGTGCTCAGCATCACTAATCATCAGGGAATTGTAAATCAAAACCACAATAAGATATGACCTCGTATCTGTTAGGATGGCTATTACCAAAAAACAAGACATAAGTGTTGGCAGAGGATGTGGAGAAAAGGGACACTTGCACACTATTATGGGAATATAAATTGGTGCGGCCATTATGGAAAACCAGGATGCCATTATGGAAAGCAGTTTCCTCAAAAATTAAAAATAGAAATACCGTACGATCCAGCAATCCCATGTCTGAGTATATAGCTCCAAAGGAAAAAAATCACTGTTCCAAGGATCTATCTGCACTCCCTTGTTACTGCAGCATATTCACAAAAGTCAAGACATAGAAACAACCTAAATGTCTGTCAACAAATGAATAAAGAAAATGTAAACACACACACGCACACACACATAAACACACACTATTATTCAGCCTTAAGAAAGGAGGACATCTTAACACAAGCCATGAAGATGAACCCAGAGGACATTATACTAAGTGAAATTGCACTTTTTTTTTTTTTGGATGGAATCTCGCTTCATCACCCATGCTGGAGTGCAGTGGTGCGATCTTGGCTTACTGCAACCTCTGCCCCCTGGGTTCAAGCGATTCTCAAGCCTCAGCCTCCAAATAGCGTGCATCGCCACACCCAGCTAATTTTTGTATTTTTAGTAGAGATAGGGTTTCACCAAGTTCACCAAGCTGGTCTTGAACTCCTGACCTCAAATGATCCACCTGCCTTAGCCTCCCAAAGTGTTGGGATTACAGGCTTGAGCCACCACACCCAGCCTCATCTCACTTTTATGTGAAATCTGTAACAGTCAAACTCATAGAAGAAGATAATAGAAAGCAAGTAGCCAGGAGCTGAGATGGTGATGGTCAAAGGTTACAAAGACCCAAACGGCTTCACTTGTAAATTCTATCAAACACTTAAGATGCCAGTAATTCTAATTCTACACAAATTCTTCCAGAAACTCGTGAGAAAGAAGAGAAAACATCATCCAGTTCTCTTTATCGGGTCTACACTAACTTGTACAGAAAATAAAAAGAAAGCATAGAAGCAAACCAGCAAATAACCTCCCAACCCATACCTTTCCTGGACATTGACCTAAAACTCTTTAAGAAAATATTAGCTAATCAAATCCAGCAATGTATAAAAAGAAAAATGTGCCGGGCGCGGTGGCTCATGCCTGTAATCCCGGCACTTTGGGAGGCCAAGACGGGCGGATCACAAGGTCAGGAGATCGAGACCATCCTGGCTAACATAGTGAAACCCTGTCTCTACTAAAAATACAAAAAAATTAGCCGGGCATGGTGGCGGGTGCCTGTAGTCCCAGCTACTCCAGAGGCTGAGGCGAGAATGGTGTGAAACCAGGAGGTGGAGCTTGCAGTGAGCAGAGATCGTGTCACTGCACTCCAGCCTGGGCGACAGAGCGAGACTCCGTTAAAAAAAAAAAAAAGAAAGAAAGAAAGGAAGGAAGAGAGAGGGAAAAAAGAAAAATACATTATGACCAAGTATAAATAATCCCAGGAATAAAAGGAGCTTTAAGTTTGAAAATCAATCAATGTAATTCAGCATGTGGACAGACTAAGAAAGGAAAGCCATATGATAGAACGTATTTGAGAAAATGTAAGATCTTTTAACGATCAGCAAACAAGATACAGAAGGGAAGTTCTTCAAACAAATGTGACATCTACAAAAACACACAATATCGTGCTTAAAAGTGAAAGGCTGAATGGTTTAGTCCCATGATCCAATACAAAACAAAGATGTCCACTCTTGTCACTTGTATCAAACATTGGAAGAAGTCAAGAAAAACAAAAGGAATACAAACTGGAAAAAAGTAAAATTATCCAAATATCATTGCAATGATAAGAAATGCATGAATAACAAACTTTTACTATCTTAACTTCATTATATTATTTCTTATGAAAATTTACCTCTAATTTTGTTCAAGTCAAATAACTAATCTGAATATGTTGATGGATACCATGAATACCTTAACTCTACATTCCCACTCAGACTTCTTTTGTAACAGTTCAAAAGTAAAGTAGGACTGGGCGCAGTAGCTTATGCCTGTAATCCCAGCACTTTGGGAAGCTGAGGCAGGTGAATCACCTGAGGTCAGGAGTTTGAGACCAGCCTGGCCAACATGGCGAAACCCCATCCCTACTAAAAATACAAAAATTAGCTGGGCATGGTGACGGGCACCTATAATCCCAGCTACTTGGGAGGCCGAGGCAGGAGAATCGCTTGAACCCTGGGGGCTGATGTTGCAGTTAGCTGAGATTGTGCCACTTCACTCTAGCCTGGGTGAAAGAGGAAAACTTTGTCTCAATAAAAAAGGTAAAGTAGGTCCACCATCCTAAACCAAGACGACCTAAAACCAGTTGATCCTGTCTGGAAGCCCTACCTGTTGCTTAATGATTGGTACTTTCTTGTGTTTGATTGTGTTTTGTGACGAGCCAAGCAGCAAGTCAATATTGAATTACTTTCTAAAGATACTATCAGTGGGGAAAATGTTCTTTGAGGAACTTTAGAGTATAGGACAATTATGCTAATAAACAAAATATACTGATGTTTGTGATACTGCTTTCGTTTTGTAGCAACACAATGTACCAATGAACTATAACTCGTATTTTTTTTGTAGCCTAAATTTAACTTTCACTTAATCTTTTTCCTACATGTTGTATTTTAGCTACGAGTCCCTCCAAAATGACTATCTGTAGAATAATGGGGTTTTATGCCCTATTTTTTTAAACAGACTAATTGTGATAATTAAGTTTCCTAGTACCTTTAACAACCTGAGAATATTAAAATAAAAAGTGTATAGTCTGACCTCATAGCAGATGCTGAAATGTGAGTGTAAGACACTGACTTTGAGTGACACCTCAAGAGCCAAAGAGAGCATATGGAAGAAATAGTCAACTGTGCTCTGCAATTTTAAGTAGCTTGTCAAAGTCTTATAATGTGTAGTTCTTATTGGATTTCCGAGCACCTTCCCCGCCCGTCATTCTCAGAATCCTATTATAGGGTTGATGACTAACATTTGAAAAGTTTTACAGGAAAACTACAGTTCCAAAATGAGGTCACACACAATTAGGTGGCAAAGTATCTTTTTATTCCTTTTTCCCAATCCAGAGTTCTGATTTGTGATCCTGTGACCCCAATTATAGGTTGGTGTGAATAGGCAGGTTTTGTCTAAACCACTACATTTAAAACTCTCTTGCTGTTTTCTCTGATTTCAAAGTCAGTGTTCTCTTTGGACTCTGCAACACATGAAATCATGTTTTCTTCTTAGCTGATTTGCAGAACACAGATTTGCTCATGTTCTTAAGTCTGTGGCTGAATAAATTTTTTCTAGCTGCATATCAGCCTTCCTCACTTGCTCAGTCACAGACACATCCCTCAGTTAAGTCAAAGGGAATGATATCCACGAAATTTATCAATAGTTTATAATGCCTGAATGTCTTAAACATATAAAGAAAAGCGTATATGGTTTTTTCCAAAGAAAGAGGACAGATAATATTGCAATATCAATCAGCCTGTTCTCACTCTTTTCATGTTCTTCCCTTTAGTAAGGGATTCCATAGGTAAAACTCTTAATATTATTTTGTGTACAGCCTTTATTTGTTATAAAGTGCCTGCAAATAGTAGTAGCACCAACTCTGGAATTAGGAGATTAAGATTTTATATTCAAGCAAGATGGCAGAATAGGAATCCTCCAGCTTCACTCCCTCCATACAAATCCACCAGCAACTCTCTGCAGACAACAATGCCCCCATGAGTATCACAGAATGCAGAAGTGAGGCTGAGACACCCCGTTGAACCACAGAACTGAGAACAGCAGCACACAAAGTGTGAGAGGGGTGGCTTCACTTTTACTTCATTCCCTGCTCTACTCCCGAGCTGGCACAGTGCCGCACGCAGTGGATTTCCCAGGATCCACACTTTTTACAGAGGGAGGACAGAGCTGGAAGTGAACATTCATCTTCCTGACCATTCTGGGATGCATCACAGAAGGCATTCTCTTGTCTTGCCCCAAAGGAAATATTGGGGGTATCAGCAGGGCTAGACCACCTGGGATCAGACGGAAACAAAGAACAGGGCTCTTTGTTTCACATCAACCAGCTCAAGGATCTTGGCAATTGCTCTGCATTCTGGCCAGTGGAGGCACACTTCCAGAAAAGCTAGCCAACAGCAGCACTGTGTGGGAAGCGTGGTGGACAGGTCACTCAGGCTCGAATCCCTGGCCAGCTTCCACCTCCAGCCCCAGTGCTCTCCTTGAAACTTTCCCAGCCTGTGAGGTAGGAGCAGGTTGGCAATTATCTGCAAAAGGAGTATCTGGCCCTGCCTGGTCCAAGCTGCTGAGTTTTGACCCGGCCAAGCCCTTGATACACTCATTAATCCTTCCTCAAACTGAAAATCAGAGGCAGGGTGGTGATTAACTGCAGAGGGAGTGTCTGGCTCCACCCAGGCCCAGCAGCCAAGTGGCTGATGCTCCAATTCTTGGTGATCTGCTTAAGGCTACCCTAGAAAGGCAGGTAAACCCATGTCTATCCATATCTGTGGAGTTTAGCCTCTGGCCCTACCTACCCTGAGTTGTTCAGTAGCAATCCTAGAAACCTTGCCCAACCTCAGAGACCAGCACGTGGCCCTGCCCAACTACAGGTTCCAAACTGCATTCTGGCCAGCCAGGAAGGACAATCTCCACCACTGCCCAATCAGAGGCAATCAGAGCCCAGTCAGCAGATCTGCCTTGCTACTGAGTTCAGCCAGTGGTCTCACCAAACCACAGACCTCAGATCTAACCTATGAGCAGGTCTCACTGTACCCCAGAGCAGTTCCACTGAACCCCAGAGCATAAGTAACATCCCAGCCCAACTAGAGAACATAGTAGTAAAGTCCACCTCCCTGAGGTTGCCACCACCTGGCCCCACCAGAATCGAAGACTGGATTAAATAATGAAGGTCTTCCACCACCAGAGAACACCAGCAAAAGCTGGAAGGGATGGCTATTTCCTCCAATGCACAGGCACCAATGCAAGACATAAAGACTATGAAAAATCAGAGTGAAATGACAACATCAAGAGAAACTAATAAAGTTCCAATATTAGACCCTGAAAAAGCGGAGATCTATGAAATGACGAAGAATTCACAACAATCCTCTTAAATTCAGAGAACTACAAGAAAATAAAGATAGAAAATTACATAAAATTTGGAAAATAACTTACTGACAAAATGAAAAGTTTGATTAAAAAGTAGAAACAAAAAAACAAATCCTAGAGATAAAAAATACGCTAAACTGATTTTTTTCAATAAAAAGTTTCAACAGCAGGCTCAATCAAGAAGGAGAAAGAATCAGTGAACTTGAAGATAAGACATTTGAAATTTTCTAGTCAGAGGAGAGAAAATAAAAAAAGAATGAAAAAAAATGGAGATGGCCTATGGAATTATGGGACACTATCAAGAGAACTAGTCTATGCACAATAGGAATTCCGGAAGGAGAAGAGAGAAAGAAAGCCCCAGAAAGCATGTTTAAGAGAATAATGGTGGCCAGGCATGGTGGCTCACGCCTGTAATGCCAGCACTTTGGGAGGCTGAGATGGGGAGATCACAAAGTCAGGAGATCGAGACCATCCTGGCTAACACAGTGAAACCCCATCTCTACTAAAAATACAAAAAATTAGCCAGGCGTGATGGTGGGCGCCTGTAGTCCCAGCTACTTGGGAGGCTGAGACAGGAGAATGGCGTGAACCCGGGAAGCCGAGCTTGCAGTGAGCCGAGATTGCGCCAATGCACTCCAGCCTGGGCGACAGAGCGAGACTCTGTCTCAAAAAAACAAACAAACAAAAAACAAACAAACAAAAAAAAAGCAACAAAATAGCAGCAACAAAAAAGAGAATAATGACTTAAAAGTTTCCAAACCTGGGGAAAGGTGACAACATTCTGGTACAGGAAACTCAGAGGTCTCCCTTTAAATTCAATCCAAAAAGGAATTCACTAAGACATATCATAATCAAATTATCAAAAATCAAAAGACAAGGAAAGAATACTGAAAACAGCAAGACAGAAGAAACATAAGGCCAGGTGCGCTAGCTCACACCTGTATCCCAGCACTTTGGGAGACCAAGGTGGACGGATCACAAGGTCAGAAGTTCACGACCAGCCTGACCAACATGGTGAAACCTTGTCTGTACTAAATAAAAAAATTAGCTGGGTGTGGTGGCACGGGCCTGTAATCCCAGCTACTCAGGAGGCTGAGGCAGGAGAATTGCTTGAATCAGGGAGGCAGAGGTTGTGATGAGCCAAGATCACGCCATTGCACTCCAGTCTGGATGACAGAGCAAAACTCTGTCTCAAAAAAAGAAAGAAAGAAAAAAACATATTACATTCAAGGGAGTCCCTTGATGACATCGCTACTCTCGTAATGAAGATGGCAGATATCCTGTGGGTCAAGGCTGAAGCACTTGGCAGGAGATTAGCACCTGCCTCAAATATGCTTCCCACTAGATAAATACACTATTTCAGTACTTAGGACAACTTGTCCTTAACTTTGTGATTTCAGAGATGTTAGTGGAAATGTAGGTGGAAAGACAGTAAGACAATCATTAGGCATTTGTCAAAACTATCTGTCAATGAGATGAAATGTGTTACAAGCCTGCAAAAATGCAGAAGGTAAAATACTTGGGGTACTTATTTTAAAAGGCAAAATTTCTTTTAATTTGTAAAATAAAGTAAATATTTTAAAAGACAAATTTTCTAACTTTGCTTTATGTATTTCTAATATGTTGCCTAATTTTTTCTCCAAAGGGAAAAAAAGATTTCCTTACGGTTAGTTTAAAAGAGAATATAAAACAAAGAGGGCAAAGATTCAAACAAAATTTAAGAAAAAATAAAGTAAATTTGAACTGTTTGTCCCCTCTGGCAGCCCTGTGATTAGTGGTACCAAGGGGCGTGTGGAGGGGTGTGACTGGTGAATTGCAATCATTGCTTTCTACCTGGTGTTGACGCGGGTGTCAAAAACCAGTTGACAAGTGATGTGTGTTGGGCAATTCTTTTGATAACTTAGTTCAAGTTTCTGCTCTTAGCAAACACCTAAGTGAAAAACACTGTAAATATCCACTAGCTGGAATGCCTGAAGGCTAATCAGTTCCTGTTCCATGTCCTATATGCACTGTATCCCATCAGATGGTTGAGATGAAGTGGTGCAGGATGGGATATGTGCTCTTATTCAGAGACCCACCAGTGACAAATTTTCTGCTTTAGACAGTTAAGAGTAGTTTGATGCCATTCTGCAAATAAATGTCAGGCTAATAATAAATAATGTCTCTAGGAAAATCCATAAGACCTAAACCACTTTCCTTAAAATAAATCTTAATGGCAGTAACTTGATTTTACGAGAGTGAAAGAAACGCTATTGGATTCTGAAAGAAACTGACATATGCTTGGCGCTTAAAAATTAAACTTTGTAATAAAGGAATAATGAATTATTGGGGTTTTGGGGTTTTAAAAAGAAATGTGAGACCTTATGCTTAGAAAATAATCTTAATGTAATTGCATTAGTCATTACCCAACCCATAGAGAGCGATGGGTTTTCTAAACACCATACTGACAGATAAAACTTACACAGTCTCTGCTCTCCAAAAGCTTTCATTTGAAAATTGTGATCAATGAAATCAACATGTAGGACAAAATTTGGATATGAAACTCTATCGCAAACATAGGAAAAATACGGCAAGATCCACGCTCTTGAATCTCCTTTCAAACACAGTAATTGGTTTTATATAAACAAAATGTTTTATTCCCACCCATCCACTTACCCCTAAAGAAAGCAAGCATAAGCAACCTCATTTCCATTTAAATTAATAAATCTGAACACAGAATTTTTTAAGTCTCATGTATTCAATAGAAAATAATAAGCAATGCAATGGTCACCCACAAAGTGTCCATTTTAAAGTGAGGGGTAATCCTCAAATGAAACTTTAAAATAGGGAAGAGTAAAATTCAATGCCATGCCAAGTTATTACTGGAATTCACTAGGAAACAAATGAAAGTAATTTCATTGGGTTTGATTGAGAGAAACACTGTGCCAGGTTTTTCCCAGAAAATGTTTGACAATCACTGTCCCATTTGATTTTTAAGCTCTTATGCATTGCAAAGAAAATGAAATCCATATGTTTCTAATTCACTTACACTCAACTCATCAAATGTGTGCTGTAGGAGTGCTTGAAGTTGGGCAGCTTCTAAACCATATTTCATCCTTGCTAAATAGAGCTCAAAGACAGAACTGACTTATGTTTAACTCTATAATTATAAATTTTTATGCTATCAGAGGAATGCCACTGAACTCACGTGTTTTAATATGCATTATTATCCTCCTCTTGGAAATAGGCAAGCAGTACAAAATGTTTAGCTAAATAAATCCTCACTGTCCTTTTTGCCTGTTCCCTTTTTGTTTCCGTTGTTTTTCAAGAGAAACAAAAGGAATTAGACTTGCAAAGAAAAATCTGTTCTTTCCTCAAGGAACATAACGTATGTGATTACTTTCCTCCCCAAGTCTTCATGTAAATAATAATGCTAGTCGGCAATGGAGCAGAGCCATTCTCATTTCTAGTTCTTGGTCAGACTTTTATTCAGAGGATTTTGGTGAGAGTTTGATTACTGTCTATAATCACTTAGCTGTAATGTTAACAGCATGAAAATAGCGACTGTGTTGTTCAGTTTTGCATTCTCACATCTGGCATGACACCTGGCTGGTCCTTTCAAGGTGGCTGGCACCCTGCCCAGTGTTCTTTGTTCCTCAGTGGAGTGCGAGTGGGTTTTACCATCCATTTCTTTGAGGCAGGCATGTTTTGGGATAAAATAAAGATGTAACACTAAATCTGACATTGGGTTTTGCAGATTTAAAACATTTTAACTACTCCAGTCATCACAACATAAAAGTTCTTCAGTCTTTCAAAACTGCTGTATTATAACCCAAATGGGATTCAGGAGAGTTACCAAATGAAAAATCCACTGCACATGTTCACTGTGGCATCAGGAACATTCCAAACTGCCCCCTGAAATAAGTTTCTTTCTCAAAGACAGTGTTTCTAAGATCAGGGCTTTCTCTGTCCTTTCTTCCATCACTGGTGGCTGGAATTCAGCCCCATACAGTCAGCTGTCTCCTAGTACATGAATCTTTGAAGTAAGGACTTTATAAAATATATATTTACCGCATTAGGCTCTTTTCTCCATTATACTTATTCCACAGATGACCCCACAATTATTTTCCAGTCCCTTCTAAAGGATCTTTTATTACTAGTTTTCTTCCAGCAGGGCTTAAGTTGGCAGTAAGATATAGAAAACAAAACAAAACAAAACAAAACACCACAAGTATTTAAGGTTAGATATACCTGATAAGATAAGCTGTGCAGCCTTGGATACATAGCTCAACCCCTCTGAACTTTGATTTAGTTATTTCAAAAGCGATCCAAATAGCTAGTTTAGCTGCCATGCACAGTGGCTCATGCCTGGAATCTTAGCACTTTGGGAGGCCGAGGTGGGCGGATCACTTGCAGCAAGGAGTTCAAGACCAGCCTGGCCAACATGGCGAAACCCCCTCTCTACTAAAAATACATATATTAGTCAGGTGTAGTGGCACATACCTGTAATCCCAGCTACTCGGGAGGCTGAGGCATGAGAATTGTTTGAACCCTGGAAGTGAAGATTGCAGTGAGCCAAGATGATGCCACTGCACTCCAGCCTGGGCAACAAAGCGAGGCTGTTTGTCAAAAAAAAAAAAAAAAAAAAAAAAAAAAAAAAGGCTGATTTAAAGATTGTAACACAGGCTGGGCACGTGGCAGCACATTGGGAGGCTGAGGCAGGAGAATTTCTTGAGCCCAGGAGTTTGAGACCAGTCTGGACAGCATGGGGAGACCCTGTTTCTACAAAAAAATTTTTAAAAAGCCAGGCATGGTGGTGCACACCAGTGCTCCCAGCTACTTGGGAGGCTGAGGGGAAGGTAGCTTGAGTCTGGGAGGTCAAGGCTGCAGTGAGCTGTGTTCACGCAGTTGCACTCCGGCCTAGGTGACAAAGTGAGACTCTGTCTCAAAACAAAACAAACAAACAAACAAAAAAATGAAAAATAAAGATTGTAGTATAAATTAAATGAGAAAACATCCACAGTACCTAACACATAATTGATTCTCATAAATATTAATGTTTTCTCTCTACTCTGACAGCCGGAAGACTATCCCATCTACCTGCACTGTCATTTTTATTACTTCAGTGCATCTTTGTCAGGTCTGAGCAAGGTAGTATATTAGGCAACTCGGACATTGCAGCGAAGAAAAGAGACATGATCCCTTTCTTTTCAAATGGAGTGGAGGAGAGAGACATTAAACAATTGCACAAATAAATAAACATATACAAGTTATCACTAACTATAAAGGAAAAGTAGAGTACTATGAGCATTGTTACTCCCAGACACATACCTCCTGCTCAGCCAGCTTTTTCCTGGCAAATATCAGGATTCATAACATCCAGTAAATTTTCATCGTCCTGGCTACAGTCACATGGGATGCTTTGAAATCCTATCTGATTTTTATGAAGTGAGGAGGGATCAATACTTGTGTTTATCAAACATACATGCCACATACAAAAGAGTATAGGATCCATATTAAAACATCAGTGTAAAGAGAGACTAGCATTATTATTAGTATTTATTTATTACAAAACTGTTGAATTATTACTAAGTTCACATCTAGAAGGCTGTATGATGCATCTGTTTGCACTAGGGATATCCTATGCACAATATTTTTGTTATCAGTAGAAAGTAGATAGTAGCCTTCATATTTTGCTGCACTGGAAAGACTGTGGTCCTGTCAATTTTGTTAACAAAGATTTGGAATTCGGGAACAAGGTCATGAGTGGTGATCAGGGACCCAGACCAGCCAAGGCATAGAGTTTCCATCACATAGCTGAATCATGATTGTAAATAACGTGCTCAGCTTGGTTCCGGGCCATGTGAAATAGAACGTAGAAGACAGAGAATACTCACCCTTTCTCCAACATAGGGGTGATCACAGGCCAAATTTAAAAACAGGTAAGAATGATCTGTGTACTTTTCAGCTCGCCCTCTGTGTCTTTTCCCCAAGCTCCCAGAGCCAGGATAGTATTTAAAGTTACACACCTGAGCCTGCTCAAAGTGATAAATGTTCTAAAGCAAGTGAAGGAGGATTTAATTTTGTTATTTATAGTTGTAAAAATAAACTCATATTTTAAAAATGTAGAACATACAAAAAAGAAAAAAGTCCCAGATTTTCATTATACCAACATACATGTCGGTCTTATATATTTCCTTTTCCCTCTTCCCATATTACATAAAGATAATACATACTATTTGGTCTCCTGATCTTATACCATTTTACTAACTGAGGCATTTCTCCTCTTGCAATTTTGTATTTTACAACATCACATTTAATGGCAGCTGATATTTCACTGGCTAGACGTGCATCTTGATGTTGTTAATCCTTCCACTTGTGCTGGAAAATTAGATTGGATCCAATATTTTTTGTTACTACAAATAACACCATAAAATTTCCTCTTGCATGTAGCTTGTTTTTCTTATTTAGGATAATATCCTTAGAGGTCCCAAAAGGGAGACTTCCAGGAGAAAAGTTTGGGCAAAAATATGATGCCACATTGTTTTCCAAAGATTATGTCTCTTTTAGCTGACTTCAGAAAGATTTGCGAGCATCAGCTACACTTCTTTCTTTCTCATCTTGCTTATTACCTTGTTCTTTTATTTTATTAACTTTCTACTTTGAAACAGTAGATAGAGTCACAAGAAGTTGCAAAGAAATGGACAGGGAGATACCATTCAACCTTCACCTAACCTCACCAAATGTTAACATCTTCATAACTATAGCACATTTTACTATAACTATAGTAATAAAACCAGGAAATTGGCTACAATTCACAGAGCTTTAGATTTCACCAAACATGTAACTCTGTGTGTGTGTGTTCGTACCCACATCTCTATGCAAATTTATCACGTGTGTAGCTTCACATATCCAATACCATAATCAAGATGCTTTACCGTCACCAAAGGCTCCTTCCTATTACCCCTTAGTGGCCACACCCACACCTCTGTTCGCATCCCTAATCCCCGGCAACCATTAACCTGTTTTCCATGTCTATAATTATGTCATTTCAGAAATGTTGCGAGTGGCAGGGGGCAGCCAAATGCCTAGGTAGATGGCGTAGGTCCCCAGTGAAACACCACTCCCAAACTGAAGACAGTTTAAAGCCTGAAAGCCAAGCTACAAGCTAAATACTCGGACCAGATTGAGAACTTGTCTTCGTGTTTGGGGTGCTTTCCTGATCGATCCCTACCTTTCACCTATTTTACACACACCTACCTTTTCCTAATTGGTTTTCTATTCTGTTGTGCCCACCTTTGAGTGGTGCCTTTGCTTCAACTTTTTTTCCTTACTCACAAACCAATCAGCACACACTCCCCATTTAGAGTCTATAAAAGGCCCTGGATCCAACCACACAGGGAAGTTTCCCACCATCAGGTAGGGGAACCCCCCTCACTCCCTGTATGCTCTCTTTGCTGAGAGCTTTCCTTTCACTTAATAAATTCTACTCCCCTCATTCTCCTCCACTGTCTGCACATCTAATTCTTCCTGGTTGCAAGACAAGAGCTAGGACCTAGCTGAGCTAAGGAGCAGAAAGACCAAAACAATATTACATAATGGAACATAGCAATATATATCCTTTGAGTTGGCCTTTTTTTTACTCCACATAATTTCCTGGAAGTTCACCCAATTGGTTGCATGAATCGGTAGTTCGTACCTTTTGTTAATGAGTAGTGTTCTATGGCACGCATGTACCACAGTGTGTTTAGCCAATCACCCCGTAAAGGACATTGGTTAATTTCCAGTTTCAGGCTATAATGAATAAAGCCTCTGTAAACATTTATTTACAAGTTCTTTCTGCAAATAAGTTTTCATTTCCGTGGGATAAATGCTAAAGGGTGCAATTGCTGGATCATAGGGTATATTGTGTGATATGCTTTATAAAACACGGCCAAACTGGTTTCCAAAGTGGTTGTGGCATTAAACACTTCTACCAGCAACCTATGAGTGATCCAGTTGTTCTGCATCCTTGCCAGCAGTTTGTGTTATCACTGTTTTTATTTTAGCCATTCTCATAGGTATATAGTAATATATCATGATTTCAATTTGCATTTTTCTAATGACTAATGATGTTGAATATCTTTTCATGTGCTTATTTGGCATCTGCAGATGTTCTTTATGAAATATCTATTCATGCCTTTTCTCCATTTTCTAATGGATATTTTTAAACATTCAGTTTTGAGAATTCTTTATATATTATAGGTCCTTTGTTGGACACGTGATTTGTAAATATTTTCTCCCAGATTTTATAATTTTTATTTTCATATTTTTAACAGGGTCTTTCCCAGAAGAAGTTTTTAATTTTACTAGACTTCAATTTACATTTTTAAATTAATGAATTATGTTTTTATTGTCAAGCCTAAAAATCTTTGTGTAGTCCTAGTTCTCAAAGATTGTCTCGTATTTTTTCTAGAAGTTTTACAGTTTGTTTTGTTTTGTTTTTTCCCCGAGATGGAGTGTTGCTGTGTCGCCCAGGTTGGAGTGCAATGGGGCATGATCTCAGCTCACTGCAACCTCTGCCTCCTGGGTTCAAGCAATTCTTCTACCTCAGCCTCCCAAGTAGCTGGGATTACAGGCACGTGCCACCATGCCCAGGTAATTTTTGTATTCTTAGTAGAGAAGTGGTTTCACCATGTTGGCTGGGCTGGTCTCGAACTCTTGACCTCATGATCTGCCCACCTCAGCCTCCCAAAGTGCTGGGATTACAGGCGTGAGCCACTGTGCCCGGCCCAGTTTTATAGTTTTATATCTTACTTTTAACTTCATGACCTATATTGAGTTACATGTTGTATAAGGTGTGAAGTTTAGGTTATAGTTTTCTTTCTGTGAACGTCCAATTCTTCCAGTACCATTTATTTAAAATGTTCTGTCTCTTCCATTGAATTGATTTTTTTCCTTTGTTAAAAATAAATTGGATCCATATTTGTGTGGATCTGTTTCTGAATTTATATTCTGTTCCACTGATATATGTTTATCCTTCTGCCAGAATCACAGTCTTCATCGATTTGGCTATGTAGTAAGCCGTAGGTTCAGGAAGAGTGATTACTTTCAATTTATCCTCCTTTCTCAAAATTGTTTTGGCTGTTCTAGGGCTTTCCCTTTTACATATAAATTTTAGAATCAGCTTGTCTTTGTGTACAAAAAGCCTTGCTAGATTTTGATAGGAATTGTGTTAAACCTATAGATTCATTACTATGTTGAGTTTTCCAATCCATAAACATAGTATGTCTCTCCAAGTATTGAGGTCTTCTTTGATTTCTTTAATGAGCATTGGAATTGTATTATTGAGATCTAGTATGTGTTTTGTTAAATTTATACCCAAGTATTTTGTTTTCTTTGGAGTAATTGTAAGTGGTGTTGCATTTTTAATTTGGTTTGTATATAGAAATGTACTTGATTTTTGTGGGGTGATTTTGTAATCTGTTACCCTACTTAACTCATAAATTCTACAATTTTTTGTAAATTCCCTGGTATCTCCTTTATAGACAATCCCCTCATCTGCAAATAGAGACAGCTTAATTTCTTCCTTTTTAAGCTGCATGCCTTTTATTTCTCTTACCTTATTGTCACGGCTAGAACTTTTAGTAAAGTGCTGAGTAAGAATGGTGAGAGCGTATATCCTTGCCTTGTTTCCAATCTTACAGAGAAAGCAATTAGTCTTTCACCAATAAGTATTATGTTAGCTATAGATTTTTCAGAGATGCTCTTTGTAAGGTTGAGGACATTTCCCTATATTATGATTGTATAGAAAGGTGTTTTTTATTTTTTTCCTTTATTTATTTTTTTTTTTTTTGAGGCGGAGTTTCACTCTGTTGCCCAGGCTGGAGTGCGGAGGTATGATCTGGGCTCACTGCAACCTCCACCTCCAAGGTTCAAGTGATTCTCCTGCCTCAGCCTCAGGAGTAGCTGGGACTACAGGCGCCTGCCACCACGACTAACTAATTTTTGTATTTTTAGTGGCAATGACGTTTCTCCATGTTGTCCAGGCTGGTCTCAAGCTCCTGACCTCAAGTGATCCACCCACCTGGGCCTCCCAAAGTGCTGGAATTAGAGGCGTGATCCACTGCACGTGGCCGAGAGGTTTTTTAAAATCATGAATTGTTGTTGAATTTTTCTTCAAATGCTGTTGTTGCATCAATTGATATAATTACGTAATTTTTCTTCTTTAGCCCGTTGATATGGTGGGTTACATTGATGGATTTTTGAATATTGAACCCACTTTGCATGTCTGGTATAAATTCTACTTTGTCAAGGTGTTTTATTCTTTTTCTACATTGTTGAATTGCTGAAATTTTGTTGAAGATTTTTTCGTCTAAGTTCGTGAGAGCTATTGGTCTACAGTTTTCTTTTCAGTGTTTTCTTAGTCTGGTTTTGCTATCAGGGTAATGATGACCTTGTAAAAGGAATTAGGAAATACTTCTTCCTCTTTCTGGAAGAGATTGTGTAAAATTGAAGTTAATTATTTAAACATCTGATAAAATTCTCAAGTGAAAGATTTTAAAATACAAATTCAATTTCTTTATGGTTTTAGGACTATTTGTGTTATCTATTTCTTTTTTTTTTTTTTTTTTTTTTTTGAGTATTGGTGGTTTTTGGAGTGTGGGAAAGCGAGGAAGGAAAAAGTCTTTGGGTGAAGGTGGTATCACTACAGTTGTAGGCAAACTACACTTAGAAATCAGCCCCAGGTTAAACACTCAGGACCAGATTCCACTTGTTACATTTTTCACCAATAGAGTTTCCAAACTCACAGATTTTCTGAATTATCTTTTTTTTTTTTTTTTTTTTTTTTTTTTTTTTTTTTTTTTTTTTTTGAGACGGAGTCTCACTCTGTCGCCCAGGCTGGAGTGCAGTGGTGCGATCTGGGTCACTGCAAGCTCCGCCTCCCAGGTTCCCGCCATTCTCCCGCCTCAGCCTCCCGAGTAGCTGGGACGACAGGCACCCGCCACCTCTCCCAGCTAGTTTTTCGTATTTTTAGTAGAGACAGGGTTTCACCGTGTTAACCAGTATGGTCTTGATCTCCTCGTGATCCAACCGCCTTGGTCTCCCAAAGTGGTGGGATTACAGGTGTGAGCCACCGCGCCTGCCCCTGACGGATCTATTTTTATTCCTGTGTTTCTTTTTCAACAGTACACGTGACTACAGACAGCTGAGAGTCGGTAACTGTGGCAGTAGCTATCAGTCTGTATGTGTAGTCTGGAAGTCAGTATCTGGTTTTACAATTTTAATGTGTGCTGACACAAGCGCTCCACTGATGGGAATCGGACGCACTGCAAAACTGCCAGCTTTATTGCACTACCCCCTCCAAGGTACACATAAACTGACTCATGTACAGATACTGGACAGTGACAGAGTAGCCAAGCATCTGCCACACAATGGACTAAGGAGGAAAAATTCAACATCCTTTAAAACCCAATAGGCACTTTAAAAGACAACTCTAGGAAATTTGCTCTTCATTTTAATTTAAGAATACTGATTACAGGTTGGATATAATGTCTCACACCTCTAATCCCAGCACTTTGGGAGGCTGATGCAGGAAGATCACTTGAGTCCAGGAGTTCAAGACCAGCCTAGGAAACATGGTGAGAACCCGTCTCTATAAAAAATAAAATTAACTGGGTGTGATGGCACGCACTTGTAGTCCTAGCTGCTCAGGAGGCTGAGGTGAGAGGATCACTTGAGTCTAGGAAGTCAAGGCTGCAGTGAGCCATAGTCACACTACTGCAGTTCAGCCTGGGTGACAGAAGAAGACCTTGTTTCCAAAGGAAAAAAAAAAATACTAATTACAAAAAGAAAAAAAGAAAAGGCTGACATTTCTTTCTCAGGAACCTGATCTAAATGTTGAGAAAACTGTTGCTGGTTTTTGGAAGGGCAGATCCATATTCCATATCCCTCTTTCAGCAGCATCAGAGCATTCTGGCCAAGAGTTTCTCATTGCCACACCCTTGGAACCATGGTCAGAGGCTTTTCCAATGTTTCCAGCCTCTGTGGCACCCGTATTCCAGAAACAAGAGTTTGTTCACTGAAACCTTTGGCTTTTTAATCAGATAGCTGGCAAGGTTGCTATTTGCTGCTCACAAAGAATCCTGTCTTTGTGAAAAGCACACCTGTAGATTTAGAAAGGTCTTTTCCTGTTGGGATTTCATATGTAACATGTCTTAGCAAGTATTCACAGCTTAGGTACTACCCTCCAGAAGTGAATATGACCATCCACATTCATGAGGAATCAATTTTGTTAAGCCTGCTGGAAGCACACAGGACCCAAGGCTGTCAACCATGCCCAGGCCTGGTTGTGAGTGGTCATTAGACCATCAAGTGATCAAGGACCCTAGCTGGTCATAAATACCAGCCAGGAGTATCCAAAGTTATCCTGTCTCATTTTACAACTACTTACACATTACTAAGCCAGTTCTTGACCAGAATACCTTTAAAAATAGAATCTAGCTTTTATAGGTCACCATATTGGAGGTTTTATTTTTAGTTTTAGAAGAATAAGACCTTGGCGACTATTGTAATTCCAAACATCACACATTGTAGGGGTTTGATCCTATAATGTTAAACATTATAGAAATTAGATTACCATAATGCCAGATAATTACCAGACTCTGAAGCTTGTATTTTATTTACCTGTTTGCTCTTGTGTTTAAGACATTTACAAATTAAGAATATTTAAATCAGGGATCCACTTCTAACTTTTTTTTTTTTTTTTTTTGAGACAGGGTCTCACTCTGTCACCCAAGATGGAGTGCAGTGGCTTGATCTTGGCTCACTGCAACCTTCACTTCCCGGGTTCAAGTAATCCTTCCACGTTAGCCTCCCTCGTAGCTGAGACTACAGGCACGTGTCACCATCCTGGCTAATTTTTATATTTTTTGGTAGAGACGGAGTTTCACCATGTTGGCCAGGCTGGTCTCAAACTCCTCACCTCATGCAATCCATCCACCTCAGCCTCCCAGACTGCTGGGATTATAGGTGTGAGCCACTGTGCCAGGCCCTCTAACATTTTTATTCAGACTTAATTTTGCTCTTTCCTGGTAGATCTTTTTGATATTATTTTATAAAGTGAAAGGCAAAACGGTGAGACACCTATTCTTTAATTAATAAGTTTATTAACAGATAAGCTTACAGCAACTGGAAGTGTTCAATATCCGTAGGTATGATGACATGAAAAAGTTTAAATTTATTTCATCTATCACCTTGCACAGTATGACAAGTGGAAAGAGGCACTGTAGGTGCAAACCCAACAATTACAGCTGCTTAAGCCTAAAACTACAAGAAAATATTCCCAATTTCTTCTTCTAGGAACACATGTATCTTGTTTTGGATTATATTTTTCCACTGCATTTTTACCTTCATAAATATTTTTCAAGTCTGCTGTTTCTGTCCATATTATTATGTCTTTCTACTCCATTCTGGGAAGCAATAAGATCTGGAGTAGAAAGATGCCTCTGATTTCCCCAGGCAGAGAGAACACATCAAGGGGAAAGGTTGCATTAGTATTTTACCACCCTTTAAAATCAATGCTTCCCGAATGTCTGATCGAGACACTTGTTAAAAATACTAGTTCTCAATCTGGGCCTTTGAAGAGTCTGATTTGATAGGCTTCAGGTGGTACCCAGGCACTTCTCTCTCTCTCTTTTTTTTTTTTTTTTTTTGAGAAGGGGTCAAGCTCTGTCACCCAGGCGAGAGTGCAGTGACGCAATCATAACACACTGCAGCCTTGGCCTCACCAGCTCAAGCAATCCTCTGGCCTCAACTTCCTGAGTAGCTGGGACTGGAGATATGTGCCACTAAATCTGGCTAATTATTTTTTATTTTTTATTTTTATTTTTAGAGATGTAGTCTTGCTATATTGCCCAGGTTGGTCTCAAACTCCTGGCCTCAAGCAATCCTCCCACCTCGGCTCCCCAAAGTACTGAAATTGCATGTGTAAGCCACTGCACCCAGCCGGACCCCTCATTTATTAAGCTACTGGGACATTGTTATCATCAGGGCAGTTTAGGGTGAATTAAAGTAGGTGCAAGGAACATCTTTAAAGGATCAGGACCACCGAGGGAGGCTGTGGAGGTTGTACTCTGCGCAGCCAAGTAGGGAGGAGCTGGACTGAAATTTTACCAGCCCTGATGGCCAAAACATTCTTACTGGCAAGGCTGTGGGGGAACCTGAGAAACAAGGGCTTTTACATTGGTCCACCCACTGGAGCCACCTTTTTCTCAATGGCACCACGCTGCGTGTGTGTCAGCTGCTGGCCTGATCAGAATGGCCTACAGCTCTGGTTACGTGCACAGATTCCTGGGTTCTTACCCCAGATCTGTTGAAACACCACCTCTGGATGTATTTTAAACCACTGTGACTCTCATACGTGTAAAAGTTGGAGAACCACCAAATGCTTAGATTCAAAGCCTTTTTAAAAAAATTTACTTATTTATTTATTTTATTTTGTGACAGAGTCTCGCTCCATCACCCAGGCTGCAGTGCAGTGGCACAATCTCAGCTCGCTGCAACATCTGCCTCCTGAATTCAAGCAATTGTCCTGCCTTAGCTCCCCGAATAGCTGGGATTGCAGGCACCCACCACCACAACCAGTTAATTTTTTTTTGTATTTTTGGTAGAGACGGGGTTTCACCATGTTGACCAGGCTGATCTCAAACTCCTGACCTCAGGTGATCTGCCCACCTCTGCCTCCCGAAGTCCTGGGATTACAGGCATGAGCCACCGTGAGATCCAAAGCCTTTAAATAGCAATCTCTTTGACAGACATGACTTCATATTCTTTTCATCCCTAAGCTTTGTGGACTTTTCAACCCTCATCAGAAGTTGCAGGCTTGAACCCGGAGGTGGAGTTTGCAGTGAGTTGAGATCACGCCATTGCTCTCCAACCTGGGCGACAGATGAAACTCCATCTCAAAAAAAAAAAAAAAAAAAAAGAAGAAGAAGTTGCAAGTGGCACTGAACAAAAATTAGAAAGGACCTGGGACTCTAGTGCTCTAATAGCACAACCTGAAAAACCAGAGTCCATGGATCCTCAATCCCTTGGGCCAAAAGGCACACTACCAATTCCAAATACCGTTAGACCTGGAGTCTACTTATAAGAAACACATAGACCCCAGCTGTGACTGTCACTACCGGAGGCAAATGACCGCTCCTCCTAACTGCACTTCTATGTCAATGCAGATGCTATGTCTCCCTCAGTTTCCTCTTAGTTTCCACACTGTCCTGGATTCTGTTCCTTATGCTCCAGTCCTACTGCAGCTCATTTCAAAGTTTGTCTCCATTCTCTACAGAGTTTGCAAGGTCCCTGAACCTCATCTCCTTTGATATTTCATCTTATACCTGCTGCATTGCTTTCCAACCGTTGATTCCCTTTGTAGCTTTTCCTCCCTACCTCCCTGACTTTTCACCACCTGATTAACCCTTATCCACCCACAGTGTTCAGCTTTGTCCAATAAGTGCCAGGGACATGGCTTCAGGACACACTGGCTTCCTTCCTGTGGGACAGAACAAACACTTCTGGATACCTACAGCCAGTGAGGCTACATGGGGGCTACTCGGGTTCAGCTCTCCAGGAAATTGTTTACAATTTATTTATTTAGTTCTCTGACTTGGATATTGTTGTGTCTGAGTCCACCACATTTCACAAGGTGGTCTCTGATTGAAAGCTTAGAGAAATGAGACACCAGAGAAAGGGCAAAATTGAGACTCAAAGCAAAACTAAATGAACATCACTTCAAGTTTGCCTGTGGGTCTTCCACTGTGATGGAAACACTGCTGCCCCTTTCTTTGAATATTTTGTTAGAATTTTCTTTTGAATGTACATTGCATGTTCCCCCTCAATCCCTGCCTTCTGAAACAGTGAATGCCTGGAAGTGCTTGTGGTTTTACCCACTTTGAGATGCAGGGAGGAATTTCTTTCCTATTTTCAGACTCGTTTTTTCATATTGCTTGAGATTGATGCTGACTCTGCTAGTGGTAACCAGGTTTCTCCTACTCCAGAGTTTAGACGATTTTACTAGACATGTCTAGAAAGTAAGATACTTCACTTATGGAATAAACTGGTCTTTAGTGTGTTTTTGCTTGACTTCATGTAACAAGAGACATAATATAGTAGGAGATCAAAAATAATTCCTTAATGTTTTTAAATAGCTTTCCAGAGGTTAAAAAAAAACCTAGATTTTGCGGAAATCATTGGTTACGGGGAAAAAAACACCACTGCAATCTACTGATTCGTCCTACAAACAACCATCTTGTCACCAAGATGGGACAGAGTGACTTGTTATTAGCAAAGGATAATTAGAAAATGGCCATTTCTGAACATGAAAGACTACATATTTCCTATTAAATGTTATTAATGAAGTTCACTGTTTGCTTCTCTAACACAAGATTTAGTCTTATTAAGCAATTATTTTCCTTAACACTTACCCCCAGAAAACTGAGTAATGGATGGATAACCATGCTGATTTTCCATGTAACTGGGCTCAAGTGACCATTACCAACTCTCCTTAACAGAGTTAAACATCCTGTAACACAAATTTCCTGAAAAGCTTTGCTACGTGATGCACTTTCAGTGGCCCTGCATGCGGAGATCAAGGAGCAAAAGCCAGCCCTTAGACTGAAAGTGAACCTCACGCTGGAACAGAAGCACCTGCCACAAGACAAGGTTCTACGTGTGGTTAAGGGACCAACTCCAGTCACGGGGATGACACACCAGTGCAGGGGGTAACATTTCAAAGGAAGAGAAGGGTCGGGCCACATCCAGTCACCCTGCCTCAGAAGAAGGGGATTGGCTTATGCAAATTACCAAATTTGGTTCAATCGTTTTCCTCACCTGTAACTGTTTGTCTTTCATTATAGAACTAACGCCACATGTTCTCACTTACAAGTGGGAGCTAAGTGATGAGAATTCACGGACACACACAACGGAACAACAGACACTGGAGCCTTCTTGAGGGTGGAAGGTGGGAGGAGGGAAAGGAACAGAAAAAAATAACTATTAGGGCCTATGCTTGGTACCTGGCTGCTGAAATAATCTGTATAGCAAACCCCCATGACGTGAGTTGTATATGAGAAACCTGCCCTTGTACCCCTGAACCTAAAATAAAAGTTAAAAAAATGTACCCAGAGAATATGTCATGGAAAGGGAATTTCTCTTTTATTTGCCATATAGAAGAAAAGAAAAGCCCTTCTCTTACTTGGATAATGTGAAACATATTTCAGTGCTGTCCACACTGTGATAGGGTGGATTGAGGGAGAGGAGAGGTAGGAGACTGGGAAGCCAGGAGGACTCCACAGAGCATGGCTCCTCCTCCCGGAGTATCACCCAGCCCCGTGTCGTGTCTCAGGGAGAAAGTACATCCATGCTCAAATATTAACAATCATTCCCCAAAGAATGGGCTTCTGAGCAGAATAAGATTTGAAAACTAGAACTGATATTTCGATGACTTTGGAAAAGTGATCTCTTACCTTTCTTTGTTGGTTGAAGGAGAAAGCTAGGAAACCGATGTGAGTGTTTTGATTAAAAGTTTTGCCAGGGTAGTGGGTGGGCTTAGGTTTTTCTTTTCTTCTTTCAGTCTCTGGTATAAAGACACAGCAAGTCAAATCTAGGAGGATGTGAGGAATGAAGCAATGGGGAGAAAGTGCTTAGTGTAAGCGTTCTGGTTCAGATAACAATTCAAAGTTTCTAACAAGCCCATAAACGTCTGGAATCCATGCAACTGGCCTGGCGGGGTTGCAAGAAAGGATCTCCTGAGATTTGTCAGTTACTTCCTGCCCTAATCAGGACATGCATGTGTGAATATCTTTTCCCAGTGTGTCTCTACTTTCATTTCCAGGAGAAATGGTATATGTAAGTATGATTGGAATGTGGAATGAGAAAACACATTTCCTACATTATTATTAGATGATTATTTCTATAGGCCTCCCATAGTCAATAAGATCTGTCTGGTAATTTACTTAAAGTGTAATTTTAATAGAGCTCTATTTTTCTTTTCTTTTCTTTTTTCTTTTTTTTTGAGATGGAGTCTCGCTCTGTCGCCCAGGCTGGAGTACAGTGGCTGGATCTCAGCTCACTGCAAGCTCCGCCTCCCGGGTCTACACCATTCTCCTGCCTCAGCCTCCCAAGTAGCTGGGACTACAGGCGCCCGCCACCTCGCCCGGCTAGTTTTTGTATTTTTAGTAGAGAGGGGGTTTCACCGTGTTAGCCAGGATGGTCTCGATCTCCTGACCTCGTGATCTGCCCGTCTCGGCCTCCCAAAGTGCTGGGATTACAGGCTTGAGCCACCGCGCCCGGCCTAGAGCTCTATTTTTTATGTTTGTACATATATATGTGTAGGTGTATCTTACACACACACGTAATATATATATACTATATATTATATGTGTGTTTAATATGTGTATTATATATCATATATAATATACATGTGTAATATATGCACATATATTTAAAAAAATAAGGAAGAGGTAGGGCACAGTGACTCACATCTGTAATCCCAGCACTTTGGGAGGCCGAGGTGGGTGGATTACCTGGGGTCAGGAGTTCGAGACCAGTTTGGCTAACATGGTGAACCTCCATCTCTACTAAAAACACAAAAATTAGCTGGGAGTGGTGGCATGCGCCTATAATTTCAGGTACTCGGGAGGCTGAGGGAGGAGAATCACTAGAACCTGGGAGACAGAGGTTGCAGTGAGCCGAGATTGTGCTAGTGCACTCCAGCCTGGGCAAACAGAGTGAGACTCTGTCTCAAAAAAAAAAAAAAAAGAAAAAGAAAAAAGAAAGAAAGAGAGCAAAACGTTCTTGTGTGCAGAAACACAGATACAAAAATGCTAACATCTTTTTGTGTTTCAGGAAAAAGAATATGGCAGCCCCATATATGAAAAGACATGATTTTAACTCATGTCAAACTCTTTATAGGAAAGTATATGGTAAAATTTAAAGACTTTTTTTTTTTTTTTTTGTATATCTAAAAATCAATTACAGCAACTGGCTTAATGAAAAAAAATAAGTAAGAATAACACTTAGAATTTCTGTACTTTTCTCCAGGGAGCAACTGGTTAGTACTGTAAGGAATTGCAAATGTTAATATTTTCTATTTATAGGGAAAGCTTGAACGTTAAACCAGAAGTTTCAAAGACTAACTTCTGAGCCCTGAGCCTTTGCCAATACACTACATTTATTTTTGGCTCCGTGTGTGCTTACAGTTTGCTTATACCCTAAGTTCTATGCAGGCTTTGATTTTTTTCCCAAAAGATCTGTCCAACACTCCTGAGGAATTCCCCGCTCTGACAGGTTAGCGACCTTTCCACAGAGGCTGAATGCACCAGTTTGGCTCATTTGAAACAAACATAGAAAACCAGCGACGGCAATGGAGAGAACACCCAGGAACCCAGTGCTGGGGCCTCATGTCACAGCCGAAATGATTCATTAGCAATCTAGTCAACGTTCCCAGGGCACCATTGGACTGGAAGACAAAGAGAGAGATGATTTATTAAAATTAAGTTTTAAAAGTTTGACATCTTGTTCTTGGTAGTACGTTTGATGGAGATATATATACGTGTGTGTGTGTGTGTGTGTGTGTATACAATCTTAGACTCTATCCTTCCTAGTCCGTAAAATACGTGATGGGAGATTTTATAAGTGAAGGAGTACTCCTCTGGGCCAAACATGTGGAAAAAACATTACAAAAAGCAATACCCCAATTATGAAGCTTAATTATATCTAGTTAATAAAGGACAAACAAACTTCTTATAAAAAGACAAAAGGAATCAAACTCTAATTTTATTTTATTTTAAATGTGCTGAGCCCAGTGATTAAATTTTTCGAAGGTGAAGTCTGAATGGCCCTATATGCCTGGAATTTAACAAATCGTAGGTTGTGGTGAATAATGTATTCAACAAACATATTAAAGAGGCTTGGATATGAGAAAACAAGCTAATCTTTAGTTTAGTTTTCAAAAGATGTGAGGTTCAGAATGATTATTAAGGTAATGATTTTAATTTAGAGAAGATTTGAGAACGTGTAGCCAATCTATTAGAGGCCAGGAGAGCTACAGGCGAGTTCTGGGCAATCATTCAATTATCAGTTTTTAATTATTTATGTGGCAAGTACTGTGCTAGGCAATGGATATATACAAATAAAGAATAAAACACTCATGAGCTAGTGAGTGGACATGGAACACATTATTGTTAGGCACCATGCCAAGTGCCATGGTAGAGATGGCAACAAAGTATTCTAGAGGAACACAGAGTCACAAGATACTACTGGCCTCAGAGAACTGGGAAAGCTTTTTTTATTTTTATTTTTAAAAAGAGATGGGATCCTGCTCTGTTGCCCTGGCTGTATTGCAGTGGCACCATCACTGCAGCCTCAGACTCCTGGCCTCAAGTATTCTTCCCAGGTTCACCTCCCCAAAGCACTGGGATTACAGGTGTGAGTCGCTACGCCTGACCAGATGAGGTGATCTTTGAATTGGGTCTTGAAGGAAGAGCAGGCATGTTCCCGATGACAGAAGAGCCAGTCCTTCCAGACAAGAGGAGTTCCCAATGCCAAGATATGGAGTCCTAAAATCACCAGATCTTTTAGAGAAGCTGAATGCTGCTGGAGTGTAGTTTGCTTGTAGGTAAGTACAGGGTAAGAGTTGAGCTCTGTGGATAGATTTTCCCACTGTTTCCCTGCATTATCCTTGTCTCCTTACTTAGTTTATAAAGTTAGACAGAAGGATCTCTAAGTTTCAAAATTTTATGATCCTATCAAATTTGGGGAAAAAAATCTGTTCCTAGTTAGATGAAAAGAACTCTTTGGGGTGAACAAGGGTGTGGGATTGTTTCCATGAAAATGAAGGTTTGCAGCTGCCTCAAACAGCTACATTAAACAAAAAGGAACAACAAGACTTTTTTTTTTATTTTTAGCACATCTTCTTGACATGTGCTGCTAGCACTATTCAGAAGGCAAATAATTTTTCCTCCAATAATGAATAAGTTTCTTTTTAGTTTCTTTAATTAGACTCCCTCAGCAAATGGAAAGTTTTCATCCTGGTATCATTAGATGAAAAAGTGTGTGTTTTAAAAACAGCCAACCTACTTCTAAGAGCAAGATGAATACATATTTATTGTCATTTAACTATAGATATGTACAAATGCAGGAAACTGAGGCTCCAAGTTCTGGGTGGAACTTTCTGATCACAAGTTCTTTGCAGACTTCAGAAAGCACAGTGGACCTCAAGTTATTGAGATGAAAGGAATGACCTGTAAAATTGATATGCTCATTAATGAAAGAGAAATAAATATCTATTCCACACATAACATATAATCTCAATTAAAAACATAAAAGTTGAAAAAATAAGGTGAGTTTATAAAAGTCAGACATTTGGGATTTTTTTTCAATACTTAATATTGAAAATTATTATGACTTGATTATTTAAGTAATTTCACTTTAACTCATAAATACAGAGATTAGCTAAACTTTAAATTTTAACTGATACACAAAGCTCCAGGAAAAGATAATTGCTAGTATTACAAAGTCATTTTTTAAAAAATCAGAAAAAAGCAATTATCTGCATTTTAAAATTTTAAATTTTAATTTGTTTTGTTTTTATTCTTTTTTTTTTTTTTTTTTGAGACTGCATCTTGCTCTGTTGCCCAAGCTGGAGTGCAGTGGCACGATCTTGGCTCACTGTAACCTCCACGAGTTCAAGTGATTCTCGTGCCTCAGCCTCCCAAATAGCTGATACTAGAAGCATGGGCCACCATCCCTGGCTAATTTTTGGATTTTTAGTAGAGACAGGGTTTTGACATGTTGCCCAGCCTTGTCTTGACCTCATGAGTTCAAGTGATCTGCCCGCTTCGGCCTCCCAAAGGGCTAAGATTACAAGCATGAGCCACTGCACCTGGCTATAATTTGTTTTATTTTCATCTCCAAAGTTTTAAAGAGTACTTGAGACTTTTTGCTTCTTTGAGATCTGTGATTAAAGACCACTGATTGCTCTGACATAAGCAACTTCACCCCAAACACCTTTTTACACTCTCTGAAATGGAAAAACGTGTGTCATATAGGAAACCTTTGTGTTTCCCTGTTCCAACACTCTCATAGCTACTGGCCCACCTGCCCAAAGCATATCCACCTTTTAACATCAGATTCGAACTATCTCCCCTGTAAAACATCCGCTTGGTCATCTCTGCTTGAATAACCACTAGTTTCTGCTCAGAAGTTCTTCATTACCTATTCCCCATCACTTCACTGGTAATCAGACCCATGCTGGCTTTTTAATAATTATCCTCGGCTCTTTGATAGGTGACTCTAAGTAGGTTCTGGTGTTAACACCTCAATCTACTCAATAAGGTCATTGATGCTTGGGGACACAGACCTTTTCTTTTTGTCACCTCCACAGAGTTTACCTCAGTAAATATTTGTTGATTTTGAATAACTGGTTAATTCAACAAACATTTGCCTGGCAGCTGCCATGTGAAACTAGCATAGGTCCTGTATCTTTTTCCAGGTTTGTCATTAAAGGCTGCCAGCAAACTCAAAGTAATTTAAATGTAAAAATCTGTATCCCTTATAGATGAGTTATTTATGTAAGTTAATGATTTGAAAGTTTTTATTTGGCAAAAAAGAGGAAGAAGGAAAAGGAGGAAGAAGAGAAGGAGGAGAAAGAGAAGGAAAAGAAATGGAAACATTTATGGGGCTTTTACAAATCTAAATGTTTATTTTCTATATGTTTATTTCACAGCATTACTATTTATGTCACAGGTTTATGGCTAATGGTGTGACGAGAAAAGGAATACATGCTATCTTTCTGAACTTAGGGACTTCCCATGGCTCTCTTGAAAGAGTTGAGAGCCTCCTTCCAAAAAAGTCCCATAACCTATGTGATGTCAGTATGTCAGCATCCTCAGTGGCATGATGACTGTCTTTGTTCATTTGGTGTTGCTGTAACAGAATATCTGAGACTGGGTAGTTTATAAAGAACAGAGGTTTATTTGGCCTACAATTCTGGTGACTGGAAAATTCAAGATTAAGCACCTGCAACTGATGAGGTTCTCGGGCTGTTTCAACTCACTGCGGAAAGTGGAAGAGGAGCCAACCATGTGCACAGATCACATGGTGAGAGAGGAAGCAAGAGAGTAAGGAAAGCTGTGGCAGGCTCTGTTACACAACCAGCTGTGGAAGGAGCTAATAGAATGAGAATTTACTCACTGACCTGTGGAGAGTGTTAATTTATTCATCAAGGATCCACACCCTCCAGGACCCAAACACTTTTCACTGAGCCGTAAATCCAACATGGGGGATCAAATTTCAAAACTAAGTTTGGAGGGGAAAAAACATCCACACCATAGAAAATGACCTTATCAATAACCTAGTGGAAATGACAGGGCAGGGGAATTTGAGTTCAAGAACCCATTTTTTAATCTAGCTGTATTACTTAGCTTAGGCACTCAGCTTCACTTCTTGGAAAATCAGGGAAAATTATTATCATGATAATTATAATAAAGTTATCTTCATAGGGTTGATATAGAAAAAAGAACATGAGTATGCAAGAAAAAGTATTTGAAAGCCTTTGAAAAAGTAGTTAGGATAACAAATTTCGCGTTGGTCCATCAGTCCTTCACAATCATTCAAAAAATATTATTGTCCCATATTATGATCCAGCCACCACGGATTTTGAAACTTGCTTAATTATGGCACTCAATAATAACATTGCCACATAATCTTGTTTTGTTCCTTGTAGATGAATGTTTTTTCTTAGAGGAACGTGTTTTTCTTTCAGAGGACAGCTCCGGCTCTTTCATTTCCCTGTATTTTAGGTAAGTTCCAAGGACTTAATAATAGACTTAGGTTCCTCATAATTGATGTCAAATCACAGCATTAAATATATTGCAAAAAATTATAAAACAGAGGGCAGCATTTTTTTAAAAAAACAAGGAGTTTTAATGCATGTAAGCTGTGCTAAAAGAGATAAAAGTATTGGATCATGGAGTTCAAATCTGCAAAACCACAAAAAGTAGTTTATTTATCTGGTAATAGAAGGCTATGAACAAAAAGAATTGTGACTAAACACTGTACCCAAGTCGGTAAATTTCTTTCTAACAGGGGGTGGAAATTAGTGCTTCTGAAACTACTTTGCATGTGTCCCAGGTGTGAACAAATGGGTACATATGAGGAGCCAGATTTCTCATGGTCAGATACGAAGTTAAAAATAAGGAAGAGGGCCGGGCGCGGTGGCTCAAGCCTGTAATCCCAGCACTTTGGGAGGCCGAGACGGGCGGATCACAAGGTCAGGAGATCGAGACCATCCTGGCTAACACGGTGAAACCCCGTCTCTACTAAAAAATACAAAAAACTAGCCGGGCGAGGTGGCGGGCGCCTGTAGTCCCAGCTACTCGGGAGGCTGAGGCAGGAGAATGGCGTGAACCCGGGAGGCGGAGCTTGCAGTGAGCTGAGATCCGGCCACTGCACTCCAGCCCCGGCGACAGAGTGAGACTCCGTCTCAAAAAAAAAAAAAAAAAAAAAAAAAAATAAGGAAGAGGTGAAGCTCAGAATGAACCCTGTGGCTCTAGATTAGAGTCAGAGGTATCAATATAAGCTCCTGTTTATGTTCATATATATGCAAATAGATAGAAAAAGAAATAATCTTAGATGTGCATATGTATGAGTTAGTATGCAAACGTATGTTGACTCAGCAGCAGTAGCACCCCAATGGCAATAAGCACACTCAGTGCCCAGATTTTGGTTTCCACATATCATTCTCCAATAAAAGGAAGCAGGGCTCCTTGGAGAAATGGCTGATTCTAGAGCTGGGGCAAGGAAAATACAAGACAGTTGTGGAGCATTTTGTAGTGCCAGAAAGTAAGGAAGCACTAATGAGAAGCAGAAGGAGGAGTGGACGGGTGGGAGGAAGAGGAGAAAGGGGGAAAAGGAAGGATGGAAGGATCAGAAGCAGAAGGAGGAGGGGAAGAATCAAGAGGAAGAGGAGGAGAAAGAAGAGGAGGAGGAAGAAGGGTAAAGAGGGGAAGGAGGAGGAGTGAGGGGCAGGAAGATGAGGGGAAGGATTAGGGGGAGGAGGACTAGGACTAGAAGGAAGAAGAAGCGGAAGAAAAGGAAGAGGAGAAAGAGGAAGAGAAAGAGCTGCATTAAAAGGACCGAAAAGCCAACCTGAAAGGGCTCCCTATTGACAAACCTGGAATAATTTGAGCAACCAAATAAATAACGATAGCATTGGATTATAACACAAAGAATAAAATAAGTATTGATGAGTCCATACTGGTATAAATGAATGAATGAAGGTGTGAGAAGGGGCATCTCTTTCTTACAGAAGAATGCCAAACAGTATATGTAGATACTCCCCGCTCCAGGAGGTAGACCTTAATTTCCTTATCCTTGAGTGAGGGATGAACTTAGGGACTCAATGCCAAAACACAGAGAACGGAAAGGAAAACATAACTTTACAGAGTAGAAACTTGGAAGATACCATCTTAACCAAGCGGTAAGTCATGTGAATATCACCTACCACCTAATATGATGTGAAGAGAGCTGAAAACCTCATCTCTGAGATATTCTTATGAAAAACAAACCCTGGGAGCAATCTTTTTTTTTTTTTTTTTTTTTTTTTTTTGAGACAGTCTCATTCTGTCTCCCAGGCTGGAGTGTAGTGATGAAATCTCGGCTCAGTGTAACCTCCACCTCCCGGGTTCAAGCGATTCTCCTGCCTCAGCCTCCTGAGTAGCTGGGACTACAGCTACTCACAACACCATGCCCAGCTAATTTTTGTATTTTTAGTAGAGACGGGGTTTTGCCATGTTGGCCAGGCTGGTCTCGAACTCCTGACCTCAGGTGATCTGCCTGCCTTGGCCTCCCCAAGCGCTGGGATTACAGGTGTGAGCCACCGCACCTGGGCCCCTGGGGTCAATAATGAAGAAAAAACATGGAACTAACCCAAATTGGGGGAAATTCTATAAAATACCTGGCCTATACCCTTCAAAATTTCTGGATCATGAAAAACAAGGAAAAATAAGAAAATGTTATACACCAGAAGAGAAACTAAAGAGACATGACTACTAAATGCAATGTGGTTTCCTGGATTACATTCTGAAACAGAAAAAAATACATTTTATTTAAAAAAACACAAATAATGTCTGTAGTTTAGTTAAACAGTACTATTCCTTAGTTTTGTCAAACGTACCATGGTCATGTAAGATGTTAACATTAGGAGAAACTGGGTGAAGAGTATGAATATTATATTTGCAACCTGAAAGTATTACAAAATAAAATGTTTATTTCAAAATTTTTTTCATTTTGGCAATAAAAAAATGAGGTACTGATATATGCTACAATTTTGATAAATCTTGAAAACATTATGTTACATGAAAAAAGTGAGTCAAAAACGACCCTGTATTACAAGGTTCCATTCATATGAAATGGAACCATCCGTTTGTCTGAAACAGGCAAATCTCTAGAAACAGAAAATAGATTAGTGGTTGCCTAGGACTGGAGGGAGAAGAGGAAGGGGAGTCACCACTAATGGGTGCAGGTTTTTCAGAGAGTGGTGAAAATGTCCAAAAATTGATGGTGGTTATGGTTCGTATTTAAATATGAATACTCTAAAAACCATTGAACTGTAAAGTTTAAAGAGATGAATGATATGATATGTGAATTATATCTCAATAAAGCTGTTTTTAGAACAAATTCTCCTGGGCAGGTTTTTTCTGTGACTGGATGCTGAAGTTCAAACAACATCATTAGACTTAAACTTGATTTTTCTGCATTTCTTGGTTCTACCTTCTTTTATGTTGGTGACCCCTCAGCTCCACATGGCACCTTCAGGCTCAAATTGTATTCACTTCTCAACACTCTGGTGGTATGAGCTTGTTGTTCTACCTACGGTCCCGACAAAAATCTCATTTCACTTTATTTTTTATTTTTTGAGGTGGGGGATCTTGCTATGTTGCTTAGGCTGGTCTCAAACTCCTAGACTCAAGCGATCCTCCCACCTCAGTCTCCGGAGTAGCTGGACTACACGTGCAAGTTCTGATTGGATGATTAGAAAGTTTCTAAACCAAACTCCTCCCAAGTTTGTGTAATAGGATGGGGGGGAGGGGTGGATAGGTTTGCGTGGCATTGATAGTTACTCAGACGACAAACAAAGAAACAAACAAAACCCATCATTCTGTTAACAGGAAAAATATGAGTTAATGCTGAGTAGCAAAATAGTATTTATCTACCCTTTCTTGGTCAGTATGTAGAACTCGAAAGAAACGAATCTTAATGAAATGAATGAGTTTCCCTTAGAAAAAAAAGTAAATAAATATTTATGCTGTATTTCTAAATTTTTCTCTTGGTATTCAACAGAAAAAAAGAAAAATCAACAGGAATAGAAAAAAAAAAAATTGTACCCGTTTTGAGATACTCTCAAATACAGTATACAAAAGTACTGGTGCTTTCTCTTTGTAGCAATTTAATTGGTTTCTAACTTTACTCAGGCGGGGAAATATGATATACCGCCGACTAAAATGCAGACTGTTTCATGACAGGATAAAACTGTTCACTGTTGCAGCCATTGGCCACAGGTCACTATTCAAATACAAATTGAAATTAGTTACAGTGAAATGCAATTTAAAATTCAGTAACTTAGTTGTGTTAGTCACCGTTTTCAGTGTTCAGTGGTGGCATGTGACTAGTGGCTAATGTGTAACAAAGAATATTTCCATCATGAAAAAAATTCCACTATTGAACAGCAACAGTTTAAACTATTTTATTTTTTATTTACTCATTCATTCATTCATGTTTTTAGAGATAAGGCTGGAGGGCAGTGGCACAATAGCTCTCTGCAGCCTCAAACTCCTGGGTTCAAGCGATCCTTCTGTCTCCGCCTCCCAAGTAACTGGGACTATGGGTGCAAGCCGCCACACCCAGCTAATTTGTTTTATTTTATTTTATTTTATTTTATTTTGTTTTATTTTATTTTATTTTATTTTATTTTTTGTGGAGACGGGGGTCTCTCTTTGTTGCCCAGGTTGGTCTCAAACTCTTGGCTTCAAGCTATCCTCCCACCTCAGCCTAGCTCTGGGATTTACTGGTATGAACTATCATGCCTGGCCCTGTTATATTTATTTCTAGAGTTTTCTCAGACATCAGATTCTTGAAAGCATCTCACATACAATTTTATTAGGCAGACAAAAACAAAGAAAGACTCACACTTAGTTACCTTCATCTCCTGAATATTCAGATGACTCCACTCTTAAGAGGTTAGCTGGATGCCCTTCAGTGGTTACAGTTAACTGTCCATCCCGATGTGGCGTTGCAGTCCTTCGTGGCTAGACCCCAGAGTGTCTCTGTCTAGCAAGCAGTGAGTATCGCTAGTTCCCTTTCTTACTTCATACTGTATCCCTTGGTAAGTTCATTTGTGAGGGCATCGCTCACCGTAGACAGAGCCCCAAAGTGCTCTAAAGTGGAGCCAAGCACGTTTGCTCCTGGTCACAGCTGCTGTCACCACAGATACGCAGTGGCCCTTTGCATGCCAACATTGCCAGTTCAACCAGCACATTGAATCTTTTATTGAAATTGGCAGAATCACAAAAATCAATCCCACAACACATGCTTGGATCACCTTGATCCCTTCTGCTCTTCTCAGCTTCTCAAGCAGACAGAGGACACCAGGGCTCTCTGTGTTGTGGTCTTTGCATGCCCTAGCACAGGGCTTTCTGGTTGTCTTCCCACAAATTAGAAGAGCCAAGCAAACATGCAGTTGGTCGGACAGTGCCCCTCACTCTGGGTAAGTGGGTGGGATGAGGGGTATGGTCAACTCCCTGAAGACTCGGAGCGAATACTGCCAAGGCACTATTTCCATTCCAATATTCCAAGCTACCAGCACCATGTTCTCCTATCTGGGCTTTTCCTTAAGATCCTGTCCTCTCTGAGCCCCTAGAGACAATGCCTTTGCACATTTCACCCACAGAACTCTACATAGCACCAGGTTACACTGAATTGATAGCAGATCGTTGTTGACAGAGGTTTGCCATCTAGAGACCTTACTGTACAGTTTTACTTGTTTAGTCAGACCAGTAAATGTGTAAACGTTCCTCACACCTGTAATCTGAGTACTTTGGGAGGCCAAGGCAGGGGGATTGCCTCAGCTCAGGAGTTCAAGACCAGCCTGGGCAACATGGTGAAACCCCGTGTCTACTAAAATACAAAAGAAATTAGCTGGGCGTGGCGGTGTACGCCTGTAGTCCCAGCTACTCTGGAGGGTGAGGCACGAGAATCACTTGAACCCAGGAGATGGAGGTTGCAGTGAGCTGAGATCGCGCCACTGCACTCCAGCCTGGGAGACAGAGTGAGACTCTGTCTCCACAAAAAAATAAAAATAAAAATAAATAAAATTAAAATGTGTAAATGTTCTTGTGAAATTGCTGCTTAAAGCACTTGCAAAAATAACTCAGTTTTGGATTTTAAAATATAGGAAATACAAATACGCCAGTGCAGTGGCTCACGCCTGTAATCCTAGCACTTTGGGAGGCAGAGGCAGGCAGATCACCTGAGGTCAGGAGTTCGAGACCAGCCTGACCAACATGGTGAAACCCCGTCTCTACTTAAAAAAAAAAAAAAAAAACACCACATTAGCTGGGCGTGGTAGTGGGTGCCTGTAATCCCAGCTACTTGGGAGGCTGAGGCACGAGAATCACTTGAACCCAGGAGGTGGAGCTTGAGGTGAGCTGAGATCACACCACTGCACTCCAGCCTGGGCAACAGAGCAAGATTCCATCTCAAAAAAAAAAAAAAAAAAAAGCAAAAAGGAAATAATCCAGATCTTTCTCAATTGAATAAGTTAAAACCATAAAAAGGTTTTTGCATAACAGCTTTACTGAAGTGTAATTGACATACACTACTGCCACGTTCAAAGTATGAATTTGATAGGTTTTGACATATAGGAAACCTTTGCCATAATCAAGATAATGAATTGCCAGGCTGCAGTGGTGCAATCACAGCTCACTGCAGCCTCAAACTTCTGGGTTAAAGCGATCCTCCCGCCTCGGCCTCCCATGTAGATGGAATTACAGGCATATGCCACCATCCCTGGCTTTTTTTTTTTTTTTTCCATTTTCAGTAGAGATGGGGTCTTGCTGTGTCGCCCAAGCTGGTCTTGAACTCTTGGGCTATAGTGATCCTCCCACCTCGTCCTGTCAAAGTGCTGGGATAACAGGCATGAGCCACTGCAAGCTAGCTCATATGTATTCTTTGGTAAAGTTTCTGTTCAGATATTTTGACCATCTTTAAAAGTAGGTGTTTGTTTTCATATTATTGAGTTTTGAGAGTACTTTATATACAAGTTCTGGACATGAGTCTTTTAACAGATGTGTGATTTGTAAATATTTTCTTCCAGTCAGCGGCTTGTCTTTTTAATCTCTTAAGATGTTTTTGAAAGAGTAGAATTTCTTGACTTTGATGAAGCCCAGTTTATGATGTTTTAGTGCATTGTACTTCTGGTGTTGTAGATAAGAAAAGTTCACTTAGTCCAAGGCCATATAGATTTTCTCCTGTGTTTACTTCTAGAAGCTTTATAGTTTTAGGTTTCACAATTACATCTATTATCTGAGTTAATTTTTGAGTGGTGTGAAGTACAGATCACAGGCTTTTTTTTTTTTTTTTTTGCATCCAAAAATTAACTTTTCTAACACTGTAGTTGAAATGACTCTCTTTTTATCACTGAATTGTTCCTGTACCTTTGTTGAAAACCAACTGACCATATATGCACAGGTCTGTTTCTAAACTCCGTTTTGTTTAGTTACTCTCAAATAACTGATCTCAAGTCAAAACTACATTGTCTAGGTTACTGTAACTTTATAAGTCTTACAGTTTGTTGGTGTGTTGTGCTACCTAACTGCAAGACTTATTATAAAGTGGTTCTTATTTTTCAAAATTATTTTGCTATTCTAGGTTCTTTGCATTTCCATATTGTAAATTCAGTTTGTCAATTCCACAAAAACAGCCTGCTAGAATTTTGACTAGGATTGCACTGTATCTCCTATATGTGGAGTACATCATAATAATATTGAATCCTTCAATCCATGAAAATAGTACAATTCTATTTATTTTGGTTTTCTTTAATTTCTCTCAGCAATATTTATAGTTTGTAGTGTACAAGGGCTGTACTTTTTTGTTAGATTTATCCCTATTTCATATTTTTAATGTTATCATAAATGGCATTTTTAAATTTTCAATTTCCAGTTGTTATTTGCTAGCATACAGAAACATAACGTATTTTTTTGTGTTGATATTGCATCCTACATCCATGCTAAGCTTACTTACTAATTCTAATAGCATTTGTAGAGTCCATCAGATTTTCTGTGTATGGAGTCATGTCTGTCGGAAATAAAGAGAGATTTATGCCTTCCTTTTCAATTTGGACATCTTTAAATTCTTATACTTGCTACTGCATTGGCTAGACCCTCCAGTACAATGTCAAATAGTAGTAGTGGCATTGGACATCCTTGACTTGTTTCCGATCTTGGGAAAGCTTTCAGTCTTTCATCATTGAGTATGTTAACTGTAGTTTCCTTGTGGATTGCTTTGTCAGACAGAGGAAGTTCACTTCCATTCTGCATTAGCTGAGAGTTGCTTTTTTTTTTTTTTTTTTACATCAGGAATGAATGCCAATTGTTGTGAAATAATTTTTCTGTATCTTTTGAGATGACAATGTGGAGGTTTCATTAGTCTGATAATATGATGAATTACGTTAATTTGTTATTTTTAAATCAACCTGCATTTCTGGGATAAACAAAATGTTTTTTAAAACAGAGAAATTTGGCTGGGCGCGGTGGCTCACACCTGTAATCCTAACACTTTGGGAGGCTGAGGCAGGTGGATCACGAAGTCAGGAGATGACACCATCCTGGCTAACACGATGAAACCCCGTCTCTACTAAAAAACACAAAAAAACTAGCCAGGCGTGGTGGTGGGCGCCTGTAGTCCCAGCTACTCAGGAGGCTGAGGCACGAGAATGGCGTGAACCCGGGAGGTGGAGCTTGCAGTGAGCCGAGATCGCGCCACTGCACTCCAGCCTGGGCGACAGAGCAATACTCCGTCTCAAAAAAAAAAAAAAAAAAAACCCAGAAATTCATCGGGTTGGATTTAAGTTAAATTAATCTGACAGTTTGGTTATTGCAGCACAATTTATTAAATCATGTAAGATGAGTTATTTTTCTAGTTATGACTGTTTTCAATAAATCTCAAAAAATTTGTTAACTTTTCAGTGAAACTGTATTAAAATAAGTGAAATTTGTAGTGATCATTAGTTTACCAAGGTAAAATGCAATATATTCTTCTCTTCAGTCTATTTAGAAATTAGAAAATAACTGAAGTGTCTGCTTTTCATGAGATCTTAGGCATTTCCAAATACGTAAGTTTTTAGTCTAAGGCAAAGTATTTTGTGTGGTTCTACCTATTTACACAACCCTCTCTTTTCCCTCTATTTTATGAAACTATTAGTTGAGAACTAGCCTAAATCAACTCCCTTTATGAGACATCTTCTCAAAGGAGGTTGCAGGATTACTGCCGTGGGTGATCCTCGTAGCCTACAGAGGGAGGTGAACATCAACGCTTAAACACTAATACCACCCGTTAGCTACTGCTCCTAAAAGAGACGGACAGGAAATATACATGATCAAATTTCACTTTAAACTCAGGGCAGGAAGTAACTATCCTCATCAAAAGGGAATTAAAAGATTCCCTCAGGCCTCAGAAGACAGGGAGGCTGTTTGTACTACTGAGAAGGTTGCCAAAGTGAGAAGGCAGATAATGAGCTCTTCAGATGTGGGGACAGAGCCAAGCAGACATCAGCTCTTTCATTAACCAGTGAATCAGGTGAAGCAGATTGGAAGGAATTCAAGCCTTCAGAAGAAGGAAGATGATCAAGACTTCATCCTCAAGGTTGTTAAGCAAGTACATAAGCAAAGCCAGGAATTTTTGCCTGGTGGCTGGTGGTGCAGGATTTGGGAACAGGGAGACCAGGGTTGAGTGGGGACTGCACAATTTCTTACCTGTCTCTCCTTTCATTTTCTTTCTGGGCCATCCCAGTTTTCTTATTTGTGTTGTTGTGAGATGAAGTAAGTAAAGCAACTAGCGCACTACTGGTACTTCACATGTAATAGAATAAAGATGCCATTCATAACCCTGACTGGCTTCTAGAAAGGATTCTGTTCAATAGAAGGCCGCTTCATGCTGCTGTCGGCTTAACAGGTTTGTGTGTGCTGAGAGCATGAGCTGGGAAGCGTTGACTTGCTTTGCACATTAAAGAAGCAGAATATGGAGTTTCCAAGGCAGTCTTGGTGGGAAAGGAGCAGAGAAGTGAGTATGAGTAGAAAAAGGCAGTGAGGCTGGGCATAGTGGCTCACTCCTGTGATCCCAGCACTTTGGGAGGCTAAGTTGGGTGGATCTCAAGGTCAGGAGTTCAGAGACCAGCCCTGGGCAACATGGGAAACCCCGTCTCTACTAAAATACAAAAAAATTAGCTGGGTGTGGTGGTGTGCGCCTGTAATTCCAGCTACTCAAGAGGCTGAGGCAGGAGAATTGTGTGAACCTGGGAGGCAGAGGTTGCAGTGAGCCAAGATCACACCATTGCACTCCAGCCTGGGCGACAGTGTGAGACTCCATCTCAAAAAAAAAAAAAAAAAAAAAAGAGAAAGGAAAGCCAGTGAGAGGGAAGGCCAGTGAGTGAGAAACCCTCAAGGGTTAGGGCAAGAACACCTCTAACAGCCGAATGCCACATGTTGTGGGTGAAAATGTCATAGACTTTCCCCATATGTTGCAGAGGTATGCAAAATGGAAACTCTTCATTTCTCTGCAATTGAACTAGAATTTGAGTGCCCCTTTCCACCTGGTAGTGAAAAAAGTAATCTGAGTCAAGGTCAGTTCAGACACTTAGGATTTAAAACTCAGCGAATAATTGCTGTCTTCCCAATCAAGTCCACTTCTTCCTCAGCTCTTCTCTCCCTTCTGCCCAGGAGGTAATATAAATTCCAGAAGGAAAGGATTTTAAGTGTCATCCAGGTCAGGGAAGAGAATGCTTTATCCCCAGTCATCTTTTATCCTTCTCTGGCTGCTACTGAGCTGAAACTTATCCCCCCAGGCCTCTGGGTGCATGACCCACTGCTTATGCCAAAATGACCACTGTTCTCCCAAGGACTCTGGTTACCTGTTCCATGCAAACCACCTGTGTCCTCCTCACTGGGACATGGAAATCAGATTCGTTCACATCTCTATTAGTCTATTTTGCATTGCTATAAAGGAATTCCTGAGGCTGGATAATTTATAAAGAAAACAGGTTTATTTAGATCATGGTTCTGAAAGCTGTACAGAAAGCATGGCACTGGCATTTGCTCAACTTCTGGTGAGGCCTCAGGAAGTTTTTGCTCAGGGCACAAGTTGAAGGGGGGGCTGGCATGTCATATAGAAAGAGAGGAAGCAATAGAGAGAGCAGGAGGTGTCAGGCTCCTTTAAACAACCAGCTGTTACATGAGCTAAGAAAGCAAGAACTCATTCATGACCATGGGGAGGCCATTCTTGAGGAATCCACCCTCATGGCCCACCTCTAACATGGGGAATCACGTGTTTCACATGATTTCAACATGAGACTTAGAGTGAACACACATCCAAATCCTATCAGTGTCCACTAGTCTAGGTGTCATCTCCATCCTCCTCTCAGGGGCCACAAGCAACTTTCTGCCACTGTCCCCTTATCACCCTGGAGGTCCATGAGGCCAACTGTCAGGGTGTCTCCCTCAGAATTTGCTGGCTGGGATGGATGCTGAGTTTCTCCCTGAAATTCACAGTCTTCCCAGGTTTATCCACTGAGAAGGAAGGCCAAGTCCTTTCTTGTGTTGGCTCCCATAAACCCATATTAGATTTTCAGTTTTCTTCCCCACTTCAACATGGCCTAGGGGGAGGTGAAGCTAGGGGTCAGAGACACAGGCAAACTCACTCTTTTGTTCTCCTCTCCTCTTTGAAGTTCTTTCCCCAATTCAAGCAAAGTGTTTTATCTTCTTGTGTGGCTGGAAATGGGCTCTTCATCTTTCTCCTTCTCAAGGATTGTTTATGGGTAAACACTGTGTTTTCTGCCTTCAGGCATTGGCTCTTGATAATAAAAGCCATGTTTTTGGAATTCAGAAAACATTTTTGTCTTCAGGTGCTGTGGTTCTCAGCTCGTCTCTGCTACTCCAGGGCTTTTTGTCTGTAACTTCTATCTGACTCCCTCTGCAGTGTAGGTGAAAGATGCTACAGGTGCTGGACCAGTGAGAAGAAAGGGGAAGATCAAAGGAAATGTAAGGAAGGAAAACTTCAGCTGGCGTTTCAAACATTATTCACTACACTAATATGTGTTTTTAGGTTGGTAGTACTGTGTGGGATGAAGTGACCCTTCTATGGAAGCTAAACATCTTCGGTAGAGTCTATATTTTTGCAAATATTTGGTTCGAATTGTTTTTTATTGGAAATCTAGAAAAAAGCTGGGGTGTAAGTCTGAGATGATATAGTACAGAAGAGCAGCAATGGAAACCTGGAGCCCACGTTGACCTTGAGCGTATAAACTCCCCCACACCCATCTAAAAATCTGCAGACGTGTGGACTTTCCTGTGGTATGGACTGTGGACTCAAGCTCATTCTATCTCAGAGTGAAGATTTCCTCGCTGACATCTGAGTTAAATAAGAAAGGGCCAAAAAATGTTAGGTAACTGTAGTAGTCATAGCAGAAGTAGGAGTTGTGGTGGTAGGAATGTTCCTGAAGAATCAGACACTCCAATGTGGACTGGCTGGGGAAAGAACAACGTGAAACAAGATCAGGACAGGAGGCATCTCTTCAGCAAGGCTGGTGTAGGGACCTAGACAAGAGAAATGGGACCTGATATCCTAACCCACCTAATACCGCCTGTAACTCATTATCTACAACAGAAATTAGTGCTCTCAAGGGCCTCAATTGGTAACCAATCAATGTCTGATTTGCTGACCTTCCAGGCGAGTGATATCACTGGGCATCTGGGTAGATGTGTTGCTATGAATGAATACTTCGGGGTTGTCTGAAAAAGGATAGGATAAGTGTATTAGACAGGGTTCTCCAGAGAAACAGAACCAATAGGATATATTAGTTTCATATATATCATGTAAAAAATGAAATTTATTTTAAGTAATTAGCACACACGATTGCAGGGGCTGGCAAGCACAAAATCTACAAGGCAGGCTTGCTGCAGTTCTGGCAAAAGTTGGTGCTGCATTCTTTACTCCTAAGGCAGTTTTGAGGCTGAATTATTTCCTTTTTAGGGGTCCTGAACCTTTTCTCTAAAGCCTTTCAACTGATTGAAAGAGGCCCACCCATGTTATAGAGGGTAATCTGTTTTTCTCACTGATTCAAATGTTAAACACATCTATAAAAATATCTTCACAGCAACATCTAGACTGGTGTTTGGCCCAACAACAGGGTACCATAGCTTACCCAAGTTGACACATAAAATTAACCACCACAATAAAGGTTTTTATTTTCTTTAGAATAGAAACATCCGAGTAGGGCAGACTGGGAAGATGAGGACAGGGCTCACATGGCCTAGTGTTTGTCCCCCTCTGGTTACTCAGGTTTCAGCAGCAATGGAAACATGGGTGAGCCCCAAACTAGGAGAGCTTCCTGAGAAATTCTGTGGACGCTGGGCTCAGGCAGAGCTGCACTGAGGCTGAGAGATTAAGATGTGACCTAAAGTTGGGAAGAGAGGCATCCTCCCCACTTCTACAGAAAACCCAGCATGGCACTGGCCCTTCAAAGTGGTCAGTCTGAAAGTTCCAGAAAACAACACTCTTGGCGTGGATGTTAATCTCACTGAAGGGCCCAGTGGCACTGGCGAGGATGAGGTATCCCCCAGTAGGAGTTTCCATATGGCAGAATGTGGAGTGGAGCGTGAGGATAACAGGTGGTCCCGGGTCTGTCTGAGCAAGCTTCTAGGAATAGCTAGACATGCCTGTGAGGAGTTTTTCTGGAGACAGGAATTTGTGTGTTTTTGTTTTGCTTTGTTTTCTTTTGTTTTGAGACAGGGTTTCACTCTGTCACCTGGGCTGGAATGCAGTGGTGCCATCTTGGCCCACTGCAATCTCCGCCTCCTGGACTCAAGCGATCCTCCCGCTTTAGCCTTCCTGAGTAGCTGGGACTACAGGTGCATGCCACCATACCTGGCTAATTTCTTGTATTTTTGGTAGAAACGGGGTTTCACCATTTTGCCCAGGCTGGTCTTGAACTCTTGAGCTCAAGCGATCTGCCTGCCTTGGCCTCCCAAAGTGCTGGGATTACAGGCTGAACCACCTTGCCTGGCCAGAGACAGGAATTTCAGAATGAGCAAGTGGAAACAGTGGGCCGGTGGAAGCCACATCCACAGGTTAGAAAGACCTCAAGACTTTTGGGTTATACTCTCCTTTACAGACTATGAATTAAATTGGGCTCAGTAAAATTTTTGTGGATTTCATAAGAATTCTTACAAATCTCGTTATCTGTATCCGTCTGATATGCTTTGGTTCTGTGTCCGCACCCAAATCTCATCTCCAGTTGTAATCCCCACCTCTCAAGGGAGGGAGGGAATTGGATCACGGGGACGGTTTCCCCCATGCTCTTCTCATGATAGTGAGCTCTCATGAGATCTGATGGTTTTTTGTTTTGTTTTGTTTGTTTGTTTGTTTTTGAGACGGAGTCTCCCTCTGTCGCCCAGGCTGGAGTGCAGTGGCGCGATCTGGGCTTACTGCAAGCTCTGCCTCCCGGGTTCACACCATTCTCCTGCCTCAGCTTCCGGAGTAGCTGGGACTACAGGCGCCTGCCACCGCGCCCGGCTAATATTTTTGTATTTTTAGTAGAGACGGGGTTTCACCGTGTTAGCCAGGATGGTCTCAATTTCCTGACCTTGTGATCTGCCTGCCTCGGCCTCCCAAAGTGCTGGGATTACAGGCGTGAGCCACCGCGCCCAGACAAGATCTGATGGTTTTATAAGGATCTGGCTCCCTTGCTCGCACCTCTTTCTCCTGCTGCCATGTGAAGAAGATCCTTGCTTCCCCTTCACCCTTGGCCATGATTGTAACAGGCCTCTCCAGCTACGTGGAACTGTGAGTCAATGAGACCTCCTTCCTTATAAATTACCCGGTCTCTGGCAGTATCTTTATAGCAGTGTAAAAACAGACTAATACACCATCTACAAATTGAATTCCACCTAATAATTAAAGTCAAGACTCCAGGGTATAGGGTGAACAAAACCAGCTCTGTTCAGGTATACTGCATAATTGCAGGTATACTGCATAATTGTATAGATGAGTGTATTAACTTTATACTTGCCCAAAATCTGTTCTTTGGTCAAACTGATGAAGCTGTCTTAGTTTAACTTAAAGCAGTAAGTGATTTAGTTTTTATGAACAAGAGCATGTGATTTGGAGTAAGATAACCATAAATTTGAATTCTTGTACCACCTTGACACCATTGTGACTTGGATTAATTACTTTTCTCATCTCAGTTTCTTTCTCTCCTTATGAGTCTATTATGAACCCTGGACTACAGTAAGGACTCAATAAATAGCAGTTGTTAATATTATTGCCTACTTCATCCACTACAATTTCCATTACTTTCCCTTAAACTTTAGTTGACATCAGTGAAAGGGAGGGTTAAATATCTGCTGTGGTTCTTAACCTGGGTGGGCATTTGGAACCAAGGGATAGGGCAGGGGGTGGGTTGCTGTTTTTGGCTGTCAAAAAGATTGAGGATTTCTGCTGGCAATCATATAATAATAATAATAGTGCCCAGAAACCAAGGATGAGAAACAGTCTGCAATTTGTCGGTCATCTTTGCATAATGAATTAACTGTCTCACCCATAATACTGCTAGGGTCCATTAATGAGAAATGCTGTGTTTTCGTGTCTGCCTATTTTGAGTTAGAAAAGAGAAATGAAATGGAAGAGGAGCTGAGCCCAGCAAGAAGGGTTTGTGAGAGCTTACAGTATGTGGCAGGCACTCTTCTATCTGCTTAGGATGCATTACTCTTTGATTCCTCACAACTCAGTTATTAATTCTCATTTTACAAGTGAGGAAACTGAGGCACAGAGGTTAAGCACAGTCCAGGCCTGCACAACTGAAATGGGGGAGCCAGTATTCAAGCCCAGGCAGTCTGACTCCTGAGTCTCTGTGCTCTCAAGAGTTGCATTATAATGCCCCTCGAGTAGGTGAAATAAAGCAAAGCAAAAAGCAAAAATAAATGACATAAAACACTCACTGTGGGTATAAATAGTTTTAGAGTTTCCAATGATAAATGAAAATTTTTTTTTTTAAGCCCAAAAAGATTAAAATAAAATTATTTTCCTTGGTAGTGCCTCCCATTTCTCTCTCTCACTCTCTCTTTCTCTCTCTCTCTCTCTCTCTCTCTGTGTGTGTGTGTATATAAATTTAAGGGGTACAAGTTCAATTTTATTACATGGGTATTTTATTTAGTGGTGAAGTCTGGGCTTTTATGGTGTCCATCTCCCGAATAATGTACATTGCATCCATTAATTTCTTATCATCCACTCGCCTGCCACCCCTCCCACCCTCCTGAGTCTCCAATGTCTATCATTTCACATGCTCTGGCATGTGCACACATTATTTAGCTCCTAGTTATAAGTGAAACATGTGGTATTTACCTTCCTGTTTCTGAGTTGCTTCATTTAAGATAATGGCCTCTGGTTCCATTTGTTTTGCGGCAAAAGATGTTGTTTCACTCTTTCTATGGCTGAATAGTATTCCACTGTGTATATACATCACATATTCTTTATCCGTTCATCCATGAATGGACACTTAGGTTGATTCCATATTTTTCCTATCATGAATAGTTTTGTGATAAACATTCAGGTGCTTATTTTTTAAATAGTTTTGTGACAAACATGCTGGTGTCTTTTTTTTTTTTTTTTTTTTTTTTTTTTTTTTTTTTTTTTTTGAGACGGAGTCTCGCTCTGTCGCCCGGGCTGGAGTGCAGTGGCCGGATCTCAGCTCACTGCAAGCTCCGCCTCCCGGGTTCACGCCATTCTCCTGCCTCAGTCTCCCGAGTAGCTGGGACTACAGGCGCCCGCCACCTCGCCCGGCTAGTTTTTGTATTTTTTTAGTAGAGACGGGGTTTCACAGTGTTAGCGAGGATGGTCTCGATCCCCTGACCTCGTGATCCGCCCGTCTCGGCCTCCCAAAGTGCTGGGATTACAGGCTTGAGCCACCGCGCCCGGCCTGCTGGTGTCTTTTTGTATAATAATTCCTTTTGCTTTGAACTGCTATAGAGAAAGCAATTTGAGGAAGTCATTAGTAATCTCAGTGGTAACATATGCACTTTGCTACAATTTGCAAGAGGTGTCTCCTCTCAGTGCAGTGAACACTCTCTGTGTGTGTGTGTGTGTGTGTGTGTTTGGGTATGTGTATGTGAACATGTATTTTTATATACTCTATAAAGATAAATTTATATTGGAGGAGTATTCATTCTACATAGCATTCTAACGAAAAGTTTGGTATTAATTTTTTTTAGAAAATAAAAATATACTTTATTGATTGAAGCAGAAAATAAAAGTACACTTTATTGATTGAAGGATAAGACAAAAGAGTAAAGGTAATAATGGACTTAAAGCAATCTGCACTTTTATTACATTCTATAATGACCTCAATTTGCAGACTTTGAACTTTTACTTATCAACTGATAAACACACATTTAGAGTTGTCCCATGGTGATCTTGCTGGCCAATTGACATACTGCCTTAAACTATATTGCTTCCTTGGTTTGTTCAGAAGTGTTCATGCAATACTTGAATATTGAATATATTCTTGCATTTTGCAATTATTTTTAATAATTAGTAATAGAAAAATGAGACTACTTTTATTAGTCCATTTTCATGCTGCTAACAAAGACATAGCTGAGACTGGGCAATTTACAAATGAAAGAGTTTTAAATGACTGATATGGTTTGTCTCTATATCCCCACTCAGATCTCATCTTGTAGCTCCCATAATTTCCACATGTTATGGGAGGGACCTGGTGGGAGATAACTGAATCATGGGGGCACCTCTTTCCCATGCTGTTCTCATGATAGTGAATGGGTCTCACAAGATCTGATGGTTTTAAAAATGAGAGTTTCCCTGCACAAGCTCTCTCTTTGCCTGCTGCCATCCATGTAAGACATGACTTGCTCCTCCTTGCCTTCTGCCATGATCGTGAGGCCTCCCAGCCATGTGGAACTGTAAGCTTCCTTCTTTCTTTTGTAAGAACCTCCTTCTTTTAGCTGGGTGCAGTGGCTCATGCCTGTAATCCTAGCACTTTGGGAGGCCGAGGTGGGCAGATCACGAGTTCAGGAGATTGAGACCATACTAGCTAACAGGGTGAAACTCTGTCTCTACTAAAAATACCAAAAATTAGCCAGGCGTGGTGGTGGGGGGGTGGCGCCTGTAGTTCCAGGTAATCAGGAGGCTAAGGCAGGAGAACGGTGTGAACCCAGGAGGTGAAGCTTGCAGTTAGCCAAGATTGCACCACTGCACTCCAGCCTGGTAGACACAGCAAGACTCCATCTCAAAAGAAAAAAAAAGAAGCTCCTTCTTTTGTAAATTGCCCAGTCTCCGGTATGTCCTTATCAGCAATGTGAAAATGGACTAATACAATGACTTATAATTCCACATGGCTGGGGAGGTCTCACAATCATGGTGGAAGGCAAGGAGGAGCACGTCACGTCTTAACATGGAATGGCAGCAGGCAAAGAGAGAGAGATTAGGCAGGGAAAGTCCCCCTTATGATATTGTCAGATCTCGTGAGACTTATGTGCTATCACGAGAACAGCATGGGAAAAATCTGCCTCCATGATTCAATTTCCTCCCACTGGGTCCCTCCCACGACACATGGGTATTGAAGATGAGATTTGGGTGGGGACACAGCCAAACCATATCACTAGTGACATGACAATTGTAGCAGATATAAATAATTAAATATGATAAGGCATTTAGCTTTAGTTTCAATCACATACTTTTTTGAATTTCCCTTTTTCAACTGTGTATTAAATAGTGAGGAAAAAGAAAACAATTAATAAAATGTGCACAATTCTAAAAATAGACTGTTGATGTTTAAGAATCATAGTTGAAGTGTGCTGATGTTGGGAATGGAAAAATATTTAAAATTAAGGACTGGGAACTAGCACTGAAGACACTCCAGACATCGGAAGCTACAGGGAAGCTCACAGAGCCACTGCTAATAAGTTGGCTAGCGGAAGCTTCCTCTTTCAAAGCCCAAAAGAGTCAGGTGTTTGATTTCATTGATAAATATCTTAATACAGTCACTGAGCGTTGTCACAGTCTTCTGTTCAAACCTAGGCATTTTCTTCCCTAGCAAGCTTCTCTTCCTAACATTAAAACAAATCGCAATGTGGGGAATCGCAATGTGCATGAATGGAAGGCCTACGGACTCTGACACTTTGGTGACCCAGAAACTCTGCTGTGGGGCAAACCCTTACTTAAGAATATCCTAACTTTCGCTTCTCAAGAATATCTGCAGTGGGCATATCTCTGGCACTGGGTACAGTGGTAGCTTTGCGGTTTCACAGGCATTGAGGAGAGCATGTTTTCAGCACCATTAGTGACTATAATCACAGTGAAAGTAACAATATTAGCAATGGCAGTGACTAACCACAATGGAAGCTAAGTCCCAGTCAAGAATTTGCACAGAATGGAGCTGTCATGGTGGGCCCAGCTTGGATCACCATGATGGGAAAAGAAAAAACTCTTATACTCCAGGAAGTGAACATCATTGGATGGGGAATTCTCCAAAATGAGTGTGAGTTTGATTCTTGAGTCACGAGCTGAGACAGCCTTTTAGCTTCCCTGACATCACGTCCTGCAAATTCCCCGCAGCTACAGTGGCAGTAGAGAGGAGCAGCATATTTTAGATCTTTCTGAGACTACTGCAATGGAATCCTGAGCAAGCTGACAAAACTGCAGGGACCCACCAGGATTGGCTTGTGTATACATGTTGGAAATATGTATTAGGGAATATTAGGAAGAACAGGACTTTGTCATGAAGACGGAGGCTTCAGGCTGGTGAGATTTTAGGTGTTAATGTTCATGTGACTGTCTTTGTACTCATAAATTCATGAAATCTGAAGTATTTAGATTTCATAAAAGCTATATTGTGATATGTATCTGTGTCAGGTCAGAATCAATACAAGGAAGAAAATCCAATCTAAGTATTTATATTAGTCACCCAGGGCTGCCATAACAAAATGACACAGACTGAGTGGCTTAAACAACAACAATTTATTTCTCACAGTTCTGGAGGCTGGGAAGTCCAAGATCAAGGTCCAGCAGAGTTCAGCTTCTGGCAAGGGCTCCCTTCGTGGCTTGCAGACAGCCACCTTCTTGTTGTCTGCTCACATGACCGAGAGAGAGAGCTCTGTTGTCCCTGCCTCATCTTATAAGGGCACCAATCCTATGGGATTAGGGCCTGACCCTTATGACATTATTTAACCTCTATCACCTCCTAGCAGGTCCTATCTCCCAAAACAGTCATATTGGAGGTTAGAGTTTCAAAAATTGAATTTTGGGGGAACATGAACGTTCCATCCATAACAGTATTTTAAACCAACAGAATTTATTGCAAGAGATTAGGTGCTTACAAAATTAATGAGAGGGCAAGAAGAAGAAGAAAGCTTAATAATAAGAGGTGCCATAAAATGGATCATCTATCTCTATAGTTATTGAGAATGTCACTACATCACTGAAGCAATGCTGTATGGTGAGTCTTTACGTGGGACACAAGTATTTTCATACTCTGGGCTCTTTTGAAAGATTCATCCCTAAATATTTCTCTTATTTCTCATTGCCAATCTCAAATTTTGTTCCTTCCAAGTCCCGGGCATTGAACAAAATGCTGGTCACCCACTTCTAATTGGCATCAATCTGTATATGTGACCATCTATCCTTCAAGGTATTGAAGTTTCTAGAAAAACTGCACAGTTCTGCCCACCTGGAGAAGTTCCGTCCCCTCCATCCTTGGTGGCCACTCCTGAGCAGAGCTGTAATGCTGCAGCATTCCACTTCTGGCTGCTTTGAGTTTATTTTGCAGAAACACATATAAACCAGGCTGGAACTTTTTCTTCTTTTGTGAACTAGGTGCATTAAATGCCCTATAACACTGTAAGTATGAATCGAGGGAGAGGTGGCATTGATGAACACTGGAAGAAGACATGGGAATCTGAACCAACTTCTCATGTAACTCAGTTGGACCTTTAGCATATGATTCAGTGGGTGATCTCTCTCTTTATCGTTTTTGGGACAGGGTTGCCTCTGTCACTGAGGCTGAAGTGCAGTGGTGTGATCATGGCTCACTGCAGCCTCGACTTTCCAGGGAGATCTCTTATGTCCCACTTCCTTCCGATGTTTGAGTACTTCTGGGCTATGCAGAAGATGCAGGCATCCTCTGCATCTTTTTAACATGAGCACAGTGAATCACCTCATACCCATTAAGATGGCTGCTATATAAAAAAAAACTAAAACCAAAATCCTCCAGAAAATATCATGTATTTGTGATGATGCAGAGAAATTGGAACACTTTTGCACTGTTAGTGGGAATGTAAAACGCTGCAACCACCATTACAAACAGAATAAAGTTTCCTCAAAAAATTAAAAATGGAATTACCATATGACCCAGCAATTCCATGTCGGGGTATGTATTCAAAAGAATTAAAAGCAGGTGTCAAGGAGATTTTTGCACACCCATGTTCAAAGCAGCATTATTCACAATAGCCAAAATGTATGAGCAACCCAACTGTCCACTGGAGAATGAATGGATAAACAAAATGTGGTCTATCCATACAGTGGAATATTATTCAGCCTTCAAGATGCAAAAAATTCCGACATATGATACAATATGGGTGCACCTGAAGAAAATTATGCCAAGTGAAATAAGCCATTCACAAAAGGACAAATACTATATGATCATATGGTATTTATGTGAGGTACCTAGAGTTGTCATATTCATAGCATTAGAATGTAGAATGATGACCGCCAGGGGCCAAGGGTAGGGACAAATCAGTTATTGAGTTATTGTTGTGTGGGTAAAGAGTTTCAGTTTTGCACGATGAAAAGCGTTCTGGAGATGGATAGTGGTGATGATTGCAGAACAATGTAAATATGCTTAACACCACTGAACTATACACTTAAAAAGGTTAAAATGGTAAATTTTATGTATATTTTACCATATTTTGAAATATCTTAAAGGTTAACACAAGGGCACTGTATGGCTGGTGGTGGGCCATGCAGTAACCAACTATGAGTCTTCAATTAGAGCTTGCAAGAGGCTCCATATCAGCCTCTATCTGCTGCAGTCATCTTGAGTTTATCTGGATCTGCTGAGGTCAAAAGGCCATTGTGGTAGATCTGTATCCACTACAACCCAAACCAGCTGGAGAGCCTTTTTGTGCCCTGGGACGTGTGCAGAGCTGGTAGCCTTTCTGGATAGCTCAGGAATAGGTTACATCATGTATTAGTAGGGGTGCAAAGTGAAGCAACTTGCCTTTCACATTGGAGAGGCTATTTTAACATGCTCCAGACTACTGCAGATCTCTAGAAATTTACTGAGATGTCAGGACCGTGAATTTTCCCAGAGTGCATCTCCCACCCTCTGATATGCATGTGCCTTAGTTAGACATCTGCCACTTTCAGTTCAACAGGTCTAATCAGCACGTTATTATCAATGTAGTGGACGGTGTAGTACTCTTAGCATAATGTACTGATCAAGGTTCTCGTGGATGAGTTGTGACAGATGAAAATAAACTGCTTTTGATAATCTCTGCTCATTGAAATGAACGGACAAGAGATACTTTGGAAGAACCGCATCTGGTGGGAATGTTCAAATAAATTTTGATGTGAACCTCAAAGAATTTGATAGAGGTGGAACAGCATGAGCGAAGACATAGAAATAATTTGCAAGCGCAGGTTATAGAAAGGGATTGGTTGAGTAATTGATACATTTAAAAATATGTATGGAGGCTGGGTTCTGTGGCTCATGCCCGTAATCCCAGCACTTTGGTGGGCAGATCACGAGATCAGGAGATCGAGACCATCCTGGCTAACACGGTGAAACCCTGTGTCTCCTAAAAATACAAAAAAAAAAAAAAAAAAAAAAAAAAATTTAGCCAGGTATGGTGCCGGGCACCTGTAGTCCCAGCTACTCGGGAGGCTGAGGCAGGAGAATGGTGTGAACTCAGGAGGTGGAGCTTGCAGTGAGCCGAGATCACACCACGGCACTCCAGCCTGGGCGACAGAGTGAGATGCCATCCCCCGCCAAAAAAATAAATAAAAATAAAAAATGTATTGAGCACCTACTAAATGCCAGTGACTTACTTGGCTGAGTTTGTAAAAGACAGTAGCCTGAGCCTTAAATGACAGAATAAGGAGATGATTCACAAGGCAATTATAAACCACTTGAAGGTTTTTAAGCTGAAGAGTGATATGGTTAGGGTGGCTTTTCATGAAGATTAATCTGGCAGCAGAGGCTAGTATTTCAGCCAGGAAGAAGCAATTGGTTATGACCTAGAGTCTGAACTAGAGCTGAACGAGAGGATCTGAACTAGAGTCATGACAGTGAAAAAGGAAGAGAAGAATGGGATAGAGAAATGCTGTAGAAGAGGAGACTACATCTGTCCTGATACGGGGGCCAGTAGGAGAGATGAGCCAAAACAACTCTGAGGCTTTGAGCTTGAGTAATTGAGATCAATAAAAGAAATAATGAAATCAAGAGGAGGAGTTGGTAATAGGCAGGAGATGATAATAAGGCTGACATTATTACACTGAAACACCTTGAGGGCAGCAACTGTAATTGTTTTGTTCATACTTTTGTCCCCAGTGCTTAGCATAAGATGAACACTCAATAAATATTTGTCATGTAATATGTCATATGCTCAATTTCAGTAAATTGACAGGTCCACCCTTAGTAAGGAAGTATAATGATCCCTCATTTTGGCTAATATTTTCATTTTGACCTACCTAAGGCATGTATAAAAATATAGGAAATACTATGATGAATACCCATATATAAGCCAACTACTCAACCTGAGGAACAGTTTATTATTATTTTTACAGATATTATCATTACAGATATTATCTTAGTCCATTCAGGCTGCTGTAACAAAATACCACACACAGAATGGCTTATAAAGAATAGGAATTTATTTCTCATGGTTCTGGAGGCTGGGAAGTCCAAAATCAAGGTGCTGGCTAATTCAGTGTCTGATGAGAGCCTGCTTCTGGATTCATAGATGGCGGTCTTTTCACTGTAGCTTCACATGGTGGAATATGTAAGAGGTTTTTCTCAGGCCACTTTTTAAAAGGGCACTAATCTCATTCATGAGGGCAGTTTAGTGAATCTCAAAGACCCCACCTCCCAAAGATCTCATCTCTTAATATCATCACCTTGGCACTTAACATTTTAACATTTGCATTTTGGGGAAACACAAACATTCAGACCACAGTATTTCTCTTGTCCCCATCCCTCCTGAAGGTTCCACTTCCCAAACGTCCCATCTCCTGATACCATCCCCTTGGTTGTTAGGATTTCAACATGTGCATTTTGGGGAGACACAAACATAGCATTATCATTATTCCATCTTATAGGCAAGAAGCCTAAAACTGAGAGTGGTTAAATAACTTGGTTCAGGTCACACGGCTAATACATGCCAGAGTCGTGATTTGAATATAGGTCTTTCTGCCTTCAGAACCCATGTTCTTCATTTTATCTGGTTTGTAACATTAGGGTTATTGATGGGACATCCAAGTAGAGGTACTCAGCAGGTAGACGGAAATACAATATGGCATGTAGGAAGAGAATCCAGGACTGGAAATACTGATATGGGAATTATCTGCATCCAAGTGATGATTGAAAGGATAGAAGTGGGAAGGGAATAAGAAAATAAGTGTCCTGGGTGGGTGTGGTGACTCATGCCTGTAATCCCAGCACTTTGGGAGGCCGAGGTGGGTGGATAACTTAAGGTCAGCAGTTTGAGATCAGCCTGGCCAACATGTTGTAAACCTGTCTCTACTAAAAAATACAAAAATTAGCTAGGCGTGGTGGCAGGTGCCTGTAACCCAGCTACTTGGGAAGCTGAGGCGCAAGAATTGCTTGAACCTGGGAGGCGGAGGTTGCAGTAAGCTGACATTGTGCCACTGCACTCTAGCCTGGACAACAGTGAGACTCATCTGAAAAAAAAGTAAAGGAAAATAAGTGTCCTGAAGACACAGACTTGAACTTGAGTGGTGTGCCTTCCTGGAGGTAGAACAAAATACAGGAGCCTATTTTATTGCTATTTTAATTATTTTTAAATGTTAAAATATTTTATTATAAAAGGTTTTATTCTTATATTTAATCAACATATAATTGCATATATTTATGGGATACAGTGTGATATTTTGATACACGTATACACGATGTAATGAGCATATCAGGGTAATTAGCATATCCATCACCTCAAACATTGATCATTTCTTTGTGGTGAGAACATTCAAAGACCTCTTTTCTAGTTATTTTCAGATATACAATACAATATTGTTAACTACAGTCACTATACTATGGAATGAAACACCAGAATTTATTCCTTCCATCTAACTGTAACTTTGTACTCACTGACCAATCTCTTCACATACCCACCTCTCCCCTACTTTCCCTAGCCTCTGGTAGCCAGTATTTTACTCTGGACATCCATGAGATCAGCTTTCCAAGATTCCACGAATGAGTGGGATCACAGGGTATGGGTCTTTCTGTGCCCTGCTTATTTCACTTATAGTGTCCTCAAGGTTTGTCCATATTGTCACAAATGACAGGGTTTCATTCTTTATGGCTGGATGGTATTTCACTAAGTATCTCTACAACATTTTCTTTATCTATTCATCCATTGATGGATACCTAGGTTGATTTCATATTTGGCTATTGTGAATAGTGCTATAATAAACATGGGAGTGCAGATACCTCTTCAACATAGTGATTTCATTTCCTTTGGATAAATACTCACTAGTGAGATTGCTGGATCATACGGTAGTTCTATTTTTAATCTTTTGAGGAAGCTGTATACTGTTTTCTATAATGGCTGTACTAATTTACATTCCTGCCAACAGTGCATAAGGGTTCCCATTTCTTTGCATCCTTGCCAGCATTAGTTATTGTTAGTCTTTTTGATCATAGTCATTCTAACTGGGGTGAGGTGACAGCTCACTGTGGTTTTGATTTGCATTTTCCTAATGATTAGTGATATTAAGTATTTTTTCATAGACCTGTTAGTCATTTGTAGATCTCATTTTGAGAAATCTCTGTTCAAATTTTTTGCCCATTTTTTAAATCAGACTATTTGGTTTTTCTGCTGTTGAGTTGTTTGAATTCCTTTTATATTCTGGATATTAACCCCTTGGCAAATGTGTAGTTTGCAAATATTTTCTCCCCTTCTGTAGGTTGCCTCTTTACTCTGTCGTTTCCTTTGTTGTATAGAAACTTTTAAATTTAATGTAATCCCATTTGTCTCTTTCTGCGTTTGTTGCCCATGCTTTTGGGTTCTTAGCCCAAAATTCTTTGACCAGACCAATGTTTTGAAGAGTTTCCCCTGTGTTTCATTCCAGCAGCTTCACAGTTTTGGGAGGAGGCTATTTTAAGGCCTTGACTGTTCACAGAGTAAATACTCTTTTCATGCTGCCTTAGAATTTCCCTTTCGGCTCCTAGAAAAAGGGCAGAGCTGACTGCAATCCATTGAGTGTTTTTCCTCCACATCTTTGTTATAGGGCAAGGCCAACAGAGACACTGATACATTGCATCATTGAGTTCATAAAAATCCTGAAGGAAGAGATGCTGCTTTTACTTTTTGCCAGGCAGCTCTGACCCTGTCATACAGAGTGACTCCAGATGAGGCTGAGTTTGTTCAGGGACGTGTTCCCTCCTCCACTTTTAATATGGTCCGTTTGGGTTTAATTACGCTGAATAGGATCGTTTTGCATTTGTAATCATTAGCAACACCATCCCGAAGGAAACAAATTGTGGTTTCACTGCCAAATCAGAAGTTTGAGTTGCCTCAGGAGAAAAGAAAGTATTCTGGAAAAAGTCTTAAAGTGTTTTTGATAAGAATTCTAATCTCCTCAGGCCATTGAAGATCACAGGATTTTGGGAAAGTGCCCAGTTGAAATCAAGTTTTTATTTTAAAATTCTTTTAGCAATAGTATTTGCAACTGAATTATCTATGTGATAAAAGTTGCATAAGAAGGATTCCCTAGAAGACGTTTTGTAACTTGCAATCAAGTAGTTTAGGTCTTGCATATGGTTAGGTGTCCTTAGAGATCTTTAAAGGCATTATCAACTCCCTCTTTAAAAAAATCAGAAACACAAAGGTAGAGACAGTGTATTATTTTGACTCTCAAATTCCCATTCCACTTCAACATAGTATAGGCTAAATTGAGTGTTAAAGTTCAGTGGCTTTATGTGACAACAACAATAGAAGTGTTCTTTTCACTCACAAAGGAATCAGCTGTGGTTTTCCAGAGTAGTTCTTGTAATAATGTAAGCTAACGGTAATAGAGATATAGGCTGTTTCTCTCTTGTCTCATTTCATTCGAATACTGAATAGTTTGGGGCCACAGTTACTTCAAACATGAAGAGCAAATTCTTTATTTTTTCGCTTTTTTTTGTTTGTTTGTTTGTTTTTCTGACAGAGTCTTGTGCTGTCACCCAGGCTGGAGCACAGTGGCATGATATTGGCTCACTGCAACATCTGCCTCCTGGTTCAAGCGATTCTCCAGCCTCAGTCTCCTGAGCAGCTGGTATTACAGGTGCTCAGCACCACACTCGGCTAATTTTCGTATTTTTAGTAGAGATGGGGTTTCACCACATTGGCCACGCTGATCTCGAACTCACGAGCTCAGGTGATCTGTCCGCCTTGGCCTCCCAAAGTGCTAGGGTTACAGGCATGAGCCACCACACCCGGCCTTTTCTCTTTAATCTCAGCATGTGACCTCCATGTCATCAAGAAAGGAGATGAGAGAACTGAAGGGCCACACAGGGGCTTCGTAGGGGTTTGGCCCAGAAGTGACATAAACCGCTTCCACAGTCCATTGGCCAGAACCAGTCACATGGCCCCATTTAATAGCTAGGGGGTTGAGAAGTGTAGTCCCTGTGTTCCCAGGTAGGATAGGAGAGTTAAATATTGATGTGCACAGTAATATCTACCGTTTCACAAGGCAAAATCCCAGACACTGATGATAAAATGAGGACAACTACAATGTGCCCTGGCAAGGGAAAAAGCAGTTTGGTGGACACGCAGCTAACTAGATCTTAACTCTGTTGTCTGACATTTGGTTGATGGTAAACATAGTTTTGTTGAATACACTTATTTTCCATCCAAGAGTCACAAACAGTAGAGAAAAAAACAGCCATTTTCCAACTCTGTGGACATAGGCTGATTTAGTGTAAATGTGAGTGTGGCTCCATCTGCAAATTACATAGAGTTGGAAGAAAAAGCTTTTTTTTTCCCTTCCCTTATTTCTTGGCCTGGGGCCAGATGGAGAGATTTCTGCTCTGTGAAGACTCAGACTCACAGATGCAATATTCATCCTACTGAACTACGGTTCATTCCAGACACATCAAATATCAAACTTCAAGAAGTACATAATTCTAAGTCTATCCACTGATTTTTCTCGAAGTAACAGGGAAAATGCAGTAAGTAGATCATTCTTCTTGAGGCTTCCTTTAGCACTGCCACATACTCTGTCACCACCTTAGTTCATCTACCTTTTATTTCCTTGGTGTTGGCCATATCACAATGACAGCATTTAGTGTCCTTCTTACCTGGAACTCCCCTCTATCTTCCAGCATTTGTCATGATACCTTGAGTATGACCAATAGTTAAATCATAGCAATATTTTCTGAGTAAATGAATGGCTAGTTTTCCTTTTCTCTCTACTAAGGATGAATATAGCCAGACATTTCAACAACATACTCTCGGTTCCCTCACCTTACTGCCCTCCAATTCTTGCTACTTTTTCAGTCTCTTCTGCCCTGCTAGGTGGTGCTGGAACAGTAGTGAAGCTTAGGGGGCTATATGACACTGTAAGTACCAGAAAATTCTTTGTGGTTGTTAGGGATCAACACAGTTTGTGATCTACTATCTTAACATTAGGCTACTTAAATCGTTCAGACTTACCTCCCTTCAGCTACCAATTAGTGTTTTTTTTTTAAACCTAGTACAATAAGCCACAGGTCAGAAACACTTTCATGCAAAAATTACCAAGTAGACTTTTAATGAGCTCACCAGTAGAACCCTGAAAGCACATAATTTCAGTATCACTTGCCTATTTAGAATGTTCCCCTCCACGAAACTATGTAAGATTCTTTGTATTAATGGAATTTGGAGATGACAGCTAACTTTGAGATCATCTAAGCAAGCGACTTTCTCGTTTTATAAATGAGGAGGCTGAGGCCGGTGTGTGAGTTGGCACCACAGCGCTCTTGACTCTATTTCTGGTCTTCGGTAAAGAAGAAATTATGCCCTGGGTCAATCATGACATATGCAAATGGTGGTTTACAGTACTTATTCTAATTGCCTCCCAAAGCAGTAGGAGAACGAAATGGTAGAAGACATGTGAAAGATGTCTTCTGGAATTTTTAAAATAGGTTCAACACTGTATTAATTATTTGTTGGAAGGCTGTAATGTGTTCAGGCATTGGATAAAAAGAGGTAAGCAGAGTCTCTATGGTCAAAAAAAAAAAAAAAACACACACACACACACACACACACACACACACAATCCAGCCTGAAAGATGAGTAAGAGCGAGGGAAAAAATGAACGGAACTATGGAGAGTTCTACAAAATTTTACTTACGGTGGATCATTGGACTCTTAGGGCTGCAAGAGAAAAAACAAACAAAACAAAACAAAACAAAAAAAACTGGAGGGTGTTCTTCTCTTTGGCTTTTACCAAGTGGCCTAACACTAACAATGGCACCAACTACTGTTAATATCATGAATAGGGAAATAGTACAGCATAATGGATGCTTTGTATCTCTCTCTGTCAGTTCAGTTGGAGCTAAAGATGGCAAATGCGCACCCAACACCGTGCCAAGGGAAAAGTGTCGCCTCCAACAGTGAAGTCGCAGGTGGATGTGAGATGCCTGACTTAGTAGCGCACTTACCAGGGTGCTAACACTGCTGCTATTATTTCCACCCGCACCCTCAGTGCTATGCCGGCCGCGCCTGGGATGAAACACACACATCGAGCTCACGAGACCGTCCTGGGTCTAGAGTGTCTGTAGCAGCCTTTTCCGCCCCACCCTGAAATCCTACCTATCCTGGGACGCCCTGGAAGGAAGCCTAAGGGCGGTGTGGAGCAGCGTGTACTCCCCATCTCTCTTCCAGGAAGCCACACCCAAAACAAGGCCCTCTTTGTGTCCTGGGGAACAGTAGCCTTATAGTGCTTCGCCGACTGCCCCTCTTAAAAGAGCGCTACCAGCCCTCGCCCCGGCAACCCCAGGCAGGTGCCCGTTGCGGCGGCGGCGCAGGTGGGCGCAGGCGCAGAGAAGCGCTCTCTAGGGCCGCGCGGGAGCCCAGGCTCCGCACGCCGCGCGCGAGGCACCTGGGGGCGGAGCCAAGCCCGCGTCCCGCCCACGCCCGGGCGCGAAGCCCCCTCCCCGCACCCCTCCTGTCGCGCCGCAGACGCGCGCAGGTGCGTGAGGCCGCGCCCGCCCGGGACCCTGCAGACGTGGGCCCGCCATGGAGCACATCCGCACGCCCAAGGTTGGTGGCACCAGCCCGGGCGGAGGAGGCACGGGAGGAGACGGGGGAGGAGGAGGAGGGATGCTGAGCGCGCGGGAGGCCGACTGCTGTGCGGGGCGCCGGCGGAGCCTGGACCGCGGGCTAGGGAGGAGCAGGCAGTGCCTGAGCATCCCGGGGTCTCTGCGAGCCCGTTTCTTCTGTTGCTGCCTCCCAGGCCTAGCGTTAGCTGCTGCTGGGCCTGATCTCTTTGTTTTGGGGGTGCACAGTGGACACAGGGGTGGACGGGAGGGAACCTCAGTTGTCTGCTAATAACTGCGTGTAGATCATCGCTTCTTTCTCCTGGCACGAGGCTTTCTCTTTTAGCTGTTGGCCCCTCAGAGTAGTTGAAAGGGAAATAAGCCGTTCGGTGACAGGTGCAAGAAAAACGAGCTGAATGCAGATGGGCTCCTGCGGTTGGAAGCTTCTTAAATCTAGGGTGTCAGGCCCACCCGACTCGGCCTTCCCAGTCCCCATCCTCATCCTCAGCGTAGCAGCTGCAAGGGGCCTTACACAGAACGGATGATCAATATTCATAGTAGATTGAATGATGGTGTGTTCTTGCCTTTTCCAGTCTGTTTTGTTCGGTAGAGAAAAGGATGCAGCTTATGGATTCGTCACGCACTGGTGTGTTTTAAACAACACCAGCTTTTGCTAATCAACAGAAGCAAATGGCCCCTGATCACTCCAGTAAATTAACATTGGAATCGTTGACCGCTGTACCAAATCTTCCTACTCAGTTGTACTGATAATCTAATTTAGAACGAAAATGATGATCGACGTTACTGCCTGATAAAAACCCTAAACGAGTGAAAGAATATGTTTAAAAACCCTATTGGCTGTCTGTTGTTACTACCACCACAGCTCCTTGCGTTTTTGCAGGATGAACTTCCATTCAAAATGTAGGCCACTGACAGGTCAAAGCTAGGTCACAGTGGCCATAGCTCAGGTGGCTCCAGGGATCCCGCACATTTAAGAGGGGTGGAGTCATTTGCTTTATGTCCAGCAAGAATTCATTCCAAGATTTTGGACTAGTTCCTGAGTACCTTTTTGTAAAAGCAGATTAAAATGATCTCTTGTCATTGGAAGAAGAAATCTTTTAGTTTGCTGGAGAATGTCAGTTCCGACAGTAAATTTTAACTGTATTGATTTTGCGCTCGGGAATTAAATTGTCGCTTCATAATCAGGAAATTGTAAACTTAGAAGACAGTGCTATACCACAGGATAGGTGACTCAAAGCTTTCAGAGTTTAAGTGATACTAAATAATTTATTCCAGACGGATGAATTTAACTCATGGACTCTGCCCTTGCCAAGGGCATTCTTCCTCCTTCCATAATGAAGGGGGCCCTTTGTAAAAAGTGATATCTGATGTGGATGTCGATAGCAAGAATGATAGGGTGATACGGCAGTGGATGCCACTTTGTTATAGAATATGAATATGGGGGAGTCAAGACCATTTCTGTTCTATATACAAAGACACCTGGTACAAAGTCACATGTAAACCTGAGTCTCAAGCAGTGTTCTTACTCTTAAAATTGGCATTTATAGATACCCTCTAAGCAGTGCAGTACTCCAAGTCAGAAATCTCTATTTATCTGGAAGTGGGAAGAAATTGGGGGAAAATGGAAAATTGTCTGAAGTGTTATTGAATTGGGTGGGTCATTAACATTTGGGATAATACCGGTGGAAAAAAAAAAAGAAATTACAGAGGTCGGATGAATCAGATTCATTTATTCATTTATTTTATTCCACAAGCATTTACAGCCTTTCATGTGCCAGGCTCTGTATTAAGTGCGGGAGCATCCAGGAACTCACAGTCTGGAAGAGGAGGCAGTTGTAAATATGTCGGTGTGTGATAGAGACATGTGCAAGGTGTGGTGGCTAGAGAGGGAGACTGGATAGAGGATCAACTTTGCCCTCAAGGTCAAGGGAAGCCTTCTTAGAAGAGCCCTCTTAACATGGAAGGACTTAAGAAGGACTAGGAACATTTTCAACAGTGGTCATGTAGTTGTATAAATATATATTGTAATAAATAATTACAACCCTAAAGAAGCTGAAAGAATAACAGTGGTCAAAGATAAATGATTCCTTGAGGTTAAAAGCATCCTTCTTTTGTTTTATATTTTTAAGGGCAATATTAATTTTCACAGTCTAAAAGAAAAAGAGAACAAGATTGCTTACAGAGCATGCGGAGTTAAATATATAGTTGTTACTGGTCATATCCGTCTTTATTATTTGCTTCCAGCATACCTGGTGAAACTATACACAAATTTCCTTTGATTTCGTGGTTTCATGTCTTGGGTGTGCAAGGGGTATATGCAAAGTTTGATTATCTGGCCCATTGTGGGTTTAAAACAATATTTACCATGTGGGTAGGTAGAGTTTTAAGAGGAAAAGAATTGTATGCGTGTATAATGTACAGTTGCTTTTCTGTTACAATGGAAGTCATTCACTCGCTGTAGACTATGTAATATCCATGACAATCTCTGTGTTCTGCTTGAGTCTCTGGAGTGCAGTTTAAGAAGACAGATGCACGTGCATAATCTGGAATGCTTTGCACATATTTCTTTCTGGGGGTGCATGTGTGTTTAACTGAAGCTTTAACAGAGCATATGCTAAGCAGAGTGACTCTTCCAGAATGGTTCCTTTAGAGGGAAAAAAAAGTTCCAAGGACAAGCTGGTTTGCAGTTGGGTTAAACGGGGAACACCCAAGTATTACCTGTACTCATCCCAATGAACTTCTAGGTTTCTACTTCACTATCTGGCTTTCTTTACCATTCTGAAAACTTGCTGGAAGCTTGGGCATAATTTGGGTTCCAGTACTGCTTGATTAGATGAAAAGTCTTCAGGGCTCCTGGAAGTAGCTTGAAGTGTTTGTAGGATTCAGTTTGGTACTAGATTGAGGCAAACGTTTCCAGGACCTGGTAAGTGATCTCTACTTTATATGCTTTGATCTTTCTGGAAGGCGTTTTTCCCACATGTGTAAATTTGAATTATGAAATAGAATACGTGATAACCTCCAAAACAGACCTTGCAAATGTCTTCTCTTCCTTTCTACACCTACCCCCTAGTCTGATGCTGACTGATCTCCTGATTTATTTTTTTTGCTCTTCTCTAATCCGTTTCTCAGAGAGGGGCCTGGATGATGCTTTTATGTCTCACGTTGATCATGCTACTTCCCTTCTAAAATTCCTGGGTGGCTTCCCTTTTAACCCAGGATATAAAGTGAGAATCCCCAGAATGGCTTGTAATGCCCTGTGTAGACTGAGTCTTTCCTACTTCTCCAGCCTCGTTTTGTGACAATCTTCTTCTCATCCACAACCCTCTGACCACAGCTTGTCTTCACAGGGTTCTCCAGTGGGACCAATTCTTTCCTGCCTCAGGACTTCTGTACTGCTGTTCCATCTGGGGGGACATTAGTTCTCACTCTTCACCTGGCTAAATACGTCATCTTTCTGGTTTCAAATTGTGATTTCTCAGGCTATTGTCCAGCTCCCCATCTAAGTCAGATCTGCCTGTTGTGTTTTATCATAAGACCTTGTGTTTTCCCCTTAGGTTCCTCATTACAATTGTTACATTTGTTTGAGTTATGTTCATTTAATGTCAACCTCCCCTGCTTGATGGAAGTCCTGTGATGGTAGGGATTATATCTTGTTCACCCTTTGTAGCTGTACCACGTAACACAGTGCTTGGGACCAACTAAGCATGCAGTAAATAAATTAATTGAATTTGTGAAGAATGCATAATTAATTCATTACTTTTTGTTTGTTTGTTTGTTTTTGAGACGGAGTCTTGCTGTGTTGCCCAGGCTGGAGTGCAGTGGTGTGATTTTGGCTCACTGAAACCTCCACCTCCTGGGTTCAAGTGATTCTCCTACCTCAGCCTCCCGAGTAGCTGGGACTACAGGCACGTGCCACTACACCCAGGTAATTTTTATATTGTTAGTAGAGACGGGGATTTCACTATGTTGGTCAGACTGGTCTTGAACTCCTGACCTCAGGTGATCCGCTTGCCTCAGTCTCCCAAAGTGTTGGGATTACAGGTGTGAGCCACGGTGCCCAGCCTCATTACTTTATTTTTAAGAATTTGCTTTATTGATCCAGCCCTCTTGTGCATTGTACAGTTGTATACATTCTACTTGACATTGTCGTGAATCTTATAGTATTAGTGTTAAATATTTGTGGATGTCAGTGTGTCTGACATGTGAGATATATATGAAACATATTTTGCAGTTATATATATTTTAATGAGATAAAATTCAAATGCAAAATTCACAATTTTTATTAAAGTGCACAATTCAGTGATTTTAGTATATTTACATATTGTGCAACCATCACCACCGTCTACTTCTAGAACACTGTCATCCCCCCCAAAAGAAATCTATTAGTAGTTAGCCCATTAGTAGTTAAACTGATGATGTCCATTGATTTACCCATTAGTAGTTAGACTTGATGATAATATCTTATACTTATCTGTGTTGAATATTATCTCATTGAATTTAGACTTTTGCTTGTCTCTTAGTCTTTTTTGGATGCTGATACACATCTACTGTTCCTGTCAGTTTGGTACCATCCACTGTTTAATCAACTTGCTTTCTATTACCTCATTCATTATCTTATCCAAGAGCAGAAGTGACTTCTTAAGCCACTTGCCCCCATCTCTCAGAATCTTGATCCTGATAGCAGATTCACTAGTTCTCTCAGTTTGATGTCATCTAGCAGTTGATAAGTTTGTCCTTCATCACGTCACCAAAGAGCTCATCCAAGAAAGAAAGGAAGTCTTCTGAAATGATGACGGTGAATCCATGATGTTCTTGCTGATGGATGGTTTCCACTTTTTAGGTTCATACAAAGTTCCATTAAATAACTCATTTTAGAACCCTGCCAGAATTAATGTTGAACTCACTGACTTACAATTATACAATGCTGTATTCACCATGGGAAAATAGTGATCTCATTTTCAAGTTCTGTCTGTGATGGAGGGACATCAGTAGGTCCATGAGGTTTGCTTTTTCTTGATCATTCACTGTCAGTATACCATCACCTCCAAGGGTTATCTCTTCTTTTATCTTCCTTTAGCAAATAATAATTTTCTGGTTATAAAAGTAATATGGACTGCATGTAGAAATTAACCGCTGTTAATATTTGGGTACATTTTCTTCTGGTGTTTTTTTTCTTTGCATACACTAAACATTGTTTGCTTGGAAATTAAGTATCACCCAGTTCAATTTTACAGTTTGCTTCTTTAAACCTACCATATTGCAGTGTTCAAAACTTACTTTTAGAAGATTATATGGGGCTTGTTTTTTTAATCTTATGGAAATTTCATCATATTTACCGTTTCCCCATTTTAAGGCTATTGTAATACTGTCATGATGAACATCACATTGTTATCTGCATGTGATTTCTTCCCTAGAATAGAACCCTAGATGGAATTACTGTGTCACATAAAATGAATGGTTTTATAGTAGGTATATATTACGAAATGACTTTCCAAAAATGTTATGTCATTTAACACTTTCAGTAATAGAATATAGACTGTCTTTCTTACTATACCATTGCTTTATTATTTAAGGTTATTTTTTGCTAATTTAAAGGGGAGAATAGCACTTCAATCTTTTAGTGTATTGTTTTTTTCACTAGTGAGGTTGAAGCTTTTCCAAAAATATGTTTACTGACCGTTTTGTTACTTTTTGAATTATCTATATTTTCCCCATTTTAATAATGGGTGATTTAGTGTGTGTGTATAGTGCATGTATTTCAATAGCTTTATTGAAGTATAATATAATTTACGTAGCATAAAATTTACCTTTCTAATCACAGTATGCAATTCTGTGATTTTTTTGTATATTCACAGAGTTGTATCACTGTCATCATTATCTAATTTCAGAACATTTTCATTACTCCAAAAAGAAACCCTATCCCCATTAGCAATCAGTCTCCATTTCTCCCTCTCCCCACCCAAGGTAACCACTAAGTATACATTCTGTCTCTATATATGCTTGTTTTTCTGGACATTTTAAATTTAATCATATAATATGTGGCCTTTTGTGACCTCTTATTTTCACTTAACGTTTTTAAGGTTTGTCTCAGTTGTAGCATGTACCAGTACTTCATTTCGTTTGATCTGTTCTGTGGCCAATACATTTATCAGTTGAGGGAGATTCGTGTAACCATTTTTTGGCAATTATGAATAATGCTGCTGTGAACTTCGGTGATAAGTTTTTGTGTGGACATATGTTTGTATTTCTCTTGGATAGAATTGCATTTCTCTAAGAACAGAATTGCTGAATCGTATAGCAACTTTGTGCTTGTCATTTTAAGGCACTGCCAAATTATTTTCTGAAGTGGCTGCACCATTTCAGAACTCCGAGAATAATGTGTAAGGGTTCCAGTTTTTCCATGTCATCACCAGCTCTTGTCATTGTTTTTTATTTTAGCCATTCGGGTGGGTGTGAAGTGGTATCTCGTCCTGGTTTTTGATTTGCGTTTTTCTAATGACTAATGATATTGAGCGTGTTTTCATGTGCTTATCAACCATTTTCCTGTCTTTTCTGGAGAACTGCTTATTCAATTCCTTTGTTTCTTTCTTAATTGAGTTATTTGTCTTAAATTATTGGTTTGCAAAATTATGTAATCTGGATACAAATCCTCACTCAGTGATATGACTTGTAAATGTTTCCTCCCATTCTGTGGGTTTTCTTTTCACTGTTTTTATGTCCCTTGAAGCACAAAAAGTTTTTAAGTTTGATGAAGTCCAACTTATTTTTTCTTTTGTCACTTGTGCTTTTGGTGTCATATCTACGTATATTTTCTAGAAAGCCTTTTTCTGATTATAAAAGTCATACATTACAGGAAATTTAGTTCAAAGGAGTGGAAAGAAAATAGCACTTCTGCATAATTTCAAAATCTGGAAAAAAATGCTGTGTCTATATTAGCATTTTTCTTTATATATATAAAGCAGTGCAATTTAAAAGAAAATCATGTCCATTTTCTCTGTGCGGGGGGTGTGTGTGTGTGTATAGTTTTGGGGAATGAGAGCTTGGTTTTTAATATGTCAAAATATTTTTCTCATTTTATTAAACTTTCTGAAAAGTAATTTTTTTATAACCACATAGTCCACATTGTAATGATGACCATACGTTATTTAGTGTCTGGAGGCAATTCTCCATGGCCTTTTGCAGTTTTGCACTTTTGTTCTGAACTATCTTTTCAAGGATGACTTTAGAGTGAACAGCCTTGAAAGAGAGGAATAGCTTCTCCCTTAGTAGCAGAGGGCAGATTTATTTGCTGTCCAGGGTAATAAAGATAATGTTATCCTCAGGGACAAAGGATTACTTGCATCCTGTTTATGTGATGGGCATTTCTTAACTCTGTCTCTAAGGTTCCTTATCTAGGATGCAGAGCCCTGCTGTGTGCAGCATCCATATGGACTGCTCCGTATTGCCCCTTAGACTAGGGAGGAGGAACATGGAGAGTTAATATGAAGATAAAGCTTATCCCTCCTGGTGCACAGAATACTAATGTCCTTTGTCTCTGACCCGGAAGTCTTGTGTCTTCTGCCAGCAATGAAACACTGGGAGGCTACTTGTTAGGTTGTAAGCAGGGTAAAATTTCAAACACTTCCTAGTTCTTGACTGTTAATCCCGTAGTATTTTGTACTTAATTTATCTCTATATTGTCACTATAATAAATAACTGATAGGCCGGACACCGTGGCTCACGCCTGTAATCCCAACACTTTGGGAGGCCAAGGCGAGAGGATCGTTTGAGGTCGGAAGTTCAAGGCCAGCCTGGCCAACATGGTGAAACCCTGTCTCTACTAATATACAAACCTGTCTCTACTAATATAAAATACAAAAATTAGCCAGTCGTAGTGGCAGGTGCCTGTAATCCTAGCTACTCGGGAGGCTGAGGCAGGAGAATCACTTTAACCTGGGAGGCAGAGGTTGCACTGAGCCGAGATCACGCCACTACACTGCAGCTTGGGCCAGAGAGGAAGACTCTGTCTCAGAAAAAAACAAAACAAAACAAAAAACCTGATAAACATCAGTGTATTTGAATTGTCGTGTAAATCTCTCTTACCTCAGATTAAATTTCTCAGGTATATTTTCTAGTTCCATTTCTATATATATTTTAAGGATTTTTGATGATGTTTGTATGTTTTCCTCTAGGATTGTGTCTGCTAGTATGGCAGAGGAATACCCTTTAAAAAATTCTTGAGAATTATAGATGAAGTATGCTTTCTCATCAATTTATGTTTATTTACTGTTGAGATTGAATTTATTTTTTGCAATTATTTATAACAAGAGCAATACAACAGTAGCGCTGATGATACTGATAAGATCCATAATATCTGTAAGATTCATAGTACCTGGATCTTATTAAGAAAATAATTTGTTTATCTAATAGGTACCTCAGTTTCAGTATGTCCCAAACTGAGCTGATTCCCTCTCGCCTCACACCCAATTTTCTCCTCTTGTACTCTTTCCAGTCTCTGTAATCCACCCTTCCAGTGCTGGAGCCAGTAACTTTGGAGTTATCCTTCACTCCTCTTTTTCTGTCCTCACGTATCTATTCTAATAGTAAATCCTCAGCACTCTCCTTTCAAAATATATCCAGGTTATCCCACCTCCATTCCTACCACCCTGTTCTGAAATACTGTCAACTCTTACCTGGTCCCCTTTCCATTTTTGCCGCTCCCCCACCAGTTTATTTTTGTCAGAGGTACTGTTAAATATAATTTGGAGCTTGGACTTCTTTCGCAAGTCTCCTTACACCGAGAGTATCCAAACTGGAAAGAAAAAAGTCAAATTATCCTTGTTTGCAGATGATATTATCTTATATTTGGAAAAACCTAAAGACTCCACCAGAAAACTATTGGAACTGACAAAGAATTCTGTCAGATTGCAAGATACGAAATCAAAATACAAAAAACAGTAGCGTTCACGTGTGCCAACAGTGAACAATGTGAAAAAGAAATCAAGAAAGCAATCCTATTTATAATAGCTACAAATAATATAAAATACCTAGGAAACAATTTAACCTAAGAAGTAAAAGATCTCTAAAAGGCAAACTATAAAACACTGATGAAAGAAATTGAAGAGGACACACAAAAATGGAAAGATATTCCCTATTCATGGATTGGAAGAATAAATATTGTTAAAATGTGCATACTACCCAAAGCAGTCTACAAATTCAATACAATCCCTATCAAAATGCCAATGCTGTTCTTGACAGAAATAGAAAAAAACCTAAAAGTTATATAGAGTAACAAAAGACCCAGAATAGCCAAATGTATTCTGTGAGAAAAGAACAAAACTGGAGGAATCACATTACCTAAAAGGAAATCAGTATGTCCAAGAGATATCTGCACTCCCATGCTTATGGCAGCATTATTCACAGTAGTCGAGATTTGGAAGTAAACTAAGGGGCCATCAACGGATGAACGTATAAAGAAAACATAGTGCATATATGCAGTGGAGCAAGACTCTGTCTCAAAAAAAAAACCCAAAAAAAAAAAACCCTGATAAACATCAATGTATTTAAGTTGTTGTGTAAATCTCTGTTACCTCCGATTAAATTTCTCAGGTATATTTTCTGGTTCCATTTCTATATATATTTTAAAGATTTTTGATGATGTTTATATGTCTTCCTCTAGAGTCATGTCTGCTAGTATGGCAGAGGAATACCCTTTAAAAAATTCTTTTTTTTTTTTTTTTTTTTTTGAGACAGAGTCTGGCTCTGTCGCCCAGGCTGGAGTGCGGTGGCCGGATCTCAGCTCACTGCAAGCTCCGCCTCCTGGGTTTACGCCATTCTCCTGCCTCAGCCTCCCGAGTAGCTGGGACTACAGACGCCCGCCTCGTCGCCCGGCTAGTTTTTTGTATTTTTTTAGTAGAGACGGGGTTTCACCGTGTTAGCCAGGATGGTCTCGATCTCCTGACCTCGTGATCCGCCCGTCTCGGCCTCCCAAAGTGCTGGGATTACAGGCTTGAGCCACCGCGCCCGGCCTGAAATCCTCACTTCTAACAGGTCTAGCAAAAGTTGAAGTCTGGTTGTCTTGCGTGGAGGGTTGGGTGTACAGAACACACGGTCTGTTAGAGAACTTAATAATTCTCATTCATTCATTCGTTCATTCAGTGTTATATATAAATGTAGCTAGCTGTCAGTTACCTTTCTAATTCGGGGGATATGGACTGTTTGCATGTGCGTGGTATGTGTATGTATGTTACAGAGAAAATGCTATGGAGAAAAATATAAAGAGATAAAGTATGTTGGTTGGGGTGAGTTAGGATTGTTATTTTATATGTGATGATAACTTGGCTTTCTTGATAAAATAACATTTGAGCAAAGACCTAAAAAAGTGTGGGAGCAAACCATCTGCATATCTAAGGAAAGCAAGTTCCAGGCACGGGAAACATCTCGTGCAAGGGTGTTGAAAAAGGAGTGTGCCTGGGTATCCAGGGAGTAGTGGTCACACAGTGAGGTCCAGAAGCAGGGAGTGGGGTAGTTGTGGGAAATGAGATTGGAGAGGGAGAAGAGGCAGATCATGTACAGAATTTCCGTCTGGGTGTGAGGAGACCCGCAAAAGAAGTCCAAGTTCCAAATTATGTGTAACAGTATCTCTGGAAAAAATAAACTGGTGGGGGAATGGCAAAAATGGAAAGGGGACCAGGCAAGAGTTGACAGTATTTCAGAACAGGGTGGTAGGAATGGAGGTGGGATAACCTGGATATATTTTAAAAGTAGAGTACTGAGGATTTACTGTTGGAATAGATGTGGGAAGAGAGAAAAAGAAGAGTGAAGGATAACTCTAAAGTTATTGGCTCCAGCGCTGGAAGGGTGGATCGCCGAGACTGGAAAGAGTACAAGAGGAGAAAATTGGGTGTGAGGCCAGAGGGAATCAGCTCAGTTTGGGACATAGTGAAGTTGAGGTACTTATTAGATATACAAATTATTTTCTTAATAAGATCCAGGTAATATGAATCTTATGGATCTTATGGATAAGTTCCTTATCTTAAGGAACTATGGAATGACAATACAAGACATATTTTATAGGGTTATTTTTAAAATCACGTATACTTTACAAAGGTCTCAAATTCTTTTGAAAGTAGTCTGATATAAATAAGTCATAATAAATTCAGTCAATCAATAAAATTCTGGAATATTCTTTAAAATTTTTTTAAAAAACTTTTGTGAGCACGTAGTAGGTCTATATATTTATGGAATACGTGAGATACTTAGATACAGGAATGTATTGTGTAATAATCACATCATGGTAAATGGGGTATCTAGCTCCTCAAACATCCTTTGTGTTACAAACAATCCAGTTATACTCTTTTAGTTACTTTAAAATGCTAAATTATTATTATTTATTAAATGATTATTCACCCTGTTGTGCTATCAAATACTAGGTCTTACTCATTCTTTCTAACTACTTTCTGTACCTGTTAACAATTGCCTCTCTCCGCCCTCACCTGCCCCAGACCCCCCTCCCTTCCCCAGCCTCTGGTAACCATCCTTCTACCCTCTGTCTCCATGAGTTCATTTGTTTTAATTTTTAGCTTCCACTAATAAGTGAGAATATGTGAAGTTTGTCTTTCTGTAGCTGGCTTATTTCACTTAGCATAATGACCTTCACTCCCATCCATGTTGTTGCAAATGACAGGATCTCCTCCTTTTTTATGGCTGAATAGTACTGCATTGTATATATGTACTACGTTTTCTTTATACATTCATCTGTTGATGGCCACTTAGTTTGCTTCCAAATCTTGACTATTGTGAATAATGCTGCCATAAACATGGAAGTGCAGTTATCTCTTGGACATACTGATACATAACCAGCAGTGGGCTTGCTGGATTGTATCCTAGTTCTAATTTTAGTTTTTTGAGGAACCTCCAAACGGTTCTCCATAGAGATTATACTAATTTACATTCCCACCAACAGTGTATGAGAGTTCCCTTTTCTTCTTATCCTTGCCAGCATTTGTTATTGCCTGTCTTTTGGATAAAAGCCATTTTAACTGGGGTGAGATAATATCTCATTGTAGTTTTGATTTGCACTTCTCTGATGATTCCTGATGTTGAGCACCATTTCATATACCTGCTTGCCATTTGTATGTCTTCCTTTGAGAAGTGCCTATTCAGAAATTTTGTCTATTTTTAAATCAGATTATTAGATTTTTTCCTATAGAGTTGTTTGAGCTCCTTATATATTCTGCTTATTACTCCCTTATCAGATGGATAGTTTACAAGTATTTTCTCCCATTCTGTGGGTTGTTTTTTTGCTTTGTTGGTTGTTTCCTTTGCTGTGAAGAAGCTTTTTAACTTGGTAGGGCAAGAGATATGGGTCTAGTTTCATTTTTCTGCGTATGGATATCCAGTTTTCCCAGCACCATTTATTGGAGACTGTCTTTTTCCCAGTATATGTCGTTGGCACCATTTTCGAAAACAAATCCACTGTAGATGTGTGGATTTGTTTCTGGTTTCTTATTCTGTTCCAGTGATCTTTATGTCTGTTTTTATGCCAATACCATACTGTTTTGGTTACTGTAGCTCTGTAGTATAATTTGAAGTCAGGTAATGTAATTCCTCCAGTTTTGTTCTTTTTGCACAGAATACATTTGGCTATTCTGGGTCTTTTGTTATTCTGTATAACTTTTAGGATTTTTTTCTATTTCTGTCAAGAATGGCATTGGCATTTTGATAGGGATTGTAGTGAATTTGTAGATTGCTTTGGATCATGTGGACATTTTAATGATATTCTTCCAATCCATGAAGAGGGAATATCTTTCCATTTTTTGTGTGTCCTCTTCAATTTCTTTCATCAGTGTTTTATAGTTTACCTTTTAGAGATATTTTACTTCTTAGGTTAAATTGTTTCCTAGGTATTTTATATTATTTGTAGCTATTATAAATAGGATTGCTTTCTTGATTTCTTTTTCACATTGTTCACTGTTGGCATACGTGAATGCAACTGTTTTTTTGTATTTTGATTTTGTATCTTGCAACTTGACAGAATTCTTTGTCAGTTCCAATGGTTTTTTGGTGAAGTCTTTAGATTTTTCCAAATATAAGATAATATCTGCAAACAAGGATAATTTGACTTTTTCTTTTCCAGTTTGAATGCTCTTTATTTTTTTTTTCTGTTGTCTGATTGCTCTAGCTAGGAGTTATAGTACTGTGTTGAATAATAGTAGTGACAATGGGCGTGCTTGCTGTGTTCCAGATCTTAGACAAAAGGCTTTCAGTTTTTCCCCATTCAGTATGATAGTAGCTTTGAGTCTGTTGTATATGTGTTTTATTATGTTGAGGTATGTTCCTTCTATCCTCAATCCTTGGAAGTTATCATGAGGTTTGCAAATACTATCATCCGTTATTTTAAATTGATGACACACTAGCACTGACTGCTTGAGCAAACAGATGTGCAAAAAGAAAACTAATAAAAACTCTACAATTTCACTTCATACTCCCTTCTTTTTAACTTTTTGTTGAATCTCTTGATGTCTTATTGTACTATGTCTTGAAAAGTTGTAGTTACCATTTTTGATTGGTTCATCATTTAATCTTTCTACTTAAGAGTAGTTCACACACCATAGTTCTTTAGGTTGGGACGTTCTTTGTTGCTATCCCTTTGAATACACTTTATATTCCCATTTCTTTCTCTACCTCCTCTTTGAGGTCAGTAACTCTTAGATTTGCCCTTTTGAGGCTTTCTAGATCTTGTAGGCATGCTTCATTGGTTTTTACTCTTTTTTCTTTTATCCCCTCTGACTGTGTATTTTCAAATACCTTGTCTTCAAGCTCACTAATTTTTTTCTTCTACTTGATACATTCTGATATTAAGAGTTCTGATGCATTCTTCAATATAGCAATTGCATTTTTCAAGTCCAAAATTTCTGCTTGATGCTTTTTAATTATTTCAATCTATTTGTTAAATTCATCTGGTAGAATTTTGAATCCCTTCCCTGTTAATTTGAATTTCTTTGAGTTTCCTCAACCCTGCAATTTTGAATTCTCTGTCTGAAAGGTCACATATGTCTGTTTCTCCAGGATTGTTTCCTGGTGCCTTAGTTCATTTGGTGAGGTCATGTTTTCCTGGATGGTCTTGATGCTTTTGGATGTTTGTTGGTATCTGGGCAGTGAAGAGTTAGGTATCTGTTGTAGTCTTTGCAGTCTGGGCTTGTTTGTTGTCATATTTATTGGAACTTTCCAGGTATTCAAAGGGACTTGGTACCAAAGCCCAATAATGCTGTGGTTTTTGCAGACTCATAGAGGTACTGCCTTGGTGGTTTTAGATAAGATCCTGAAGAATTATCTGGATTATCAGAGAGAGGGAGAGTCTTTTTCTCTTCCTTTATTTTTTCCCAAACAGATGGCGTCTCTCTGTGCTGAACTATCTGGAGCTGGGAATGGGGTGACACAAGTACCCCTGTGGCCATCATCACTGGGACTGTACTGGGTTAGACTTGAAGCCAGCACAGCACTGGGTCTTGCCCAGGACCCACTGTAACCACTACCTGGCTACTTCCAATGTTCAGTTAAGGCCCGAGGGCTCCACCATTAGTAGGTGGGGAAGCCAGTTAGGCGTGTGTCCTTCCCTTCAGGGTGATGAGTTCCCTCAGGCCCTGGGCAGGTCCAGAGATGTTGTTGTCTGGGAGCCAAGGATTGGAGTCAGAAACCTTAAAAACCTACCTCATGTTATATTCTACTGCAGGAAAGTTGGCCTTCAAAACCCAAGATGAAGTCTTTCCTGGTCTTCCCTCTCCTTTCTGCAGGCAGAGGAACCTCTTCCAGTAGCCACCACTACCATTGGTCCATGGAGTTTCTGCTAGCCACCACCAATGTTCACTTAAAGCCCAAGGGCTCTTCAGTCAGTTTGTGGTGAATGCTGCCAGGCTTGGAACCCACCCTTCAGGGCAGTGTGCCCACCCCCCCCGCCGGCCCAGGGCAGGTCCAGAAATGATGTCAAGAGCCTTGGCCTGGAGTCAGGGAACCCAAGGGCCCACATGGTGCTGTATCCCGCTATGGCTGAGCTGGTACCTAAGGTGCAAGACAAAGTCCCCTTTACTTTTCCCTCTGTTTTCTTCAAGCACAAGGAGTCTCTCACCATAGCCCCCACAGCTGCAAATATATGCTGGGCTCACCTGAAGCCAGCACACCTCAGTCTCACCCAAGGCCCACTGTGTACTACCTGGATATCACTGCTCATTATTCAGGGCCCAAGAGCTCTTTTGTCAGCAGATGATGAATCCTGCTAGGACCGAGTTCTTCTCTTCCATTGAGCAGGTTTCCTTCTGTCCCAAGGTGTGTCTAGAAATGTCATCTGGGGGCTAAGGCCTGGAATGGGGGCCTCACAACTAACTCTGCCTCGTGCCTGATCCTTTTGTAGCTGAGTTGTTATCCAAGATGCAAAACCGTCCTTTTTACTCTTTGCTCTCTTCTCCTCAAGCAGAAGGAAGGAGTTACTTCCAGGAGGCACTGTCTGGGGTTGTGAGAGGGTTGGCACAAGCATTCCCTTAGCCACCCCAGCTTGTGTCTCCCTAGGCCACACGCTACCCCAATCCACTGACTCTAAAGCCAGCCCAGCACTAGGACTTGCCTAGGAGTTGCAGTCCTTGTGTCCTGGATTGCCCTTCACATTTACCGAGGACCTGGGAGCACTTTAGCCTGCAGTAGTGAGGCTTGCCAGAATTCAAGTTCTAACCACCGGGACAGGCGATTTCCCTCTAGCTGAGGCTGGTCCACATGCTCACTGAGCCCAACACAGCTTTGCTCTGCTATGATAGGGTGGCACTGAATTGAATGCCAAGTCCCCAAGTAGCTGTGCTCTCCTTCCTGCAAGTGCACAGATTCTTTTTCCACAAAGGAGAAACAATCTGTGGACTTGGTCACTGCCAGGGGATGGGGGACAGGTTGCTTTGGCAATTCAAGACTGTCTTTCTTACCCTTGTCAGTGCCTCTTTCAGCAATACGAAGTTAAAACCAGGTACTTTAATAGCTCACCTGATTTTTGGTTCATATGACAGTGCTTTTTTGTGTGTAGTTGTTAAAACTTGGTGTTCCTGCGAGCAAGATGATCTGTGGAGGCTTCTATTTGGCCATCTCTCCTTCCATCCCCGTAGTTTCTCTGGAATTTTTGTTTTTATAAACCATATGTTGTATGATCAGCCATATCTCCTGATGGATATTATTATATTATTTAACATTGAATATTTCATTCTGTATCATGTACATAAATATACTTATTTCCAGTAGTTTAATCTTTGTTCTTTGTCATCTTCCCCTCTCATCTATTAAGATTGAAGTCATAGACTCTAAATACATTTCCCAGTATGAGAAGAATGTTGTATTTAAAAGTATACTGGATGGCTCCTTTGTAATGTGAAAGATTCTGCTTTCCTTTTTCTGGTTTCTATGTTTAGGTGTTTGCATCTGTTTAAAAAAGCAAACAAATATATATTTGTATACTTATGTACAGCACCGCAGCCAACCCAGTTTAAACAATGGGCAAAGGACTTGAATAGACATTTCTCCAAAGAAAATATACAAATGGCCAATAAGTACATCAAAGATAGCCAGCATCACTAGCCATTAGGAAAATATGGGTCAGAACCACAATAAGATGCCACTTTATACCCATTAGAATGACTGTTACTTAAAAAGAAAGAAAGAAAACAACAAGTGTTGGCAAAGGATGTGGAGAAATTGGAACCCTTGTGCATTGCTGGTGATAATGTAAAATGGTACCTCTGCTGTGGAAAACCCTTTGGCAGTTTCTCAAAAAGTTAAATGTAGAGCCACCATATGACTCAGCATTTCCACTCCTGGGTATATAATACCCCAAAGATTTAAAAACAGGGACAAAAACAGATACTGGTATGCCCATGTTCATAGCTGCATTATTTGCAATAGCCAAATGGTGGAAACAATCCAAGAGTTCATCAACAGATGAATAGATAAACAGAATGTGATATGTACATGCAATGGAATATTATTCAGCCATGAAAAGGAATGAAATTGTGATAAATGCTACAATATGGGTGAACCTTGAAGACATTATGCTAAGTGAAATAAGCCAGACAAAAAAGGACAGATAATATATGATTCTACTTATATGAGGTATATAGAGTTCTTAGAAATAAAAAGTAAAATAAAAGTTATGAGGAACTGAGAGTAGGGGAAAATAAGCGTTTTTGCTTAATAGTTACAGAGTTTTTGTTTCAGGGATTGAGAAAGTTTTGGAAATTGATAGTGGTGATGGTTACACAACAGTGAATGTACTTAATGCCACTGAATTATACACTCAAAATGGTTTAAAGGAAATCTTTTATGTGTATTTTGTGACATTAAAAAAAATACATTTCCTGGCACATAACCAGTGCTCAGTAAATACTTATTGACTGAATAAATTTGTTGAATGAACTAATACTTAATTTGGCAAATGTATATCAGCTATTAGCCTGATAGTGGGTGGCATTGTCTGTCTGAAGTTAGATACTCAGTTAAAATTCTTACTCTGCCACATATGTATATTTTTGATTTTGGCATAATTAAAACACTAACATATTTACATATTATAAAATTCATCATTTAAAAGTATATAGTTAAGTAGTTTTTGATATATTCACAACATTATGTAACCATCACTACTATCTATGTAATTTCTGAGCATTTTCACCACCCCAAAAAAGAAACCTGGTATTTACTAGCAGTCATCCCTCCTTTCTGTCTCCCTACACCGTGGACAATCTCTAGAGGTTTGCCTATCCAGGACATTTTATATAAATGGAATCATACAATTTATGGTCCGTTGTGACTGGTTTCTTTCAGTTAAGCATAACTTAAGGTTTTCACGGTTCACCCATGTTGTAGCATATATCAGTAGTTCATTACTTTTTATTGCTGAATAATATTCCATTGCATGGATATACCCCACATTTGTTTATGTGTTCATCAGATGATGGATATTCGAGTTGTTTCTACTTTTTTTAGGAATAGTGCTGCTATCAACATTTATGTATAAGCTTTTTTGTGTGTGAAAATATGTTTTCAGTTCTCTTGGGTATATACTCAGGAAATTGTTACATCATATATTAATATATGCTTAACCTTTTGAGAGGTTAACAGTTTTTCGAAAGAGACTGCACCATTTTATATTCCCAACAGTGTTGTGTGAGGGTTCCAGTATCTCCATATCCTCACCAACACTTGTTATTATCTCTTTTGATTATAGCTATCCTAATGGGTGTGAAGCGGTATCTCGTGGTAGTTTGAGTTGTATGTCACTGGTGGTTAATTATGTTGAGCATCTTTTTATGTGCTTATTAGCTATTTGTATGTCTTCTTTGGAGAAATGTCTATTAAGATCCTTTGTTCATTTTTATTTCATTATCTTCAACTTTTGTGTTAAGTTCCGGGTTACATGTGCAAAATGTGCAGGTTTGTTACATTAATAAACTGTGTCAGAGTGGTTTGTTGTAAAGATCGTCTCATCATCTAGGTATGAAGTCCAGCATCCATTAACTTTTATTCCTGATGTTCTCCCTCCCCTTACCACCCGTCTGACAGGCCCCAGTGTGTGGTGTTCCCCATGATGTGTCCACGTGTTCTCATTGTTCAGCTTCCACTTATAAGTGAGGACATGGAATGTCTGGTTTTCTGTTCCTGCGTTAGTTTGCTGAGGATGACAGCTTCTAGCTCCTGTTCGTTTTTTAAATTGGGTTATCTATCTTTTTAATGTTGAGTTGTAAATGTTCTTTATACATTTTGGGTACTAAATAATTAGATGTATGGCTTGCATATGTTTTCTTTCATTCTGTAGGGTGTCTTTCTCATTGCTATCTTTGAAATACAGGTTTTTAATCCTAATGAACTACAATTTATTTGTTTTTCTTTGGTTGCTCATACTTTAGGTATCATGTCTAAGAAATTACCTAATCCAAGGTCACAAAGATTTACACTGTTTAGGGCTTTGATCTGTGTTAATTTTTGTATATGGTGTGAGATAGAGGTCCAGATGCATTCTTTTGCATGTGGAATTCCAGTTGTTGCAGCAGCATTTTTTGAAAATAATTTTCCTACTCCATTTAATTGTCTTCATACCCTTGTTGAAAATTGATTCTCTGTAGATGCATGGATTTATTTCTGGACTCTCAGTTCTATTCCTTTAATATCTATGTCTATCCTTAGCCAATAACACATAATCTTGATTATTATAGCTAAGTATATGATCTTGAAAGCTTTGGTTTTCTCATGTATAGCTTGTTAGAAACTAAACAGAATACATTTAAAGCACTAAATAAAATGGCACATAGTACATTTTAGCTGTTTTTAAGTTGTTTTTATAATCATCATCATTGCAAAAGGATGTGGCCACAAGTTTGTATGCTGAAAGAACTTCCATGAAATTTGAGAATAAAAAGAATTTTCTAAATCTAAACATTTCATTTGACCTACTTATTCACCTCCCCGCTGCACAATGAGTTTCAGTATTTTTTCCTCTGGAGATATTCTGCAAAGAATGCCTCCCTGTAACCCAACTCTAGTTCACACCCAGACTTTGGAGCATATTGTTCTTTAATAAAAACATTGATCTCATCAAACACATGGATTTTAGGAAAGGTGTCAGGTTTCACTCAGGAAGTTTCTGCAGTGGCCTATGAGACAAAGCCTCAGTGACATCGCCCTAGATTCCTGAAGGAGAGTCTTTTTGGAGTGGAAGTATGGAGAAGAAACTGGGAAACACGCTTTGACTTTTTAGTGGAGGAAAGTAAGCGGGTAACATTTGTGCTGCCATAAAAGCTTTAAAAAGGGATGCAGTTAAGGCACTATACACCTTGAAACATTTATATGCTTGTAAGGAATGATAAAGACATGAGACTGTAACCTCCTATGTAAGTCTACTTCAGCCATTATTTATTTATTAGTAAATTTCGACATTTCCCTATTGAACTCACGTTATTAACTGATTAGGTTTGGTTATCACTTCTGTCTTACGTCTGGAGGCAAAGCAGCATTTGGAGTGCTTGTTTTCACAGATGTACATATATTTTCTCATCCTTATTTAAAGCTTATTTTTATTGCTCTTTTTTTCCATTCTGAACAGGACAAGCTGTGAAGTATGCTTGAAATTGAACCTCTTGACCAGACACCCAAGATTCCGTGACTTTGTCTGTGTGATGGTTCAGTTTTATATTCTCATACTGCACTCAGAGGGAGTCCAAGAAGCTCATTTTGTACCATATTTCTTAGGCCAGGAAAAGTCTAAACTATTTTTCCTAATGCCCTTTCCCCTGGTGGACAGCTAGTTGAAGCCTCTGGGAGTAAAAGTACTTCCCAGGACATAAACCCAAGCCTTCCTCCCACAACCATTTAAAATGGTTTAAAAATAACCCCCACTTAATGTTTTGTGGCAGGCTATGACAACTTTATAAAAATTGTGTGTTTACTTTTCTCCACTTTTTCATTTATTAAAACACTGCTTATCATAGATTCCCGGAGAAATAAGTTTATTGCCAAGCTGTGAAAGTAAATTTTATTCCTTAGGGCATGTAGCAAAGCACACATTATTTAGAACATTCAAGGTACAGTTGAACTGTGCAAGTTGCAGTGAACTGTTCACCCAGTTTGAGTAGTGGTAGTTTAAGGAAGGGATTCTGCCTTTTAAGCTGAACAGATACATTTAAAGACACTATTGATGCATATATTCATTCACCTGTACATTCAGCAAGTATTCCTTGAGTGCTTTCTCTATGCCAGATACTGTTTTAGGCCCTGGAGATCCAGTGGTGAATAAGACAGACAGGGGCCCTAGTTTCATGGAACTTACAGTGTAGTAAAGAATTAAACAAAAATAATATTGCAGTTCTTTAAAACAATATACATCTTATAACTGTAAGCCAAGATTTTGGAAAGTCTCCCATTTTTAGAAGATTTTTCCCAGATCCTGCCACCCTCCGCCTATAAACCTTCCAGTTGCTTCCCACCCTACTTGGAGTGAAAGTCAAAGTTGTAACATTATCCCAGAAGGCCCTACAAGGTTTATCCATCTACTGGGCACCTCATTTCCTACTCCTTTCTCCTCACAGATGCTGATCCAGAACTCCTCGCCTCGTTGTAGACCCTTGACCATATCCACCTGTTCCTGCCCAGGGTCTTGTCATTTGTTGTTCGCTCTGCCTGGAATGCTCTCCCCAGATATCCCTATGGCTGGCTCTCTCACTCACTCTGGTCCCTACTGAAGTATCTAATTATGTTATTAGAGAAGACTTCCCTGGGCACCTGATATGGAGCATCTGATATGGCTCCATGTCCCCACCCAAATCCCATCTTGGATTGTAATCTGAATTGTAATCCTTACATGTTGGGGGAGGGACCTCATGGGAGGTGATTGGATCATAGGGATGGTTTCCCCTTACTTTTCTCCTAAGTGATAGTGAGTTCTCGTAAGAGCTGATGATTTTATAAGGGGCTCTTCCCTTTCATTCTGTACTTCTCTCTGTTGCTGCCTTGTGAAGAAGGATGTGTTTGCTTCCTCATCTGACATGATTGTAAGTTTCCTGAGGCCTCCCCAGCCATGCAGAACTGTGAGTCAATTAAACCTCTTTCCTTTATAAATTACCCAGTCTTGGGTACTATCTTTATAGCAGTGTGAGAAGGGACTAATACAGCATCCTGCTGACCCTCCTCACCCAACTGCTTATCCTGCTTTAATTTCCTCTCTAGGAATCTTCTGGCACACATACGTGGTGATATGGTTCCACCGTATCTTATGCCAAATTGTAATCCCCAATGTTAGAGGTGAGGCCTGGTGGGAGATGGTTGCATTATGGCGTTGGATTTCATATGAATGGTTTAGCACCATTGCCTTGGTGCTGCTCTTGTGATAGTGAGTTCTTTTGAGATCTGGTTGTTTAAAAGAGCGTAGCACCTCCTCCTTCACTCTTTCTTGTCCCTGCTCCCACCATGTGGGAAGCTTTACTTCCCCTTTGCCTTCCACCATGATTGGAAGCTTCCTGAGGCCTCCCCAGAAGCAAAAGCCACTCTGCTTCCCATACAGCCTGCAGAACCATGAGCCGATTCAACCTCTTCTCTTTATAAATTACCCAGCCTTAGGTATTTCTTTATAGCAATGTAAGAGCAGACTAATACATGAGGGGTTTCTTTTCTTTTCTTTTTTTTTTTTTTAACATATTTATTCCCTGTTTCCCTGCTTTCCCACCTTCAAGTAGAATACAAACTCCATGTGAGCAGTGACTTTATCTTCCCAATTCATGTGCCCTTAGCACTCAGAACACTCTGGTACAGAGTAAAGGTGCGCAATAAGTATTTGTTGTATGAATGAACAAAGGAAATGGTTTAATGTGACTTTGTGTCGACGCTTCAGTATCTGTCAATATCTTTCAACAGCCATGTTTTTTCTTCTCCTCCAGTATTCTCCATTTTAGTTATATGGCCCTACTTTTCACATTTGCAGATGAAGTTTTGTTTTATTTTTTCCTTGTCTCTGCTCTGTTTCCTGTATGTGCAACATCTTCCACAGCTGAATCTTTCTTAACTTTCTGTCTGAAAGGTCAAATTCAATAATAAAGCATTCTGGGTTAATCATACTTGATTCTACCTGCAAGCCATCACATAATTTAGTTTTACCATAGTACTGTTAATTTTCATTCATTGGACAAATACTTAGCATCTGTGCTTGGTGTCACGCTACAGAGATGGACAAAAACCTTAGTGCCAATCTTTAAGGATCCTGCCATGAAGGGTTGCTGTGATGTTCTGAAATGTGATCATTGTTGTTTCAGGAAGCCAGTAAGCCAAGGACCGTGTGTCCCTTTCCTTTCTTTCCACAGTTCTAGTGTGAGTGGTTGCCTAGCATTGTTCATTGTGCTGCAGGGAATATTAGGAATAAAATAACTTGGGTTCCCATGAGAATATGATTTTGGTAATGATTAGAGTGTACAATAAAGATAGTATGTAATGAAGTAGTGTAGGATAAGTAGAAACCAAGTAGTGATCAGAGATGTCACAGCAATTCAGAGGGCAGTGAATGATCCCAGTGGACTGGGGTAGTTGAGGAAAGGTGTTACTAGGGAGGTGGATCTTGGGTGTCAGGCTGGAGGGGAGTATGTTGCGCTAGGTGGGTGACAGTGTCCTTTTCTTACTGTTCTTGCTGACCTCAGAGTGCACTGTGACAGGCAGTCGTGCAGCTTTGCTTATTGGGTCTCAGAAGAGGCCTCCACATCATTGGGTCTGCAAGGCATTCTGCTTTATACTCATTTCCCAGAGTGGGAATGAGGGACACTTTAGGGCTGGACTGTAAGAGGAGAAAGAGAAAAATATGGTGCCAATTATGCAGTCTGTCCTTGCGGGCTTCATAGCCGAGGAGGGAGGCATGGGAATGTGTAAATGAGCTGGAACCTGTCCTTGGCCTGGGTGGACGGAGTGTACCCCTTCGTCTTCTGGCACTGGCACTTGCCAGGGGTTGGTGGGAGGGAGAGCATGAGACTTGGGTCTCTCTGTGCCTGGGCTGTCTCCTCCCTTTGGACCAGTAGTTAGTAAGTTCTATTTGGCACAACTTGCCCTTGGAAAAATGTTTCCCCATAGTTCCCAAAGAGCTATATAAGTAGATGGTTTCGTCTTTTCTGTTAGTGCCTTTGTCAAAAATAGGTCAAATTCAGAATCATTTTAGAATTTTAGAAATATTGTTAAAGGAAAATCATAATCAAATAAGCCTTTGACTTCCTGTAATGCTTCAAAGCAAGATCTTATTCTCCCAATACTATTATATGTTTTTAAAATGACTTTATTGTTTTGAACCCGACTATCTTTGGTAGGTCATTCCATACATTTACTCTTTGAGATACAAAGCATCATGTATTCACCGAGTTACAAAGAACCAGCATTTATTCTGAATTTATTTTTCTTTTAACCTCTTTTTTCTTCTTTTTCTCTTCTTCGTGCTTGTTGAAAATGGTATTTTTGGCTGGGGTTATTTTAAGGTGGTGTTGAAATAAATCCTGGGACTTTGCTCTTGTTCAACAGTGCATGTTCTTTTAAGCCTACATATCCAGGGTCATCCTACTAAAATAAATTATATGGGCCCTTTGCAAAATTCTCAAGTGCCTGAATTTTTATTTATGAGCGTTGGCTGCTGGCATAACATTTGTAATTTCCCCTGAGCAAAAATGGGCGCTTTTTGCTTTGTTCTGCCTTTTCTAAGAATTTCTTTCCCTCTTACTTCTTATGTAGCTATGGCTGTGTTACTATTTTAGCTTAATTATTCCCCAGGAGAATGTTTAAAATTTCCTTAAACATCAGTCAAATCTACTGTTTTAAAAATTGTATAGATAGATGGAACTCAACAACCTGCCCGTTTATAACCACTCAGGGTTATCTAAAATCATCAAGGTATTTTCTTTACCTTAACCTAAACTAGATACAATAATCCTTATCTGTATAGGAAATTCAGATGATTTATTTTTCTCCTTTTAAATGCAGATTTCTCAAAGCCCATATTTTTCTCTGATGAGTATAATTTTACATATAGGAATTAGAGATTTTAGGTGGCTCAAAAATCGATAGAAATGTGTGTATCAAGTACCCCATTTCCCATGTGGAGGAAGGACTTAAATTTTCTGTCAAATTGAGAAATACATAGATTCTTCACTTTGGACACTGATATACTAACAATCCTTCTGACATGCATAGAATTACAAGATCTTTGTTCATCTTTAATGTCTTTTCGTGCAACCAGCATAACAAAACAGTCTAGATATATTCATTTATCCTTTCCCCCTCTTCAAAGTTGTATCAAGATTACTGGGATGAACTTTTCTACCAGTAGCTCTACCTGGGTCTGTCTAAACTTCTTGGAATGTGAGTCTGTTTGAAATTGGGTCTTAGTCTTCAAATCTATACCTTCGTACTTCACTTAACCTGGCTGAAACTGGCTCTGTCCAGAGTTTGAAGTATGATGATATGGGCTCTCCAGGCTAAATAGATATTGGTAGAGGAAGAAACAGATGCTGGTACATCAGAATACCTGGGATATCTGGGTTATCAGAATACCTGGGATATCTTCACATGCACAGATGCTGGTACATCAGAATACCTTGGAAGACTGATCAGTGATATCTATCATATGAGACTGGTGACTGCTTTGGGAATGAAAGGAGGAACCTGTTTAGCAGGTAAGGTGGGGCCAGGTTGTGGAAGGCCCTGTCAGTAGCAGGGGGGAGACCCTGTACTGTAGCTCTGAACAGAGAGTGACTGTTTGAGTGCCAACCTGGGGACTAGACTGTATGGCAGGATATGCTGGGCTTTGGTCACCCATCATCCACTCTCCTGGGCTCCCTCTGAGGAACCATGCCTGCTCTATGCTCAGTTTGCATGTTGTTTTTTTCGTGCGTGGCGTACTGCCAATCCAGCTACCCAAATCATGTTGTTTCATGACCACACTGAATGGTTTAGGGATAAACATGTGACCAAGTGAGATGCAATGAGACTTGGCTTGGGCTCCAAGGAGGGCAACTGGTGCTTTTCTTCATGGCCATGGATGTGGCAGGAGATGGGACAGGGGTAGCTGGAGCCATCATGAGCAGAGCCTGCTGAAAGCCAGCACTGAGGGCCCAGCCAAGAATTTGAGGGTGAGGAGCTAAGTGTTTTCAGCCCCCTTGCCCTTCTGAAGCCAGCCCTATCACTGACCTTTATAGACATATGATCCAATAAAAACCCTTTTGGCTCAAGCCATATGAGGTTGAGATTTCTGTCTCTTGCTCCTAGAAGGGTCCTAGGAGATAGAGGTGGAATCAGATCATCTGTGAGCAGTTTTACCAGTTAGGAAGTGTTTGTTTTATTTTTGAGACAAGGTCTCACTCTGCTGCCCAGGCTGCAATACAGTGGCACTGCACCCTTGACCTCCCCGGCTCAAATGATCTGCCCACCTTAGCTCTCTGAGTAGCTGGCACTACAGGCATGTGCCACCATGCTTGGCTAATTTTTAGAAATTTTTGGTAGAAGCAGGGTCTCACTGCGTGGTCTGGGCTGGTCTCTAACTCCTGGGCTCAAGCAGTCGTCCTGTCTCAGGCTCCCAAAATACAGGTGTGAGCCACTGCTCCTGGCCAGGAGAGTCTGATAAATAGTCTGGGTGCCTGGCACAGAGCAGGCATTCCACAATTTAGCAGATTTAATTAATTAAATTAAAAGGGCAGTAAACTGATGGGCAGCAACTCTCTAATTTTCACAAGGTTTTTTCACAAGTAGCTTGCCTTGTATTGTATTTGACTATTAGGCCATTCTAACATTGGTATAAAGAAATATCTGAGACTGGGTAATTTACATAGAAAAGAGGTTTAATTGACTCATGGTTCCACAGTTTGTACAGGAGGCATCGTGACATCTGCTGCCAGAGGCCACAGGAAACACATTCATGGCGGAAGGCTAACAGGGAGCAGATACTTCTTACATGGTAGGAGCAGGAGCAAGGCAGAGACAGGGTAGGTGCCGTATACTTTTAAACAACCAGATCTCATGAGAATGAACTCACTGTCGTGAGGACAGTACTATATTAGTGTTTTCTCATGCTCCTGATTAAGACATACCTGAGACTGGGTAATTTATAAAGAGAAGAGGCTTAATGGACTCACAGTTCTACATGGCTGAGAAGGCCTCACAATCATGGCAGAAGACGAAGGAAGAGCAAAAGAGACTTCTTACATGGTGGTGGGCAAGAGAGAAGGCTTCTGCAGGGAAACTCCCTTTATAAAACCATCAGATCGCATGAGGCATGTTCACTATCACGAGAAAAGCACAGAAATGACCCACCCCAGTGATACAGTTACCTCCCACCAGGTCCCTCCCACGACATGTGGGAATTGGGAGAGCTACAATTCAAGATGAGATTTGGGTGGGGACACAGTCAGACCATATCAAGTACCAAGAGGGATGGTGCTGAGTCATTCAGGAGAAACCACCCCATGATCCAGTCCCCTCCCACCAGGCCCTGCCTCCAACATTGGGGATTACAATCTGACATGAAATTTGGATGGGGACACAGATCCAAACGATATCGACTATATTAACTATGTTTTTGAAAGAACTTAGTTTCGCAGCAGAATGCATTTTTTAAAGAGTTAATTGTTTTAGGCAGCTTGAGAATATAATTCTTTGCATGCCTCCCAGATATATTCCTGTGTGTGCATCCCACCAGCATTTTTCTTCATTTTACTAGAGTTATCTAAGGATTTCATGAAAGGTAGAGTCTCTGTTTCTTCTGGTTATGTGTCATATATTTTCTTGGATTATGCTCAATTCTCTAATCTCTGACCTCTAAATAAAATAGTTCTGGGAAAAGACTTTCAATGGTTTTATAGTTGTAGACAGATTAAATACTCCTTTTGGAAAAACAGTTGATGTTCTTTATTTCTCTACCAAAAGGCTGAATTTAAAAACTCCTGAATCTTCATGGTTACCACCTCTTGTTTCAGTAACTTTATGTAAATAGGAAAAAAGTGCTTTATTTTTAAATTGGAAAAACAGAATGCTTTTTTTATGTAATTATAAGAGATTGTGGCAATTCTACATTGTTTGGAGAATTTGCTATAGCTTCAATTTTTCTTCTTGTATGTCAGAGTACTTTGCCAGCTGTAATTGGGTAGTTTATGTTTTTTGCATACTCTGTTGTTTGTATGAGTTTAACACAGGGGAAATGAAGTCGTGGACATGAGGTGGGAGCAAGAAGTAAAACTCTGAAGTCTGTGTTATGGATGTGTTTGCTAATAATTATTTTATTTATTTATTTAGTTTTTAGAGATAGAGTCTTACTCTGTCATCCAGGCTGGAAGGCAGTGGCATGATCATGTCTGACTATAACCTCAAACTCCTGGGCTCAAACCATCTGCCCACTTCAGCCTCCTAAGTAGCTGGGACTACAGGTGCCTGCCACTATGCCTAGATTTTTTTTTTAAATTTTTTGTAGAGATGGGGCGCTCATCTTGTTGCCCAGGCCGGTCTCGAACTGCCGGCCTCAAGTGATCTTCCTGCCTCAGCCTCCTGAAGTTCTGGGATTATGGCTATGAGCCACTGTGCCCAGCCAATAACAATTACTTTTTATTAACTACTGAGATGTATGCTTTTTTCCCCTCTCTCACACGTGCAGTTCCTTATAGATGGGATCATTTGTCCAGGAACTCTGAACTCAGACTTGAAACATCTTTTTTTTAGCAGCCATTATACAGACAGTGACACCTGCCATAAATAAAAGCGACTTGAGAATTTCTATATGGTAGATGTTTCTATAATTACTGCATGGCTGGTTAGCAGTGGGACTTGGTTCCTGAATGGTTCCTCCAAAGCTGCAGGACGCCATTGCACCTTTTGATGTGAAACACACCGGTGCACACCTCAGAGCTCTGCCCAAAGAATCCCTGGACCACTGGGAGAACCAGGCCTTTCAGGCTGAACATGGGGGTTTGTCCCTCCAGACAAGAGAAATGAGCAAGCAAGGAGGTCAAATGGCCAACCAAGCTGCTCTGTACCAGATGATCAAATCTTTTGGCTGTCGCCAGAGCATTTAACTTGTTAAACATATTACTCTCTGACTGAAATCTAACAGACGACGGAGGAGAGACTTTTGAGCCAGGATGTTTTTCCTTCATTTGCAGTATTAGACCCAGACTGAAGAGGTCAGGTATGGGAGAGATCCAGGGAAGTGGACACTTCTGGTTTGAAATCTGGCTCTGCCACTTTCTAGCTGCGAGGCTTGGGCAGTTGATTGACTTTTCATGCACTTCAGTTTTAGCACCTGTGAAATGGAGTAACCATGTCTTGGTCTCAGCTAACGTTAGAAACAGCATATGGATAATACCTCGCACAGTATCTGATGCTCAGTAGTTGTGTGGTCAGTGGTAAAAGTATTTTCGCTGTTGTTATTACCCTTCTTCCTCTTGCTCCCTCTGCTCGAGGGAAAGGTTAAAAGGAATGCACCACAGTTCTGCTGCCTCCTTTGCCATAAGCTTTTCTGGAAAACTCGTCCTGGATTGCCTAGATTTGGCATCAGCACTTAGTTTAGGGACTGAGGGGGTAGGCACTGTTTAAAGGTAAAACAGCCTCCATGCCCAGAACCATCCTGCCAACCTTGGTATCTAAGGGCGACTCCCTTCCCTGGGAGTTTCCACATCCCCCGGGCGGTGGATGTGTCTTATCTGAGCTGCCAATAGGCCCTGGATCCCGGTCCCCATATCTCGGAACAACACCAGCCGCTTGCATATCGTTTTGTCCTAACAGTTTGGTGCCCTGTGAGTGCTTCTTACAGCCAATGCGCTGCACCCTTGTTACATTCTCCTAATCACTGTGCTAATTACTGCACAATGTACTAGAACTACTGTGTATTTTACCTGCTGTATATTTTAAAGTGCAATATTAATGTACATTTTTGTGCTTTACACCTGCACATTTTGTGGCTCATATAACATGTTCTGCTCACAATGGAAGAACATTGAGAACAAAGGGACTTTGCCTGCATTTTTAGCTTCTCTTGACTGTAGTGGTCTCAAATTTTGTTTCTGCACAGGTTCTGCTTATCACTCAGGCACTTTCTGACCAAGGGGTGGGTATTTCATGTGAGACACTAAGATTGTTCCACATGCCGTGTAGCCTGAATATCAACATTAAAGACTGCAAAAAGAAAAGAAGATGGATGGGTGTGCTAAATAGATAGATTTTAAAATAAAATCAAATGAACGCAAGACACTTCATCAATTCAGTTTTAAATCCAAATGATACTTAATTATGAGAGATAGAAATAACTTAGGAAATCTTCCCAAGTGCTCTAGGGTTTCTAGCCACTGATTTCCTAACTCTCCAAGAAAAGCAAAAAAGAAGAAGAGCTCGAGATGGGGAAGGAATCTGGAGAATGAAAAAGAGCCACTGTGGCCGGGCAGCTTGTTCCTCCAGGCTGGTGAGCTGGGTGCCCTTGGCCTTGGGATGCTTATCTCAGTCCTTTGGGACCAGAACACTGGATATCAGTGCAGCCTCTGGACCAGCTTCAGAGGCTGTTACAGCATCATTGCTGCTGTGGCTGATGCTTCCTTTCCTCAGTAAATCACAAAAGTCGTCTTGGCCAACCAGGTTACTGAGTGGCTTAATTTCCAGAAAATTTAATATTGAGTCATTATTGTATGCATTTTCACTGTTGCCATTTTGTGTCCTTGTAGGTAGTCTATAAAGTACCACTGGGTCACAACTGCAGTGTGCTAGAATGGAGAGAGACATTAAAGACCTTTTAGGTCCCTTATAGAAGTCAAAATGCAGGGATAATGTCTAAACTGCCTACTCCCAGCAGTTCAGTTTCAGAACCAGAACCAGAGCCCAGGCCTTTTGACTCACAAATACTTTTCTTTTCATGTTGGTAGAGTTAGAAAATGTCATGATACCAAATTTAGCACAACAAACTATTTATCTAGCTGCTTTTCTTAGATTAGAACATAAACTTGTCTTTGGTTTTGGCTGCTGCAGAGATTTTGATTTCTCTCTGTTAAACAGTGCCTGGATCTCTTCCCCCAGATGATTGACAGTGATCTGGAGCCTAATTTATATGGTTTTGAGGACTTGGTCTTCGGCCTGAGAAAAGCCGGTAGCCAGTGCCGCTGCTTTGTGTCCTTCCATGACTGGCACCCTGGCCCTGCACTTTGGATTCCTTGTCCTACAGAGCAACTTTACTTACCCAAATAGTCTGAGATGATTCTGGAACACTCAATGTTCATGACTTCAATATTTGACCTGCAGGATAGAAAGACCCACATTCTACTAAGATTGAAATTCGAAGGTGGCACAATAGAGGACCACTGAAGAAAGGCTGTGTCTCTCAGTGATTTATGAGGTCTTGCTGATGCCCAGGCAGAGAAGGGAAGGCCAAGAAGGACCTGTGTTGGATGGCTGGGGTGGCCTCTTCAGACCTGGCCGTGTGCTGGTGGGGCCCAGGGTTTTGACTAAACATTTTCAGCCTTGGCCTAGAAAAGATGATGAAACCTTTTTTTTCCTCTCAGTCTAACCCCAACAGAGGAGGGACGGGAATTCAAAAAAGCCATTACACTGGGGCACAGTCTTTTCCATTGAATCCGTGAGATTCTTGAAGATAAGACAAAGACTCTACCTTACTCACCCTTTTGCTTTTTTTTTTTTTTTGCAGAACCTGACACAGTGCCACACGTAGGCATCTTTTTGAATGGAATTAGATGTTTAGTGTTCTCTCTCTTTTATTAGTTCTGAGAATCCCCAAAGTCTTCTAGTGCCAATCTTTGGGCTCTTATATCTATTACCAAGCTTTTTGTCTTTGGGTTTATCTAAAAGAATAACATTGTGATAGTGATTTGTGAATATAGTTTTACAGTATAATTTTGTCTTAAAGCATTCTATTTTCAAATACGAATTTCATGTATAAGATTTCTTACAATAATTATTAACTGACTATCTTAAACATACTAATTTTTTTTTTTTTTTTTTTTTTGAGACGGAGTCTCACTCTGTCACCGGGGCTGGAGTGCAGTGGCCGGATCTCAGCTCACTGCAAGCTCCGCCTCCCGGGTTCACGCCATTCTCCTGCCTCAGCCTCCTGAGTAGCTGGGACTACAGGCGCCCGCCACCTCGCCCGGCTAGTTTTTTGTATTTTTTAGTAGAGACGGGGTTTCACCGTGTTAGCCAGGATGGTCTCGATCTCCTGACCTCGTGATCCGCCCGTCTCGGCCTCCCAAACGGTGGCTCAAACATACTAATTTTGAATAACAATTCTAGAATTACCTCAAAGGCATTTACAAGTGCCCACAGCAGCCATGGTGAAGGATGAACATGGCCTTGAAATTAGACAGACTTTAGTTCTAGTACAAGTGTCCTGCCCTTTGAATGTGAGGATGTTTTTGCCTATCTGTGATGGCAGATATCACGAAAATTATGCATGGACCTTCTTTTTTCTTAAGCTCATCAGCTGTTGTTAGTGTATTTTATGTGTGTGGTACGGCCCAAGACAATTCGTCTTCTTCCATTGTGGCCCAGGGAAGCCAAAAGGTTGGAGACCGATGCCGGCTGGGCCACACCACCTGTTCCCTGCAGGACCTGGGAAAGTTTGTCAAGTCTCAAATTGAAGAGAACTATGAAACAGGGATTATACAAGAACCTGTAATTCAGGAGGTTACTATGGGGATTAACTTCAGCTCAGGTATATAAAGTAATTGTACAGCGTACGGATATCAAATATCGAAAAATACTTGTTATTGTTTTTATTGTTATTTGGTGATTTTTCATAAACAAACTGACAACTGGGGTTGGCCTGATTCATGAGATATTGGTGGAGTTCTTTGACATACTTCTGTGAAATGCCTCAGTTCTCTTTTCTTTAGAAGTCCAAAGCTTTCCCCAGAATTTCTGCCAGTTCCCATGGAGGTTTGCATGTTCACAGTCCCCTCTGGCATAATCATTTGCTTCTGAATTAGTTCAGGTTGCAGATCAAGTCACCATCCATTTATGTGTCCTTGGCTTGTGGCACAGCTCTTCCTTAATTACCTACCTCTTCCTTAATTACTCTCCCCTCCTCCAAACCATCAGTGCATTATGGTATACGGCCAACTATTCTGAAGATTTTGGCAAAGGAAGGGTGGATACTGCAATGAAATGGTGCCATCAGACAATTTAGATTAGATTGTTCACTCCATCCCTGGGGATTATTTCCTGCGGTGCTTCACTACCTAATTAAAACCAAACCAAACCAAACCAAAAAAACACTTAAAATGAGGTATAGGCATTTTCCCCAAAAGACTAACCGTGCTTGTGTTGGATTATGGTCCTAGGGGTGATTTTCTTTTCTTCCTGTTACATTTCCGAATCTTTAAACATTAAATAAATAAGTACGTGTTTCCTAATTTTTAAAAAGGCAAGTTCTAAAAGCTGGGGGTGAAAGTTTGTTAGGACTGGAGAGACAACATAAGCAGGATAAACAAATCTTTGCTCAGTGATCCCCATCTCCTTCTAATCCGTTAAAATGTATTTCTGAATCCCGCCTAATGGAGTGATTTTATTTCCTGTGTCTATCACAAGTGCAGATGGCCTGGTTGGTAGCACTAATAGGCATCTTTCCTTAAAATGTCTTGACATGCCAGTTGCTTCTGAAAAGCTAACATGGCTCTTGCTGCTCCGGGGTGGAGTTCGAGTGGTCAGACTATCTGCTTCTGCCTAGTCAAACCCCACTTTGGCAAAGAGTGGTATCTACTTTCTCAGTGCCTGGGAGTTGGCACCCTAAGCTGCTCTTTCATGGCTTCTGATCCTCGTGCTTCCAGGACCCTTCCTGCTAAGACCACCAGTGCCCCCATGTTCCTGAATCCAGTGGGCAACTTAAAGTTCTTGCGCTACTCCGTCTCTCAGCAGCATTTGACACGGACACTCCCTCTCTCTTAAAATATTCCCTCTGCTTTCCTCTTGACAACAGAATCTTCTGATTTTCCTCCTACCTGTCCATTTGTTTGTTTCTGTGCTTTGCTGATTCCTCTTCTTTATTTAGACCTTTAAACATTGGGTTTTCCTCAGATCTCTTCTCACTCTGCCTGCTCGCCCTGGGTAACCTTTTTTAGTCCCATGGCTTCAATTATTTTATATGCTAAAGACTAAATTTATCATATTTCAACAAATCTAAGACATCAGTGATGCTAAGAGGCAGCAAGATTTTATGTACCACGAAAGAAGAAAGAAGCACTGCCAATGAAGTGACACAATAGCTTCTTACACATCAATCATCAGATATGTTCCATTTTTAGAAATACCAGAATGTATAAAGTACATCCAAGAATTAATAATATATTGTAATATCTTTTGCATAGATTTGCATAGCCTTTTTCAGAGTACAGATACCTCCTGTGTCTTAAGCATAGTGTTCCTGGGAGCATGCAAATGAGTTGCAACAATTTTGTTTTGAGAAGCTGGTTGTTTCCTAAGTCTTAGCTCTCCCTAAGTATAAAACTGGCCTTATTACTTTGTACTATGTACAGCATATTGTATGTATAGATGAGATAGAATTAAGTTAGCCCAATGGTAACGCTGAATTATTGAGTCAGTGGGTCTTCAAGATGGTGCCCAAACTCTGAATTTATTTCATTTTAGATCGTTTTCATCGTCTTAGTATAAACTGTGAGGTAGTCCTTGAACAGTGCTTTCTGACTTCATAGCGTGTCTGAGACAACTGAATTTTAATTTTTGTAACTCATTTTTAATTGTTAGTGTCTCTGGGAAATCATAGTATTGGTGTTCTCCTCCTTATTTCTTTTTTCCTCCTCTGTATCTTGAAAATTGCTTTTGACAGCTCTGGGACCTGTAGGAACTATTGCCAAATTTTGGAAAGCATTACTAAAGAATTATTTCTGTATAAAGAAGTACTATACTTGTTTCAACTAATAAATACTTTGTATGTTGAAAGCTTCCTGATTAATTGAAGTAATCATAACCATGGTTAATTCACTTGATAAAAGCAGCGTGAATAGGGTAGGGCATACAGATTCTCTCTTAAAAGTATAGATGCAACAGAAAAAAAACAAATCAAAATAACAACTATGGCAGGGAAAATACAAGGAATATTAAAATATCAATACATAATGACTATATATGAATTACATAGTTGTGATTCCAAGTTGGCCATATACCAGGAACACAAGACTCCTTGAAAGATTAAGAAATCTGTTACTGTTATTGATAATTTAGGACTAGAGTTAAAAAAGCAAATATTTATCCAAGTACATATCAAAAAGGCATAACATTCACTTCTGATTTTTAAAAATCAAAATTCTTAGTAAACTAGGATCAGGTCACTTTCACAATGCAATAATAAATATCAGCATCAAACTCAATGGTAAAAGATGATAAGTGTTCCATTAAAAATGGGTGCACAGGCCGGGCGCGGTGGCTCAAGCCTGTAATCCCAGCACTTTGGGAGGCCGAGACGGGCGGATCACAAGGTCAGGAGATCGAGACCATCCTGGCTAACCCGATGAAACCCCGTCTCTACTAAAAAATATAAAAAACTAGCCGGGCGAGGTGGCAGGCGCTTGTAGTCCCAGCTACTCGGGAGGCTGAGGCAGGAGAATGGCGTAAACCCGGGAGGCGGAGCTTGCAGTGAGCTGAGATCCGGCCAATGCACTCCAGCCTGGGCGACAGAGCGAGACTCCGTCTCAAAAATAAATAAATAAATAAACAAATAAATAAATAAATAAAAATGGGTGCACATAAAGAGATGCTCAGTATTGTTAGCTATCAGGGAAATGCAAATCAAAACCACTATGAGATCACATGCTAAGATGACTGTCATCAAAAAGAGAGATGATAATAGTGTTAGCAAGGATGTGGAGAAATTGGAACCCTTGTATATTGGTGGTGGGAATATTAAATGGCACAGCTGCTTTGGGAAATAGTCCAAAAGCCTTACTATATGAGTTACCAAATGACCCAGCAATTCCACTCTTAAGTATGGCCAAGATAAATGAAAACGTATGTCCACACAAGAACTTATGCTCAAAAGTACATAGCAGCATTATTCATGGTCGTCAAAAGGTAGATGCAACCGAAATGTCTATCAACTGATGAATGGGTAAATGAAATATGATATATCTGTATAATAGTATATCATTGGGCAACAAAAAATAAAGCACTGATACATTCTATAAATAGGTGAACTTGGATTGAAACATAGATTGAGAACTTGATTGCTAAGTGAAAGAAACCAGTATCAAAGTATGACAGGTTGCATGATTCCGTTTGTACGAAATGTTCAGAATAGGCAAATCTAAAGAGACAGAGGGTAAATTGATTTTTTAGGGCTGGAGTGCTAGGGGGAATAACTGGGATGTGACTGGTAATGGGTGCAGGGTTTCTTTTTGTGCTGATGGAAATGTTTTAAAATAGGTGTGTTGTTTGCACAATGATGGTGTATACAGTGCTGTGAATATGCTAACAACCATTGAATAGTACATTTAAATGGGGGAATTGTATGGTATGTGAGTTATATCTCAGCAAAGCTGTTATTAAACAAGTGAAAAACAATGCAAGAGTGACTGGTCTCCAAGCTATTTATAGTTACTCTGAAGTTTCTAATTAATGCTATTATACAAGGAAAAAAGATAAATACTGGAAAGGAAGCAACAAATTGTTACAGAAAATATTTGTCTACTCAGAACATTCAACAGATTTATACTGTTTGAAAAAAATAAAAAAAGTTTGCTAAGGAGGCAGTTATAAAAACGCATTGGGCCTTGGGCTACTATCCTTACTATATAAACAGTTCTTATAAATATGTAAGAAATGCTGATCATTCAGTAGGAAAGTAAACCAGTGATATGAACACCATTTGCAAAAAATACACCATGATGGATAACCATACAAAAGAATGTGCGGCATATCTGTAACAAAAGAATACTTGTAAAAAAAGTAATCATAAGCTCGTAGGTGAGGGGCACTGTTGTTGAATGAATGTCTTTAACACACATAGACTTTCACAAGTCTTTAGGAATTTCACAGTGCTCCAGAGTAAATTGCATGACTGCAAATATTTATAATACCTAATTCTTTATTGACCTCAGTAGATCTCTGAAAATTGGGAGGAAGTGAGATGGGACCCTCTAGAGTTACTCCTAGAGGGCTGGCTTGGCTCTAAGGGCTTAGAGGAGACTGAGGCAATGGGAGATCTTGGGTCCTGTTTGCTCTTCGTGTTCCCAGGAATGTTCACGAGGTCTGCTACTCCTCTGGGTCTCCCCTGGCTGTCCCCTGGAGTAGATGGGAAGTCTGAGACTCCTAAACTAGATCAGGACCGCAGCTTCTATTATGTATCTATTTATTTTTGAGACGGAGTTTCCCTCTTGTTGCCCAGGCTGGGATGCAGTGGCGCCATCTCGGCTCACTGCAGCCTCCGCCTTCCGGTTTCAAGCCATTCTCCTGCCGCAGACTCCCGAGTAGCCGGGATTACAGGCACCCGCCACCACGCCCAGCTAATTTTTGTATTTTTAGTAGAGACAGGGTTTCACCATGTTGGCCAGGCTGGTCTCGAACTCCTGACCTCATGATCAAAGTGCTGGGATTACAGGCGTGAGCCACTGTGCCTGGCCTATTTATTTTTTTTGAGATGGAGTCTCGCTCTGTTACCCAGGCTGGAGTTCAGTGGCACAATCTCGGCTCACTGCAACCTCTGCCTCCAGAGTTCAAGTGATTTTCCTGCCTCAGCCTCCCGAGTAGCTGGAATTGCAGGCGCCTGCCACCACCCCAGGCTAATATATGTATTTTTAGTAGAGACATGGTGTTTCACCGAGTTGGCCAGGCTGGTCTTGAACTCGTCACCTCAGGTGATCCACTTGCCTCGGCCTCCCAAAGTGCTAGGATTACAGGCATGAGCCAGCGCACCAGCCCACAGCTTCTATTTAAACTGAAGAATGGAGCAAAAACAATGTATTAGTTCCTAAGCTGCCTGATGGAAGCAAATACCATTTTGACTTGAGGGATGAGTCGGTGTTTCTCTGCAGGTGGTTGATCCTTAGCAGTGGCAGGATTGCTGTGCCCTGTGGTCATTACAGGAATGTTCCTCCGGTGGTTATGGTGGATGTGTCTTACTAGAATCGTCATTGCTTCAGTTTTCTCTGGCCCGGTAGAGATTATCTTGTCATTTCCATTACATTTCATGTTATGACGATCTCAGTGCACATATCCTTGAAATTACTCTGCATAGAAGAGATGTATGCTTGATAAAAATTGTTTCTAGAAATCTCTTCTAGCAGTTTGGATTTTAGCTGACTGGTGATAATGCCATTCCTTGGAAAGATTGTAAGGATCTTGAAATGGTATGTTTTCCTTACATACGCTTCTCTGAGGCTTTTTTCTCCCATATGTTTATTTATACTTCCTACTAGTTTATATGGAAGCAAACAGCCTTAAGGCCATTTCTACAATGTAGAAACACATAGGAACATGTGCCATTTTCTTTTTCATAGAATGTAATTCATACGTAGTGTAAACTCAGAACTTTAACACATACGCTTTCTGCTTTAAATTAAAAATGTTATACAGTTACAATGAAATGAAAGTGTTGACCATTGTAAAACTCAGACAGGGTATTTTTAATAGGGTCTGCAAATCTTTTGTGGTACCTTTAAAGTCATATTTTCATAATTGGTGAATTTTCATCTTTTAATGTACAGAATCATACTCTGAGATCTGGTTAACTTAAGGGAACGTTTTTTGGTTTTTATTATTGGGGGAATTCTCAAAAAATTGTATTTTGGAGTAAGTATGAGTTTACCCTTTTATTTATTTTGTGATTTGTTCTTCTGCTTTATGGTAACTCTTTTCATCATGACGATTTCTCTAGGTTGAAAATGTCCGCTTGGTAGATCGAGTGTCTCCTAAAAAAGCAGCTCTAGGTACTTTGTATCTGACGGCTACTCACGTCATATTCGTGGAAAATTCACCTGACACAAGAAAAGAAACATGGGTATGCTTTCTTTATTTTTAGCTTTCCTTGTTTTGCGTTGTTTGAAGTAAAAAGTTTTGGCCTCCATTCGTTTTTCCTCAGGGTGAGATGAGTGGGCTTTTGGTGATTGGGTGTTAGGGAACTGTTTCCGGAATGTGTGTTTGGCCTTTTTCCGTGTAGTCATATCTACTTGATCTACTTATTCATTTTAAACACGAATTATTTGAACATCACTAAAGAGAGACTTAGAAATAGCTAGAAGATACAAGTGCTTCCTGTCACAGCTATCAAGGAGAGATTGAATAATGTCAGTAGGCCAGATTCAGCATTGCCATCCTCTAGTGCTCCATTTGCAATACTCTGTATTTGTAAGGTCCTATGATGCAGCCATTTGGTCATTTTATTATGTTGTCTCAACTTTTCTGATAAATTTAAAAAGAAAAAGCTAGAGGAGTTTCATCATCAGGTATTTCTGCTACTTATTAATGAAACCATTAGATATTTATTATTATTGAGATGGAATTTCACTCTGTTGCCCAGGCTGGAGTGCAGTGAGTGGTGCGATCGATCTTGCAACCTCGACTCTGGAGGTCACTGCAACCTCGACCTCTTGGGTTCAAGCGATTCGCCTGCCTCAGCCTCCTGAATAGCTGGGACTACAGTCACGTGCCACCACGCGTGGCTGACTTTTTTGTATTTTTAGTAGAGACAGGGTTTCACCATGTTGTCCAGGCTGGTCTCAAACTCCTGACCTCAAGTAATCTGCCCACCTTGGCCTTCCAAAGTGCTGGGATTACAGGCATGAGCCACTGTGCTTGGCCTTATGATTTTTTCAGCAACCCAATCGTGACATCCCTGAATTGTAGATTTCCCTTTTCTATATTCTGTGCACAGTGGTACATTTTTAGCAGAAGGTGGCAGGCACTTATTAGTGGAGAGGAAACTTACAGAATAAAATGCTGCCATTGAAGACTGAGCAGAGACCCTCCTGTAACACCGGAGATGCACTTCAGTATGATTTCCTTTAAAGTTAATCTCCTCTTTAGAGAGTAGAATGATGGTTTTACTAGACACTGGGAGTGCAGAGGAGAGGGTGGGAATGAGGAGATATTGATCAAAGGGCACAAAGTTTCCAATAGACAGGAGGAATAGTCTGGAAAATGTATTGCACAGCAAGGTGTCCATACTCAATGTATATTTCAAAATAACTGTGAGAGTAAATTTCAAGGGTCTCATTGTTAAAAAAAAAACAAAACTATAGGTAAGTGATGGCTATGTTAATTGGCTTGATTTAATCATCCACATGATGTTCATATATCACAGCATCACGTTTTAGCCCATAAATGTGTACAACTATGATTTGCAATAAAAATACTAATTTAAAAAATAAAAAGATAAATAAATTCCTTCTTTTGCAGCCTGCCCGACCACCAACAGCTTAGAAAACAACAGTCCCATGTTGATACAGAACTCGAACATTCCATGTGGAATTAAGGAGCATGGTGGCACCTCCCAGCGGAGCCATCTCTAACTTGCGTTGATTGCAGAAGTTTATTTTACTGACTTCTCATGACCTTGTTTGATTTTAGCTATTTAAGTACATTCAACATCTGACCACCAAAATGTTTCCTTACCTGGACTTGTGCAAATTTACATGCTGAATGGTTTGCTTCAAAATAACTATCCTGGATATCAGGAAGCTTGGTATTGAAAAATAAAATTATAAATTTAGGAAGTTGGTTGTTACCTGGAACATCTCAGTGCTTGTCATCTGAATGCAAGGGTTGAGCTAGCTAGAGGTTGGGGAGTGCTTCTTGTCATTCTTTGAGCCACAAGGAAATGTTAGTCCTTGTCATATTCATTAGTTATTTGTGCTTAGCTTATGCAAATTAACATTTGGTTCTAGATTCTTCACAGTCAGATTTCCACCATTGAGAAACAGGCAACAACTGCTACCGGATGCCCTCTGCTGATTCGCTGCAAGAACTTTCAGATAATACAGCTCATCATACCTCAGGAAAGAGATTGCCACGACGTGTACATCTCCCTGATACGCCTTGCAAGGCCAGGTAGGGTAGAGGAACTCGCCATTTAATACGGAACCTCTCTTAAAAATTCGCAAATCACATTCAAGAATTTGTATGCTGCTTAGGAATGATGGGGGTTTAGGGACTGTGTCAGTCTGGTTCTCAGATGCGGACAAGCCTGAATAATCATGTGATACAGAGTTTCTTGTTTTTTTAGAGTCTCCCCCGAGTTATTTACTATGTGAGTCTCTTTCATGAGTCTTAGTATTCACTTAATCTTGGTGGAGGTTATAGGATGTTTTCCTTTTGGGGTGAAATTGCGTTTAAGTTATGCCCTTATGTTGTGGTACTCAAGCCACCTTGAATGGGGCCAGTGACAGAACTGACCAGTTGTTTTGTGTGGGAAATGTTATCAGACAGTTCTAGTGCAGTTTTCTCCCTCTTGAGGCTTTTAAGGTTTAGTTTCCATTGCTTTTTTGTTTCTTGGGGTTTTTTTTTTTTTTTTTCCCCAGACACTGTTGCTCCATTGCCCAGACTGGAGTGCGGTGGCACGATCTCAGCCCACTGCAACCTCTGCCTGCCGGGTTCAAGTGATTCTCATGCCTCAGCCTCCCAAGTGGCTGGACTACAGGTGCCCGCCACTACAGCCTGCTAATTTTTGTATTTTTAGTAGAGATGGGATTTTGCCATGTTGGCCAGGCTGGTCTTGAACTCGTGGCCTTAAGTGATCCACCTGCCTCAGCCTCAAGTGCTGGGATTACAGGCATGAACTACCATGCCTGCCCCTCCATTGCTTTTTGATAATAATTTATTTTTTCCAAGGTTGGTACAACTAGACTAGCGTCAGTGACTATTCAGAGTGTGGATCTGCTGATTCTCCTGAAAAAAAAAAAAAAAAACCAAAAAACTTAATGTAGTGGGAAGAACATTTGGATTTGAAAAATACGTTCTCGCCATTGCTATCTTGTTCTAGCCATCATCTTGGGCTCTTCAGATTTATAGTTTACCGTTCACTTCAAAAGAAGGGTTTCTTGCCTCTCTGTGTGGCTTGTGTGAGTTGTGGTGTTGTTTTCCTTAAAAGAAATATACTCTCTGTTTCTTGGAAGAATACAGTGGAAAGAGATCATTTATATAACAGTTGTGTTACACAGAAGTAGTTAATAAAGGAAATAAGATATGTGCTGATAATTACTTTGCCAAATATTTTTTGATTCAGGACAAGAAGTTCAATTATAAACTTTTCAAGGCATTTGGTTGGATCATGATTTGTCCATATTCTTTGTAGGTAGCTAAGAGCTAAAGTTACTGAATGGAAATGATGCCAGGGAGCTGTCAAAATCTGGTAATTTTTACTTTACTCTGTTTCCCTCTAAAGGCAGTTGGTTGAGGCTTTTTCATCCAAGTGCACTAAAAGAATGGCAGAGTAAGCCAGAAAAGCAGTTGAACTTTTTGGAGGGTGCACTAAAATTGGAACAGAAGTTCTGGGAAGATGTACACTAGGTTGCACGCAGCAGAGAATGTGAGGAGAATTCTTTGCTAACCGTTTCTGTGTCACTGATTCATGGAAGTACTGAGCGATAAATGTGCTCTGAGCGGATTAATGGGATTTAGGAATAGCCCGGCGAACCGGGAAAGGGCTGAGCAGCTGGAAGAGTGAATCACAGGGACCAGGAGGGTCATGGCCCAGAGACAGCAAGTGCCAGGACTTTCGCTGTGAGGATCCCTGAGGGGGAAATTACTGTGTTCCCCCATTTTCGAAAGGGATACTTTTTCCTTAAAAGATGAAGTTTTGGGAGTTAGGTGTTAGATGTAGCCAGAGATCTGACTGGCTACCTTTTCTAAAAGAAATCATAGTAATTCATTAAATCAAAGCCATCACCTAAGAGGAGTTAAAAAGAATCGCCAGCATTTTCAAACATGGGCATTAGAAACAGCAGTTTGCCTAAAATGTAGTGCTTTAATAAGTGAGGGAAGGCGAAATGGAACACAAGCAGTTCACAGTGCAATGTTAAAGGCAGTGCTAAAATTAGGGCATATTATAGGCTAGAACTTTGGAAGTAGGACTTTGACCCTAGAGGGAGATGGGGAAATGTGGAAGGGGTTCGACATGAAACAATGGCCTTCAGCTGGGGGATGGGGTGGCTTTTCAGAACCATCTGAAGATGTTTTATAAAATACACCCTCCACTGCCTCTAAGAATATGAGAATAAGGGTGTATGTGTGTGGTTGGTGAGGGAGGCGTACTTTGAATTCTCGTTGTACAATGTAGGTCTGTCGATATTCTGGTTAGTCACCAACAAAGTTCACATATTTTCAGTTTCTTTATGGACACCCAGCTAACTGTAAGGTTCTATAGAGCAGGGGTCCCCAACCCCTGGGCCGCAGACAGGTACCAGTCTATGGCCCGTTAGGAAGCGGGCAGCACAGCACAGCAGGAGGTGAGTGGCAGGCATACAAGCATGAGCTCCACCTCCTGTCAGATCAGCGGTGGCATTAGTTCTTTTAGGAGCATGAACTCTATTGTGAACCGTACATGCGAGGGATCTAGGTTGTGTGCTCCTAATGAGAATCTAATGCCTGATGATCTGAGGTGGAAGTTTCATCCTGAAACCATCCCCCAACCACACCCCCATCCACGGAAAAATTGTCTTCCACAAAACTGGTCCCTGGTACCAAAAAGGTTGTAGACTGCTGCTATAGAGGACAAAACAGTTGTTTTTACATAAGAAGAAATGTTTGGGAATTCATTTAAGTCCAGGTTTCTGAAGGAAATATTTTCAAAGCTGCTGTTATTTAACATTAAAATCAAAAGTACTTTTAAAATAGAAAAAAAAAAGAAAAAAAAAACCCCGAACCTTAGCATCAGCAGAATGCACAGGGTGGGGAAGGGAAGAGAAAAGTTTCCAACTGTCAGCAGAGGGACACAGAGGTGTGAGGTGTTTTAGAACCCATGTAACTATTGAAAGCGAAATTGCTTCAGACATTCTGCTGAATTCAGGCAACTTAAAATAAATGTTGAGATTCTTTACTGAGTTAGGATTTCTGGTATAAGGGTAAATCAAATTATTAAAAAATTAGAGATTTTATTGGTTTGCTTTTTGTGTGAATAAAGATTGATAAGAATTTGGTCACGGACTATAGAAGATCTCGGGCAAAACATAACGTGTCCAAATGCAGGAAACTGTCATTCTTGGTAAAGAACTAACTTAGGTTAAAATAAGGGCTGTGGCTCAAATGAGATCAGTTAACCTTGTACATCGAATGTATTAATAAGGATCTCAGCTTTTCTGATGAAAAGACCCCTGTTTCTTAGGGGGCTTCAGCTTTTCCCATGTCCTCTCTCCTCTCTTCCCTCCAGTTTGCCTCCTGCTGTTTATTTTTGTGTCAATTATCTTTCCTTCTTTAGTGTTTGCGAGCGCTTCAACACTTAAATAATTTCTTTTGTTTATATTTCCCCTTTTCCTAAACTAGTTTCTTTTTTGAATCTCACTCCTCAATTCTTTTGGATATTTTTTATTTTAAAAAATCTCATGATTGAAGTAGTCTCATGTGTTTAATTGGTAACTTTTTATATTCCTTATCTAAGTCATTGATGTTTAAGCAATTTTTGCAGTGGTAATTTCTTTTTTATCAGAGTGTAGCACCCTTTTCCACTGTGTTAGCTTTAACAGTCCTAATATTTAATTTCAACACTTGTTTGTTTACAATAGACAGATAAGGTGAGGCACCCTCATTTTTATTTTAAATATGCAAAATCCAATAATGGCTGTATTATCTTCTCACTCTATGCTAAATGGTTTTTCAACTACAGTTATTTTAAGTTGCCTGAATTCAGCATAATGTTTGATGCAATTTATCTTTCAGTAGTTACTTTGGTTATTAAAAAAACGCTCACATCTCTGTGTCCTGATGACTACTGGAAAGTTTTCCCTTCCCTTTCTCACCCTTCATATTCTGCTGATGCTGATTCATGTTTGTTTTTTCTTTTCATTTTTAAAATACTTTTGATTTTAATGTTACATTATTTGTTGCTTCTCCCAGTTAGTCTATAATGAGAGGCAATTTCTCCATATATTTATCCTAAATATTCTGTTTTTATAACCTTTAACCTGGTACCTAGGGAACAAGCTAGGTTATTTTCCTTCCTTCCCTAATGTTTTGTTGTACCCACATCCTCCCTTATTTTGGCAGAAGGAGCACCCTTTCCTTTATATGGGAGAGAAAGAGCAAAGGTTGTGTACGGTCGCAGCCCCATTTATTCGCCTGGTGGTTCCAAGTTGAGAGTTTCCACCTGATGTCTTGCATTTTCTATGGGAAGTAGAAAGTAGGGTTTTCTGAGAGTAAAGGAGCCAGGGAGGGGAATAGAGACTGAGCTGCACTGTAGTGCCACAGGCTTCCCGAGGTTAAGGGGAGCACAGTGAACACCGTTGTTAGAATAAAATCAGCCAAAACATGGATCTCTATGCTTGGGTTGAGCTCTGCTTTCAACTGAAACACTGATTTGGTCTTCCTAGAAACAGCCAAAATGTTACTCATCCTTAATTTCGTGTAGTATTTTAGAAATTACCATTTTGCTTTCTGGGTAGAAAAACATTAAAGCTGGACTCCTGTTTCATTAGTTATATGATTTAAGTAGATAATATATGATACTGTAAATACCAAGATTTCCACATTAGCTTTTTCTGAATTTTTTAAAAAATTAAACATGCACATTCAGTTTACTCCCACAATCCAAAGGCATTTTGAATATTTGCTTCTTATTGGAGGAGCTCTTGTGTAATGGGGCCCCTTAGGGTGAGGCCTTCGGTGCACTTCCTGCTGAAAGCTGCTGGTCACTAATAGCAAAATGTGTTTTATGTTGGGTCTGTTGACTCAGACTGTGATGGGAAAAGCCAGTGGAACTTTTAACATGCCTGTTTTAAGAGTGGGTAGAAAATCAGCTGAGGGATATGACCTTCCTAGAGTAGGCAAATACTTTCTCTCTGTTCAGATTCTGTAAATATTAAAGATTTGTCTAAAATATAAAAAGCTTCTGCATAACAAAGGAAATTGGAGAAAATACTTGGAAGCCATGTACCTGATAAGGGATTAATACCCCAAAGATGTCAGGAACTCCAACAACTCTATAGGAAAAAAAAAAAAAACCCAAGTACTCTGATTAAGAAAAGGACAAGGGACCTCAAGAGAATACTCAAAAGAAGACGGCTAACAGATACATGAGCAAATGCTCAACCTCAATAATCATTAGGAAGATGCAAATTAAAACCACAGTGAGATATCGCCTCGCAACTGTTAGAATGGCCTTTACCAAAAAGATGGAAGATAACACGCTTTGGCAAGGGTGCGGGGGAAAGAGAATGCTTATGCACTGTTGGTGGGAATGTCAATTAGTACAGAAAACAGATGGAGGTTCCACAAAAAACAAAAAATGGAAAATCCCACTTCTGAGTGCTTACTGGAAAGATTGAAATCTGTAAGTCAAAGAAACATCTACTCTTACATATTTTCACATGTTCATTGCAGCACTATTCACAGTAGCCAAGTTGTGGAATCAACTTAAGTATCCATCATTGGATGAAGAGATAAAGATAAAGAAAACATGGTATATACAAATAATGGAATGCTATTCAGCCTTAAAAAGCAAGACATTTTGTTATTTGTGACAACATGGATGGAATTAGAGAGGATTATGCGGAGTGAAAAAAGCCCAACATAACAAATACCACATGTTCTCACTTACATGTGGGATCTATGACAGTTAAAATCCCAGAAGCAGAGAGTAGAATGGTGGTTACCAGAGGCTGCGGGTGGCGGAAATGGGGAGATGATGGTCAAAGGGTGCAAAAGCCTCAGGCAGGAGGAATAAGTCTTATTTTGAGATCTGTTGCACAGTGTGTTGAGTATAGGTAATAGTTCAGAAGTGTAAATTTCAAAACGCTGAGAGTGAATTTCAGATGTTCTCAGTTACAGAAAATGTTAAAACACTTGAGGCAATGTATATGTTAATTAGCTTGAGTTAATCATTCTGCATTGTAGTCAAAAATCATAGCATTACTTTTTACCCCAGAAATATACACAACTATCATTCGTCAATGTATTATTTAAAAGTCTGTAAGCAAAAAAATAAAGATTCTCAAGTCCTAGTTTTGTTTTGTTTTTTAACTTACCTCACAGCTAATTGCTGAACATTCTGCTATGTGTTTGGCAAAAGTAGAGAGTGAAAGGAACAGAAAATTATGACATGGGAACAATTCAGTAAAATTTTCATCTGTGCTGGTGGTCCTTTTTGATTTCTTAGAGTAGGCACAGTCTGCAGGCTGCTTCTGGGCTTGCCTGTGGGTAAGAAGCTCACATGACTCAGTGTTGGCTGACAAAAATGGGCTTTTCCTGGCCCTCATGTAGAATTTTCCTTAAATTGGGCGTGAGGATTGGTTGATCACCCTTTTCCTTAAAAAAGGGAAAATTTCATAATTTCAGTGTCAAGCCATCCTATTGTCCCCTAGTTCAAGAGTGATCTGCTTAATGTCTGTTATAAATTATTATTGCTGTAATTTATGGATAATTTCATTGCCTCTTCCCAGTGGAAACAGGTATCAGCCCACACACAGAACACTGTCAGTAGTCATAGGATGTTTTTCTTCTTCTACCTTTAAAGCTATTTGTAAATATTTAACAAAGAGAACTTAACTGCCATTATTACCCCGTATTCAGAAGCGCTTGTTTCACTGAGGGAACTGAGGCTTTCTCAAGAGACTCTTTTGGCATCCTAAACAACTAGCATTTGTGGTTAACATTATGGTAGCAGAAGCCTGAGTCATGAAAATGGTACTTAAAGATGGAAAAGATGTGTCAATGTCGAGCCAGCTGTTCCCAGAACAGGATCTGAAGTTTCACATGCTGTCTGCAACATCGCTAAGATGGTGAGAAATTGATCTGACAGAAAGCATCTGCTCTGGTTTGTGTGTGAGCGTACCTGGATGCGCGTATTTTGTTATTTGTCCAAACAGTCTGTATTCTAAGTTTTGAAGTTTAGAAACATGACATGGAGAAAGACAAATAGAACATAATTTATCTCACTGACATACCACAGTTGCTTCTTATTCACAAGAAACATGAAGAAATCTGGTGCTTAAAATATGACCCTTATCTTTCCTCTTCCATGTGGATGAGTCATCTCAATAGCAATCAAAACAAGTTTGAAACCTGAGTTTTCATGTCAGGCTGCCTGTGTGTTGCTGCAGCCTCTTGCTGGTGGTGAGATCCTATAATGGGCTGCATATACATGTGTTTAGGAAACTTACATTCTTCACACTGAATGCTATCAGTATGCTAAGGACATAGGAGGACCTAGGAAAGCTATGAGAAAGAAATGTATTGGAGAAAAAACAGGAAGATGAAGGGACTGGAACGAGGAAGGAAGAAGAGAGAAGGATCTGCCTTTTGGGAGGGTGTGTTACAATTAGGAGCCGGCCTTCTGCAGCCAGATGTCTCATTTAAACCTGGACTTCCCAGTTACTAGCTGTGTGACTCTGAGTGAGGGAACGTGCCTCTCGTTTGCCTCAGATTTCTTGTAGGTAAAATGAGGACCATCAATATTGCCTGCTAACTGGATTAATGCTCTTAATTGCAACAGAATCTGGAACAAAAAAAAGGTCTGAGTATCAGCTGTCCTTTATTATCATCAGAAATGCTTAGATCTGCACTGTCCAAGATGGTAGCCACTGGCCACAGATAGCTGTTCAGCGCCACTCCGAACTGAGATATGCGGTTAAGTGCAAAATACACATGAAATTTCAAAGACAGCACAAAACAAAATGTATCAAATATTAATAAGTTTTATATCATGCAGATGTTGAAGTGATAATGATTTGGGGTATATTGGGTTAAATAAAATAGATTGTTAAATTAATTTAACTCTTTTTTAATGTGGCTACAAGGACATTTAAAATGATACAGATAGTTCACATTATGTTTCTGTTGGATAGTGCTGGTCTCTACAATTCCCTTAAATGGCAAGACTGGAGCAAGAAAATCAAATCCTAGATTTTACTGGCGAAAGGGAAACAGTGGGGCTATTGGGCTTCACAAGCATCAAAGGCAATCTATAAAGACAGAGATAACATGGCAGAATTGAAAGAAGCCGCATCATGATGCAGCCTTCAGTTCGCATCCCATGAGCACAGCGCTGTGCACTATGAATTGGTTTTTTTTAATGACTCCTATGCCAATGAGCAGCACAATTACGATATTTATGTAGTTGTTTGAAGTTCAGATGTTTCTGATGCAAATGTTTAATATGTTCCAGAGTTTTTTCAACTTTGTTATTTTTTCTTTTTTAACACTGTGAGCATGAAAATGTGCAGTTGGCCTGGGCCCAGGCCTGCCTCTGAGAGGCCACCCCAAATCCAAGCTTGATTGGCATTACAAAAATGAAATCTTGATGCCTAATAAATGCATATGTTCTGAATTTTTATGTTCCATATTTTGTGTGGTCTGGAAAATATATTTGCTTTTAAAGCAACAACAACAACAAAAGCACAAAATGGAGATATCCGTGTGTTCTAAAAGGAAAGAAGGTACTGCCGAGTTCAGATACCCCAAGGTCATCTCGTCATTGCTGGGAGGAGGTGGGGGGCCCTGTCCACTGCACACAAGTTGCCCCCAGGAGTGTGCTGGAGGTGGGGGTTGGGATGGCCTCTCAGGGCATTCCAGATGGGACAGAATGTTTTCAGGGAGATTTGGCTCTGGTTTTGACTAAGCTTGATTTAACTTTATCCTCCCTTTTCTTGCAGTGAAATATGAGGAATTATACTGCTTTTCATTCAACCCCATGCTGGATAAAGAAGAAAGAGAGCAAGGCTGGGTGCTGATTGATCTTAGTGAAGAATACAAGCGGATGGGCCTCCCTAATCATTACTGGCAACTCAGCGATGTGAATAGAGACTACAGAGTGAGTGCGTGAAACGCAAACACTGAAGCCACATGAAATTAGGATTTCAGCCAGCTTAGCATACCTTTATTTTTATCTCCTTTAGGTTTTAGAGCTCTTTGTAGATATCCTTGTGTGGATTTCCAGGTGTCTCTTGGTTAGTGCCAGCTGTATTTCCAACCTGGACCTAGAATTAAAACGTTTGAACCAGAGAAGCATAGAGATCATCCCTTCTAGACCCTTCATCGCATGGTTGCAGAACTTGAAACCCAGAGAGGCCAGGGGGCAGGCCTTGTGGACAGGCAGTTGGTGGGAGAGCTGGCCAGGATCTCATTCTCCCATCAGGTCTTTTTATAGTATAGTGAGTGATTAGTGGGCAAGTCAGGGAGACTCTGATGACAGTTTGGCACCAGCTCCTCTGTGTGCTCACTGAGCCCTTGCTTGGTACACAAGGTCACCAAGAGGCTTCCCTAGAGAAATATGGCTACACTCACAGGAAGGAATATGGAGAGGCAGGGAAGCTAGAGTGGCAGAATTGATCCCGTCTTCTCCTTAATGACAGGCTTACAGATCAGGGGTGGTTTCACTATTAATTTTTAAGATATTTAAGTAACAAAAGTATTGTGAGAACATCCTAGAGAGTTTCCAAAAGGCAAAAAAAAAAAAAAAAAAACCCACCATCCCATTTTCAAAACATTCTTATGTTTTAAAATTTCCTCCAGTTGTTTTCTCATCTGTATAGTTTGATAACTTTTTTTTTTTTTTTGTGTGCAAGGATATTTATTTATTATATCAAGCTTATCTTGGTCAAAAATTAAAATAATTTTTTTTTATTATACTTTAAGTTCTAGGGTACATGTGCATAACGTGCAGGCTTGTTACATATGTATACTTGTGCCATGTTGGTGTGCTGCACCCATCAACTCGTCAGCACCCATCAATTCATCATTTATATCATGTATAACTCCCAATGCAATCCCTCCCCCTCCCCCCTCCCCATGATAGGCCCCAGTGTGTGATGTTCCCCTTCCCGAGTCCAAGTGATCTCATTGTTCAGTTCCCACCTATGAGTGAGAACATGCGGTGTTTGGTTTTCTCTTCTTGTGATAGTTTGCTAAGAATGATGGTTTCCAGCTGCATCCATGTCCCTACAAAGGACGCAAACTCATCAGAGAAATGCAAATCAAAACCACAATGAGATACCATCTCACACCAGTTAGAATGGCAGTCATTAAAAAGTCAGGAAACAACAGGTGTTGGAGAGGATGTGGAGAAATAGGAACACTTTTACACTGTTGGTGGGATTGTAAATTAGTTCAACCATTATGGAAAACAGTATGGCAATTCCTCAAGGATCTAGAACTAGATGTACCATATGACCCAGCCATCCCACTACTGGGTATATACCCAAAGGATTATAAATTATTCTACTACAAAGACACATGCACACGTATGTTTATTGCGGCACTATTCACAATAGCAAAGACTTGGAATCAACCCAAATGTCCATCTGTGACAGACTGGATTAAGAAAATGTGGCACATATACACCATGGAATACTATGCAGCCATAAAAAAGGAGAACTTTTTTCTTATGTAAGTAATGCATATTCATTTATTGAAAATTGGAAAACATAGAGCAAAAGGATATTAAATCACCTAAAACTGCCATCATTCAGAGATAGCCACCGTTATTATATCTGGCCAGTAGTCTTCTGGGATTTTAATGTATATATAAGTTTTTTATGTATGCACACACAAACTTGCTTAAACATACATAACAAAAATGGAATCATCACATGTGCCTTATATTCTGCTTTTCTTCACATACATATTGCGACATTTTTCTGTCAGTAATTATATTTTATAATATATTTAAAACACTGCAGAGTATTATCTAAATATGGCTGTATCAACTAATATCTACCTGCACTCTAATTTTTAGACATTTAGATTGTCATTACTTATTACTATTTTAAATAATGGAGAACATCCTGGTAACTATACCTTTGCCCATATTTTAATTTTTTAAAAGATAGAATTTTAATGTAATTTTTATGTCAAAACACCTACACAAAGTTTTGTACATGTTGTCAAAAATAATTGTGGAAAGCTTGCACCAATTTCTGTAAATTCTCAGTCATGAATGCTTGATTCCTTATACCCTCACCAGCAAAGAGTTAAAGTTTTTAAGAATCTTTTGATACCTTGATGGTGGGATGAGTGATTTCTTATTTTAATTTAATCTTTGTATCTTGATTTCTTGAGTTGTAGCTTTTTATATATTGATTGACAATTTGTATTTTATCTCCTGATAAATGACCGGTTACATATTTTGAATTCTGATTATTTTCTTGACCTTGTCACAGGGATTTTCTTGCGGTTCTTTTGTTTGTTTGTTTGTTTGTTTGTTTGTTTTAAAGAAACAGGGTTTCACTCTGTTACCCAGGCTAGAGTACCGTGCAGTATAGCTGACTGCAGTCTCAAACTCCAGATCCCAGGCAGTCCTCCTGAGTAGCTAAGATTACAGGCACATGCTGCCATAATTGCTTACTTCTTCAAAATTTTTATAGGAACAAGTTCTCCCTATGTTGCCCAGGCTGGTCTTGAATTCCTGGGCTCGAGCAATCCTTCTGCCTTGGCCTCCCAAAGTGCTATAATTGTGAGTCACCATGCCTGGTCTCATGAGGATTTGCTACATTGCTATATGGTACTTATAACAGTCAATGAAATGATTGTACAATAGTCCATCAAATGAATGTACTGTAAGGTACTAAAGTATTTCTTTATTAATACGCATTTAGGCCAGGCATGGTGGCTCATGCCTGTAATCCCAACAATTTGTGAAGCCACGACGAGAGGATTGCTTGAGCCCAGGAGTTTGAGAGCAGCCTGGACAACATAGGGAGAACCTCATTCCCACAAAAACATTTTAAAAAATTATCTAGGCATGGAGGTGTGCACCTGTAGTCCCAGCTACCTGGGAGGCCAAGGCTGGAGGATTGCTTGAGCCTGGGAGGTTGAGGCAGCAGTGAGCCGTGATTGCGCCATGCACTCTAGCTTGGGCAACAAAATACCTTGTCTCAAATTTTTTAAAAATGGCATTTAGATTATTACTTAGACTTTTTTTTGCCACGTGAATAATTCTTGATGTAGTATCTTTATGCGTATAATTTCTCCCAAGGAAAATCTTTCCAGAATCTACCAAAAGGCATAAAGGGCCTAGATTTTTAAAAAAATTTCAGGCAGATAGGACATTGATGTTTTAGTTTTTGATCAGTATTTGTTAGTTTCTAGTCCCTTGTATTGCATTCAGAACACATGGCCTATGGAATTCATATTTGGGGAATGTTTTGAAGACTTACATCTTCACAAACCACAGTATTCTATTAATTTTTAATAAATATTTTGAGTCTGGAGAAAATGTGTATTCTCTGTTTAGGCGTGAAATTTTCCTTTTATCTAAATTGAATTTCTTATTATTTTGGTCCCTTTGCTCAGGTGATTTCTGATAGAGGTATGTGAAAAAATTCCTGTTACGATTGTGATTGGACATTTTCTCCTTAAGTTCTAACATGTTTGCATTGTATATTTTAAAGTTAGACGGTTTAGTACGTAATGATTAAGGACATCTTAGTGTGTTCTTTTTGTCAATTTCACATATCCCCTTTTCCTGTGAATTATTTAAACTTTTAATTCTGTTTTTTTTTTAATTGAGATGGAGTCTCGCTCTGTCGCCCAGGCTGGAGTGCAGTGGCGCAGTCTCGGCTCACTGCAAGCTCCTCCTCCCGGGTTCATGCCATTCTCCTGCCTCAGCCTTCCGAGTAGCTGGGACTATAGGCGCCCGCCACCACGCCCAGCTAATTTTTTGTATTTTTAGTAGAGACGGGGTTTCACTGTGTTAGCCAGGATGATCTTGATCGCCTGACCTCGTGATCCGCCCGCCTCGGCCTCCCAAAGTGCTAGGATTAGAGGTGTGAGCCACTGTGGCGGCCTTTAATTCTATTTTATATGATTATATTTCCACTGTTTCTTTCTCTTTGTCAGAATTTGCTTGGTGGAGCTCTGTTTAACCTCTTCTTTTTAACCTTCCTATGTAAATGTTTTATCTTTTTAAGCTGAGTTTGGTTAGATTGTTTTTTACTCAACCTGAAAATCTTTTTTCTGTGGTGAAATACTATCTGTGATATTGTTCTAGATATCATGTATTGTGTGTTCTGTTAATTATGCTTTTTCCTTTTTCATGTCTATCACTGGATGGTTTTTCCCTGTATTTGCTTGTAATTATTTCAGAAGTATATATCCTATTGCTTTTCCTCCACTGTGTATCTTTCATTTAGAAAAAAAGTTACTTAAATCATCCCACAAAGTAGAGAAGGGAAAAAAGAAAAAAAATGTTATTTGTTTATTATGGCGCACTTATGATGCACACAGGACTTTGAAGAATAATGGAGTGAACGCCTGGGACCTGTGTGTTGTATAAGAACGAACATTGCCAGTACTAGTTAATTTCCCAGATATTCCTTACAGTTGTCTCTCGCTCCAGCATCAATGTCTGCAATTTGGCATTGCCATTCCCTTGCCTTTATTATAGCATTTCTACATTTCTAAATATAGGAAGTCCTCAATGTCAGCAGGTTCTTGGAAACTGTGACTTTGAGTGAAACTATGTACAGCAGATCCTCAAATAACATCATTTTGCTCGACATCATTTTGTGATATGTGTGAGGGAAAAAAGGTGTTGTTTTGTGTTCTTTTGCTTAAAGTTGCCATTGCCAACAGCCTATGGGCATTGTTGAGCAAGGACTTACTGTAATAGTATGTGGTATTGTTTTGCATGTTTTTATGTTGTCTGTACTTGGTCTGCGTATGCTGCATAGAGTTCTCTGAAACTTGGCTTTTCACTCAACATGGTAACATTTGTATTTGTGATCCGTTTCATTTGACAAATATGTACATAGTTACTACATGCCAGGTACTGTTCTAAAAACTTGATAAATATTAGCAAGTATCAATTCTATGAATATTATTATTATTATTTCTACTTTACAAATGGAGAAAGTATGACAGAGAGATTAAGTAATTGCCTAAGGCACAGAGAGATGAATAACTGTTGATACTGACAGCTCCAATTCCTTCATTCTTCACTAGTGGGTTGTATTCCATTTCACAAATATACCATAGTTTTAAAAATTACTCATCCTTCTCTCTTTTTTTCTTTTATTTGGTGTATTTTGTTGTCACGAATAAAGCTGTTAAGTGGCTGTAGTGGCTGTATATGTCTTGTACCGTATTGTGTTTCTACTTAGGAGTAGAGTTTATGAGCTAAAGAGTATATAGATTTGAATTTTACTAGATTCTGGAAAATTCTTTTCTAAAGTGTTTGCATGGACATATTGACCTGCTTGCAAGATATGAGTTCTCATTATTCCACAGACTCCCCAACAGTTGGTAGTGATGTGATATTTGCTGGTACTCTTCTTTGTTGACCCCACATTGCACTTCTGAGAATTTACTCTATGGATTTAATAGCATACACACACACTGATACCCAAGGTTATTTTATTTTATTTTATTTTGTTTTGTTTAGTTTTATTGAGACAGGGCCTCGCTCTGTTGTCCAAGCTAGAGTACAGTGGGGCGATCTCAGCTCACTGTAACCTCTGCCTCCTGGATTCAAGCAGTTTTCCTGCCTCAGCCTCCCAAGTAGCTGGGATTACAGACACCCACCGCCACAACCGGCTAATGTTTGTATTATTAGTAGTATTTTTTGTAGAGATGGGGTTTCACCCTGTTGGCCAGGTTGGTCTTGAACTCCTGACCTTAAGTGATCTGCCCGCCTCTGCCTCCGAAAATGTTGGGATTACAGGTGAGCCACCATGCCTGGCCCCCAAGGTTATGTTTTTGAAGCATTGTTTGTAATAGCAAATATTAGAAGAAACCCAAATATCTTTAATGGGGGTCAGCTAAATAATTTTTGCTCTATCCATGTGATTAAGTTAGTGCATAACCATTAAAGGAAATGTGGAAGATTCCTATGTGCTGATAAAGACTACTAAAATATATTGTTAGGTTAGAAAAAGCAAGGCACAATATGGTGAATATAGTATAATACCTTTTGGCTTAACAAAGGAGGGAGAATAAGAACACGTTTGCCCAAAAGTGATAACCTAGACTGGTGTTGGTAATGGGGTGGATAAGACACTAGGATGAAAATGGGATTTCTTCTGCTTCAGCACCACTGGATGCAATTTGGCATTGTTGTTCCTTTGCTTGTATTGATAGCATTTTATGCAACTTTTTGTATTGTTTCATTTATGTAACCATGTGGATTTATTAACGGATCTTAACTTTGAGCCAAACTGATTTGTATGAATTGGATCTTAATGTGGTTTTTGCACTGACCTGATCAGCTGGGGAGGTTGAGCTTGTATTTCTTGGCCATTCATGTTGACTCTTCTATGAATTATCTACTGACATTTTTTCTCTTTTTTTTTTTCTATAAGATTATTTGTCTTTTTCTTGTTGATTTGTAGTTCTTTATATATTGTAGCCAATAATTCGTTATAGTTTATAGCTCTTGCAGATATCGGCTCTCAGGAGATTCTGATACACTGTTCCAGTGTCTTCAGAAGTTGTGAGTTGTCAGTCTTTCTTACTATGTTTTGTTTTTTAGCATACTTTTTTTTTTTTTTTAATCCTGGTCTGTTTGCTAAACTTTGTCCCAATTTGACACTGTATAAATCCTACAATTACATTTTTACCAATTATGATTATTATGGCTTTATAATCTTGATGTCTTAAAAGTCAGTTCCTTTGACATAATTCCTCGGGATATCTTGAATTTATAGATTATTTGGACTAGAATGGACACTTTCATGATGCTGAATCTTCTTCATAATTACACTTAAATTTAACAAACATAGCGTTAATCATTATAAAGTATCAGGCTCATGTAATCAGACTAATTTGTTCGCATACTAAAGCTAACTTTTGCAGTGAATTTTTAGCCTTGAAATGAAAGAAAGGAAAATCCAAGTTGAGTAAAGAAAATTGGATACCCTTTTTGTTAATATGACACATCCTTGGGCAAGGAAGAAAGTGAGGCTGAACCACCTCTTGTGGAATAACATCTCCTTGGAAATACAGGTTCTTCCTATTTTTGATGAGATTTCCTTCTAGAATTAGGGCATAAACATGACTCATGTTCAGTCACTGAAGTCCTACATTGCACAGACTGCAAAACATGAGTTACTCAGCTTTTCTTTTCGGAAGCAACACACAGCAAAACAAAACTAACAAGGAACAAACTGTTTTGAAGCAGAAAAGGTAAAAACCTGGGGGATTTTCTGATTTTGCAAATATCACTGAAATGAGGGGAAGATGATGTACCCTGACTTGTCACTAACTTAGCAAGAGAATAAAAGTTATCTTATTTCAGAAAATTTGTGACTGATAATCCGTGGAGGGAGAGACATCCAAATCCATTCCTTTTGCTTTTGACCTCATGGCTGAGAAAATGTTTACTTTTTCCTCCCTTATTTTACAAGTTATCTTATTTCTTCTCACAAATGCTTTGAGGTTGGTGGGTCAGGAAGTGTCATTTGATGGAAAAGAAACAATTGTCCATGATGGAAATAACAGCCGACGTAGAATACAAAAAACTTAGATTCTAGAACCAATTCTGCGATTTTCTTTAAGTGTGGCCTTGGGCAGGCTAATTATTATTATTATCTGTATCATCTTACTACCATCGCTATTTATAAGACACTTTCTTATGGTAGTCTAAGTCTCTAAGTTCAGATTTCTTTTTATACCTAACCCTTGAAATGGTCTTTATTTAAATAAAGTAGTTGGTATTCATTGCTAGGTTAAAGTTTTAATCTATCTTGGAATAAAATATAAAATACAACCCAAACCAGTGATTTCATTAAAGCTCATTTATTTCAGTTATCCACAGCTGTATTTTATGTATCGTGCATTATTTTGTTTTGTTCACATATACGTCATTTTATCCTGTTCATAACCTCCTCCTTCTCCCTGTTCATCATAAATTCCTTGAAATAAATTTTAGCACTGAAATGTTTAAGAAGATTGTGTGCATAGGTATCTCTCAGTTTCTGACAACTCTTACCCCAAAGCTCTCAGTCGAGTGATTCGTCCTTGGAGGTCTGAGTGAAACTTTTGGATTGCATCTTAGATGGCTAGTAGACTGCAGTGATACTGGAAGATTCTATCCAGGTTAACAAAGATCAGCTGTCCTGGGCGTGTGAAATCTTCAAGGCCAAAAACTTATTCATTTCTGCCCTTACAACTAAGAGTAATGCCTGGCATGTAATAAGTACTCAGTAAAAGCTTGTCGAATAAGTGAAAGAATTACCAAAAGATTCCTCTTGCCAGGACAGCACCAAGGGATGTGCGCACTCCAGAAAGGTCAATTAATTTAGTGGAGCACAAAGAAAATCCGTTTGCTTATTCATTTTAAAAAATGGTAAAATGATTAACTTACTAATCCACTTTCATTAACTAAGGCAGAGTCTATGTGAAGAAAATTCAGGAGAAAAACATTTTCCATTCCTCTGAACTTCTCATATTCTCTCCGAATTTTGTCAGGTGGTTTTCCAAACCAGACGAAATCTTGAGAGGCAAACTGAGGTGTTTGAAAATTAGCGACATATGTTGCATCATTGTGTGCATTATTTATTGTCAGAATTTTGACTACAACTCTGTGAGCTTGTTGCAAAAATGACAGCAGTCAATGCTAAGATTGTTTTACTTTTTTCATTGTGATTAAAAAATGCATAACATAAAGTTTGCCATCTTAGTCATTTTTAAGGTATAGTTTAGGAGTGTTAAGTATATTGACATTGTTGTACTATAGATCTCTGGAACTTTCCATCTCCAGAACTGAAACTCAGTACCCGTTAAACAACTCCCCATTCCCACCTCCCACAGCCCCTGGCAACCATCATTCTACTTCTTGTTTCTATGAATTTGACTACTTTAGATTCCTCATATAAGTGGAATCATATAGTATTTTCTTTTTGTGACAGGCTTATGTCACTTAATATCCTCAAGGTTCATCTGTGTTAATGCATGTAATAGGATTTCCTTCCTTTTTTGGGCTGAATAGTATTTCATTGTATTGACATACCACATTTTGCTTATCCATTCATCACTTGATGGACATTTGGGTTGCTTCCATCTCTTGGCTGTGAATAATGCGCTGTGAACATGGTTGGTGCAAATATTTCCTTGAGATTCTGCTTTCAAGTCTTTTGGACATACATCCAGAAGTGGGATTGCTGAATCATGTAGGATTTGTATTTTTAAGTTTCTGAAGAGCCTCCATACTGTTTTCCATAGTGGCTGCATAATTTTATATCCCCACCCACAGTGTACTAGGGTTTCATTTTGTCTGCATGCTCACCAATACTTGTGTTACTTTGTTTTCATTCTTTCATTTTTTAGTAGTGGCCATCCTAACAATTGTGAGTTAATATCTCATTGTGGTTTGATGTTGATTTCCCTAAGATAACAATTTACTAATAGTTTCTCCCATTCTGTAGGTTGCTTTTTCACTTTTGATTGTGTCCTTTGATGTATAAAAGTATTTAAGTTTGATATAGTTCCATTTGTCTAGTATTTTCTTTCCTGTGCTTTTGCTGTCATACGTAAGAAATCAGTGCCAACTCCAGTATCATAAAGCTTGTCCCTTATGTTCTTTTCTAGGAGTTTAATACTTTTGGGTCTTATGTTTAGGTCTTTAGTCCATTTTGAGTTAATTTTTTTTGTGTAGTACAAGATATGGCCCATCTTTATTTTATTTTATTTTTGCATGTGGATATCCAGTTTTCCCAGTACCATTTGTTGAAGAGACTAACCTTTCCCCATTGAGTAGTCTTGGCCCCCATGTTGAGGAACATTTGAACATATACATGAAGGTTTACTTCTGAATTCTCTATTCCATTGGCCTATTAGTCTGTCTTTATTCCAGTACCACACTGTTTGATTGCTGCAAAATAGATATGGCTTTGTACTATATTTTGAAATTATGAAGTGTAAGTCCTCTAACTTTGTTCTTTTTCAAAATTGTTTTTTGCTATTTGGGGTCCCTGGAGAATCCACATGAATTTTAGGATGAATTTTTCTACTTCTGCAAAAAATGCCATTGAGATTTTGAGAGGGATTGCCTTGTGTCTGTAGGTTGCTTTGCATAGAACGGACATCTTCACAATATTAAATCTTCCGGTGCATGAACACAGGGTATCTTACCATTTACTTGTGTGTTTAATTCCTTTCAGTGGTGTTTTATATTTTGAAAGTGGGATTGTTATGTTAATTTCCACTTGAGAGTGCGATCTACTTTGATGAAATCAGGACAAATATCCATGCTTCTAGCTTGGTAAGAGGTTGTATCTTCATGTGTTAACTGACACTCGGAATCTACTTTTCCCAAAGGCATTTTAGCTTCTTAGAGTTTTCCAAGCAAGTGTGCGTCAGAATGCCTTATAACTTAAGCTCTGACCCATGGAACTTTTTCCACTAAACCCAGTGCTCCGGGGAAGCCAGAAATCCTTGTAACTGGTATTGTGTTCTTAGAGGGGAGGCCTCCACCCCTGATGCTAGCCTGGCCACTGGTGACTGGGCGCAGGTTGTTGAGCTCTTGGTCCTGGCACATGCCAAGCCATCAAAGTCTACATATCTCTACCCTGTAGAGAGCGAGCTCTGGTGCTCTTAGAGGTCAGGAGATGGTCTTCCTTCTTTGTGAATCAAGAGGGCCATGAATTGGGGCCAAGGAGAGTGGGCTCTGGGTGTTGATTTTCTCTATTTGATCTCATAGCACCAGCTATGATGCACACAGGGCCATGATGCCAGTGAACTTAGGTGTTTATTTAGCCTTAGAAGGCCATAAAAGGGCCTGGCAGGAGCTCCTAAGTTCCCAGCTTACCTCTTGCTCTTTAAAGAGGCTGTGTGAAATAAGCATGTTGACAAATCTTGCGTGTTGCTTACTCTTATTTAATCATGAAACTTTGCAATTCCTTAGTGTTGTTACAAGGAAGAAGGTAGGTAATTTCCAACTTACTGAAAACCTACTTATTTCCTTTTAAAAACTGTTGTTTTAGGAAAATGTTGTTGGTCTGGTGCAATGACTACATGTCTCTTGAACCTCAGACAAACAGGTGTGGTCCATGTCATAGTGTTCTAGCTGGCTGACTTCATGGAGGTTCAGACACCAGATTGACATGGGGGAGGGAGTGCAGTGTTTTATGGCAGTACTCCCAGCTGAAGCTCTCTGGGTCCAAGTTGGTTGAGCCTTCTGTTCTTGGCAGATTTTCCTTCAGAGAGTCAGTGCCACAGCCCATGTTAAACTCTTTGGTAATCTTGTTTCCTAAAATGCCAGGTAGAACCCTGAAATTACACTTGAGGCCTGTGAACATCTCTTCTGTGGCCCTTTTATTTCCTGCTCTATGTTGTTCCCCATTCTGGTAACAAAGACAGTGGAGGCCAGCAAGGGAGGCATCATCACAGAAGACTTTATAAGAGGCTTGGATTTCAGTTGTGGGTTTTCAATCCCTCCAACCCCATTTTCCAGAGTGATAAAGGTGGGTTGAGATGGACACAGGACCTGCAGCTAAAGTATTTCCCCTTGATATGGGTTGCTGTGTCCCCACCCAAATCTCATCTTGAATGGTAGCTCCCATAATCCCGACGTGTCATGGGAGGGACCTGGTAGGAGGTAATTGCCTCATGGGGACCGGTCTTGCCCATGCTGTTCTCATGAGAGTGAATAAGTCTCATGAGATCTAATGGCTTTACAAAGGGCAGTTCCCCTGCACACGCTCTCTGGCCTGCCACTATGTAAGACGTGCCTCTGCTCCTCCTTCACCTTTTGCCATGCTTGTGAGGCCTCCCAGCCATGTGGAACTGTGAGTCCATTAAACAATATAAATTACCCAGTCTCAGGTATTTCTTTATAATAGTATGAAAATGGACTAGTACATCCCTGCTGTTACACCTGCTTGAGGACTCCCTTGATATGCCTAGGAAGATGTTTGACATCCAGGAAGTAAAGAGGTGCTTGACATATCCCAGGAAACTGCCATGTGGGTGATCTTCACATTGCGAAAAGATTGATGGACTGATGTGAAAGCAAAATGTGTTGAGCAACAGTAGCCTCAACTGCTATCACTGTTGTTACCACTAACATTTGTTTTGGATTTAGTGGTTTATAAAGTGCTTTGCCATTGGTGTTACGGGATTTGATCCATCTGTCAACCCCATGAGATATTGTTGCTGCAGTATCACTTCCAGAGATTAGCGGACCACAGTGCACCGTGTAGTTTAGCTTCCCCAGGGTCATGAAGTTGCTCAATCAGAGCCAGGTTCTAAACTGCTGATTTCTGGTTCTGAAATGCAAGATCCTTCCAAGGCACCATTCCACTGTGGTAATCACTTTCAGGGTTGTGTAGAAAGAGTACATCTATTCTTACCACTTATCAAATCAACACATAAGAAACAAAAATCCAGCTGCTACATTGCGTGGTAACGTGCGGCACATTAGGAAATCTGCATGGACTGAAAGGTCAAGGAAGAAGCTTCCTGAAGGAGGTGGAACTTGGATTGGTCCTTGAAGAACAGATGGGATTTGGGAAGGTCGGGGGCAGGAGTGTCTGGGGAGGCATCAGCTTGCGTGATGTGTCAGGGCCAGGAACGCACACTGGGCGTGTCAGAGCCACAGAGGTAACCTCCTGGCTTAACCAGTGTGCTTATGTTTTAGGAAAACTGTCTCCCGGGGTCATTCTTTCAACCAAATCCTGGCAGCTCAGGTTTTCTCAGCCAGGATGCAGAATTGCAGTTTGTCTCTTGTTGATGAAAAGAAGGCTTCATTGTCACTGGTCTTGCACAAAGAGCCCTTGGCGAGAGGTGACAGTGCACAGGGACAGAACACTAAGGGTATCTTGCATTCCTTCAGAATGATTACATGGAATCAGCAGCACTTCATTCCTCTGAAGTGGCTTTGACTTTCCTCGAAATAACCTCCTCTGTAACCTCCTATAAGCATGGTGAAGTGGAATTTCTGGGGGCAGTTCGCAGGGCATTACTAGATGGCCTAAAAATCCCTTTGTATTTTCTGGTGACAGGTTTGTGACTCTTATCCTACTGAACTGTACGTTCCCAAATCGGCCACGGCACACATCATAGTGGGGAGTTCCAAATTCCGGAGCAGACGGCGATTTCCTGTCCTTTCTTACTATTGTAAAGATAACCACGTAAGTCTCGAGGCATGTTTCTGTTTTACGCTTAGCTTTTCTTGTTTTATCCTAAGCAGGCATTTTCTAGCTGCCTTGTGCTGTGCGTGTGTGTGTGTTTGAATTCTTCAGAAGGTATGTGGATATTCCTGTGCATGGTATGACATGATACAACTATGCTAAGTCCTTATCTCGTGTAGCCCTCCCATGTTTGTTTGACAGTAACGTAATGATTCAGAAAATGACTCAATAGATTCAGAAAATCCCTAAAGCTAATCATCCAAGTGAATACTGTCCTCTTCTAAGTGGGCACCTTGGGAGGCTCATTGCTTATTCAGTTCTGGAGATCTGTGGCAGGCCTATTTTAGAAAAGCCCCTGAAGTCCATTGCCCATTCTTTTTCTCTATTTTTTTTTTTTTTTTTTTTGAGGCAGAGTCTTACTCTGTTGCCCAGGCTGGAGTGCAGTGGTGCAGTCTCAGCTCACTGCAACCTCTGCCTCCCAGGTTCAAGCAATGCTCCTGCCTCAGCCTCCTGAGTAGCTGGGATTACAGGTACTTGCCAACATGCCCAGCTAATTTTTGTGTGTGTGTGTTTTTTTTGTATTTTTAGTAATTGAAGGGGTTTCACCATGTTGGCCAGCCTGGTCTTGAACTCCCAACCACAGGTGACCTGGCCTGCCTCAGCCTCACAAAGTGCTGGGATTACAGGCCTGTGCCACTGTGCATGGCCTTATTACCTGTTTTTACCTGTGTTCTTTTGAGTATCTTCAGTATAAGAAATCTTTGATTATAGAGAGCATGGGTTTTATTTTTTAAATATTATTTATAAAAGCCAGAATTGTGTTTGTCTGTAATAGGGACTCTAAGTAACAGTGGCTCTAATAGAATAGAAGTTTTTTCTCTTACATAAAATTCCCAGGGTGGGCAGTCCTGGCCTGGTAGCCTGGCCCCACCCCACTTAGCCTTCAGGTACTCAAGCTCCTTCTACCTTTCTACTCTGCCATCCCCTGGACTTGGCTATGGCCTGCCTGGTGCAAGAGGTTGCTTCAGTACAGTCACCACCCACACATTGCAGGTGGCAGGTGACGGAGGGCTAATGGTGTGTGCCCAGCTTTTTGAGGGAGGCTTCCAGAAACTGCCACATGACACCTCCCTTTCGTCAGAACTGCACAGGGCAGGTATGACAGTACAGCGTTTTGGGTGGCCATTAAAACAGCTAAAACTTAGAGTTCCATTACTGTGGAGGATAGGAAAACAGATTTAGACGAGCAAGAATGTTCTTTACCACCCACTTTTAAAAGGTAGCAAAAAACCACCTTTAAAAAAGGTGGTTTAAAAAAACAAAATGTTATTTGGCTCTGACCAGGTGAGAGAGAAACTTTAGTTTTTAAGCTAGATAATACAGTTCTGGATTCAAAGCCGAGTGAGGCTATAAACAGAGAGGGGAGCGTGCGAGTGTGGATCCACACGCCTGCACCTATAGCCAGCGGGGTAGAGCAGGGTCTCAGTCAGATTCTACAGGCTTCCAAAAATATCTTGAGCAATGCCAGCTTCATCAGAGTGAGCACATAGCCTTCTCTGTTGGCTAATTTGAAGGAAAATATTCATTTCGTGGTGAAAGTTCTGTGAATTGGTAGGATAAAAATTATCTTCTTTTTAGTTGCATTCATTGCTCTTCTTCTTTTTCTAGCCCTGAATTAGGGTTTAAAGTATTTTATTAACTCCAAATATATTTCAGCCTGCACAGAGCTGGAGCACTGGTTAGAGGCAAAGGAAGATGTGATTTTTTTTTTTTTTTTTTTTGAGACAAGGTCTCACTGTCACCCAGGCTGGAGTGCAGTGGCACGATCATAGCAAACTCTTGAGAGTTCAAGGGCTCCTCGTGTCTCATCCCCACAAGCAGTTAGAACTGTAGGTACATACCACCATACCTGCTAAGTTTAAAAAAATGTTTTTGTAGAGAAGGAAATTTTTTGTAGAGGCGGGGTCTTGCTGTGTTGCCTGGGCTGGCTTTTTTAAATTTTATTTTATTTTACTATTTGAGACAAGGTCTCGCTCTTGTCTCCCAGGCTGGAGTGCCGTGGCACGATCTTGGCTTACTGAAGCCTTGACCTCCCCAGGCTCAAGTGATCTTCCCATCTCAGGCTCCCGAGTCACTGGGACCACGGTGTGTGCCACCCTGCCCAGCTAATTTCTTTTTGCATTTTTTGTAGAGACAAGGAAAGCCATGTTGCCCAGGCTGGTCTCAAGCTCCTGTGCTCAAGTGATCTGCCTGCCTCGGCCTCCCAAAGTCCTGGGATTACAGGCGTGAGCCACTGCGCCTGGCTTTTTTTTTTTTTTTTTTTTTAGAATAAATAGAGATATGAAATTTCATGATGTTGCACTTGAAATTAGGATACTGGTGACATGCACTTTTTTTTTGTAGCATGCGTTGATTACAGAAGTAAGAGAGAAGACGAATCCAGGAGAGGGAGAAAGGATCTTTTATTGTTGTTTCAGAGGTGTTTTATTGTTGTCTGTAGAATATTTAAAAAGTGAGCACAGTGTGCCTAGCACCTCCCTTTTTATATTCTTGAGACAAGGGACCTTTTGCTTTTTGTCAGTGTGAGTAGCATCAGGATTAAATGTGTTTTGTCTCAGAAAGGGGAGAATTTTTAGCAATTAGACCTCAGAGGCAGCTTCTTTCCCGGCTGACGTCAGACTCACATAGCTCCATGCCTGCTCCCCCAAGTGCTATTCTCTACTGAACCTCCAGGCCTGAAAATGAACTCACCCAGCATAGTTAGAGCTTATGGGTATTCATTTCCCATATTTAAGATTTTAAAGCAGAAATGACTTGAAGCTCTAGCTCTTCTTCCAAGGTACAGAACAGAGATATGTTTCGAAGCAGTGCTGCGTGATCGGGTTACCCCAGGGAAGTCCTGAGTGAGCACACACTTGCCCACCCACTCTCCTACCCCATGAACTGAAATCTGTTTTGCAGGTAGAATAATGATCAAATTTGTGTTTTGTAACAATATTTACATTTTAATATCAAGATTAATTATATAAATGCTTCTGATTTGACTAGGGCTTTTCGTAAAGGGAAATTTTATTACCAAAGGTGTAGATTTCTGTGCTTAATGGAAGACACTGAAACACCAGAGTAGTTATCTGTGCTGTCATTGCTCACGGATGGCCATATAGAAAACAGGCAGTCTCCCAGAAAAAGTGAACAGGTCCACATTCCATACATTTGCTGATCTTTCCTTCTTCTCTTTGGTTATTTGAGACATTTTAGGCTGACGAGTATGTATTCCTACCCCGAAAGAATTTATGCTTATGAATAAGGTAACTACATTTTATAGTGAAGATACTGTTTCCTGTGTATGTTACCAAAGGGACGCTTCTGATTGTGGTGGTGAGATGATGTGCCTAATGTTGGGCACTGGGAATTGACTAGATTAGGAGAAGCTTGAAGTTTACATGATTTTATGAACCTGAAGTTCTGTTTGATATAAAGGCCCCTGCTGAGGGTCCATCTTTCCCTTTGTATCAGCTGTTACCATACATAGTGTTAGGTTGGTGCAAAAGTAATTGCAGTTTTTGCCATTATTTTTAATGGATATGATCACATTCTTTCACCCCCGTGGTGAGGGAGGGATTCCTGCTCTAGGTTATAGGGACAGCCAGACACAGCACTTGACACTGGCCAGGTGAGATGAACAGCAGTTTTACTGGTCACATATACTCACTGCCAAGGGGAGGAGGCCACCACAGCCCATGAAGGGGCACATGAGGTTGCACTGAGGAGCAGAGTGACAGCCAGGGGCTGTGAGAGGCAGGCTGTGTAGTATCAGGGACATGGGGTCACCCTTGGTTCCTGCAGGAGGATGCGATTAGCTTGCGTGCATCATTCCATGGCTGGCGGGGAACTGAAACCTGCTACCGAGGTACGGGCAGGAGCTGCACCTGGTCTGCTGGATAAGAATTGTTTCACTCAAGAACCTTATCTGCAGGAGCAGAGCATGGCAGGGAACTTGCAGTGAGGCCATTTGAGACCCTCTCAGTTTTACCATATGTCGAAGCAACCCATAATACTAATTTTAGGCCTTACCGCACCGGTTATGTAGAGCCATGTGGGCTCCCTTGGAATGTCCGGTTATTAACAGCTTTACAGATCATGGTTAGAGATGCTTAGTCATGTGCGTTCAGAATTCTGTGTATCTTTCTATGATAGTTCTTAGAATTGCTATATCCTTTGTTTTTTATTATGTTACGATTTTTTTTTTTAAGTTTTGCTTTAACATGGTGTGCAGCATGGTCTCCCAAATTTATAATACGCATTTCTAGGAAACAAAACTCTAGAAGATTTCCAGTGGGGCAACTTTCCTTAGGAAAAATACAGACCTTTTTGGTCTCTTTTTATACTGAATGCTTATTGAAACTTCCTGTGTGTTAGGCACAGTGCCAGGAGTTTTACGGTGTTATGCCCCTTATCACACCCTGTAGTTTTAATATTTGACGCATTTTATAGATGAGAAAACTGAGGATCAGAGAAGACACATAAATTACCCAAGATCATACAATGAGTGAGAGCACAACTGGGACTGAAAGCCAGGTCTTCATGCTGCATCTTTATGTTTTGGGATGGAGTCTCGCTCTGTCATCCAGGCTGGAGTGCAGTGGCGTGATCTCAGCTCACTGCAGCCTCGACCTCCCAGGTTCAAGCGATTCTCCTGCCTCAGCCTCCCAAGCAGCTGGGATTACAGGCGTGCACCACCATGTCTGGCTAATTTTTGTATTTTCAGTACAGATGGGTTTCACCATGTTGGCCAGGCTCGTCTTGAACTGCTGACCTCCGGTGATTCACCTGCCTCGGCCTCTAGAAGTGATGGGATTACAAGCGTGAGCCACCGCGCCCGGCTTCATGCTGTATCTTAATGTTGTATTGTGCTGCCTGACCTATTTCCCCCCATCCGGGCTTATATTACTTTGTTAAGAATTCAGAATCAGGAAATACTCTCGATTCAAATCTTGGCTTCCCTATTTATTAACTGTGTGACCTTGAGTATGTTACTTAACCTCTCCGTGCCTTGGTAACTTCATGTATAAAGTGGAGCAAATAATAGGTCTTATTGTATATGGTAATTAGGCTAATTAAATAAAAATATGCAAAGTTCTTATAATAGTGCCTATCATATAAACACTCAAAAGCAGTAGTAAGCCATCAAAAATGTTGACTATTTTCATCATTAGTAGCATCATAAATGAGTGCTGTCCTTTACGGTTTGCATCTGAAGAGTTTTTAATCTGTGCTCCAACATCAGCAAGAAATGCTGCCAAGTGATACTAATACTCTGGATAATCTGTCTAGGGTGTGTATAGGTGCACAAAAGCATTGAGACTACTTACCGTTTTGCACAAAATTGAAAACCACATGTTAGCAATTACTGAGTCAATGAAAAATTCCATTTAGAGCATATCTTTGTTAAGAAAATCTAACTACAAAATATCAAAAATGTAGTCTGTTTAATATGTGTGTTTCAATTAATCGACCACATTCCATAGTATAACAGTTCCAATATAGTTCCTTATTTAAAACTAGCTGTTCTAAACCAGAAGATAATTTGAAATAGTTGTCGTCCCTAAATTGCTTCATTTCATAATTGGTGTCTCACTACTTTAGTGAGTTTTGGTGTGTGCGTTCTCAGATTCTCACCATTTCAATATGTTCCCATCCCCATCTAACCCTTCTGATGGAATCTAAGATTGTCTGATGGCAGCTGTCCTTAACTAATATTTCTTTCTTTTTTTTTCTTTCTCTTTCTTTCTTTCTCTCTTTTTTATTGTTTTTATTTTACTTTTTGAGATGAAGTTTCACTGTCGCCCAGGCTGGAGTGCAGTGGTGCGATCTCGGCGCACTGCAAACTCCACCTCTCGGGTTCAAGCGATTCCCCTGCCTCAGCCTCCTGGGTAGCTGGGATTGCGTGTGTGCACCACCACGCCCAGCTAATGTTTGTATTTTTAGTAGCGACAGGGTTTCACCATGTTGGCCAGGCTGATCTCGAACTCCTGCCCTCAAGTTATCTGCCCGCCTCGGCCTCCCAAAGTGCTGGGATTACAGGTGTGAGCCACCACACCGGGCCAACTAATATTTCTTTAACCTGGATAAAGTATCATCTAAAGCCAACTCAGAATTATTCTCTTTCCAGGCAGAATTCCCTCTGAGCAGGTGGCAGACCCTGACCCCTTAAAGATCAAAGCAAACAGGACCCCCGTGAAAGCCATGTGTGTCATTTGCTTTCTGGTCCTCGGACATAGCTTGCCTTCTGCTCGCCAAGTCCCTCTTGATCCCCACCTTCACTTCCTCTTGCTCCTGGCCTCGCCGTTGCTTGCTGTTCTGTCTGCCGTGCTCACACCCTCTCATCTTTTTCTCCTCCCCACCAGTCAGGAGTGAGCCACCCTGGAGTGACTCTACTGCTTCTTTGCTTTGCTTCCCACTCCCACACCTTGTCCCCCTGAATTCTGAACCTGGCTGTAGGCCTCAGGCTTCCTTTAACCCGCTGAGTGATTGTCCGTCTCTGCAGAATGGTGCTGGCACCCTCAGACACTGGCCCTGTGATATGTCCAGCCATTCTGTGGTTCTCCAGCTTCAGAGCTAGTGAGAAATGTCCCCACCTTTTCCAACAAGGAGCACCCAAGCCCTTTGGAGAGATCCAAACCCATGTTAAGTTGTCCTGGGTTGGGCTTTAAAGACAATTCAGCTACGGTTGGACTAAGAGTTGGGGTGCCCCTTCACGGATGGAACCCTGCAGTGCAAGCACCCTGAACAGGCTGTGACATGACAGGACTATTGGCAGTGAAACTTTCCCCTCCGTATTATCCTGCGTGGAGGGGTTCTGTCACTGCCTGCATTCTTTCACACTGTGGACTTACAGTCTCAGTGTAGATGCTTTGAGACATTCATGCATTTTATTGGGTGCTTTGTGTTTAATTTAAATGTTAAAACCTAGATTTGGCCGGGCGTGGTGGCTCACACCTGTAATCCCAGCACCTTGGGAGGCCGAGGTGGGCAGATCACAAAGTTAGAAGATCGAGACCATCCTGGTTAACACGGTGAAACCCCGTCTCTACTAAAAATACAAAAAATTAGCTGGGCGCGGTGGCTGCCCAGAGGCTGAGGCAGGAGAATGGCGTAAACCCGGGAGGCGGAGCTTGCAGTGAGCCGAGATCACGCCACTGCACTCCAGCCTGGGTGACAGAGCGAGACTCCGTCTCAAAAAAAAAAAAAAAAAAAAAAAAAACACCGCCTAGATCCGTAAAAGTACTTTGCCACAAAAGCCTAAGTTTTATAGCTGCAAGGTCATATTTGTACCACCTATTCATAACTGAGGGAAATGTTTTTGCTCTTCTGGATACCATCTGACAGTGCAATATACTCTTCAGAATTGCAGGGTAGGGGACTTGCGGCAGAGAATGCAGACTGATTCCAAAAAAAATCCCCGTCATTCTAAATAGACTTGAGTCAGCATAGGTATGTACCTGCTGTCCTTCAGTATCAAACCTAGAAGCAACCTGGGCTGTCGTCACCGTGAAAGTTTCCTGTTTAGAAGTAGAATCGGTTTTTGGTATTTGTGATGTTTCTAGATGGGCTAGTAAAACAAAAAAAATAAAAGGTTGGAAAGCATTAAGAAATAATTTTTATTCTACTGATCTTGCCATTAATAGTATCCTGTACATTTGAGGAGAATGGTTATTTATTTTGTATTTCTTCTTTCAGCAGGAAAATGAAACAATACCAGTGAAAAGGAAAGCAGGTTATTTAAATGGTTTTGAATGTCATAACTTAGATCCTATCTAAACATCTCTACACATTCCTAATATTTTGCACAGAGAGGCCCTTTGTATTGTTTGCCCATTAGTGGTTTCTTTGACTTGAATTAAAAATAAACAACGCTTGATTTCCAGAAAGCTGTATCACATTTTCATAAGCTGAGGCGGACTATCAGTGAGCCAAGGGCTCTTTGTTCTGGAGACACACACAGAATGTCTCTCATGGGTACAGTTACCTGATGGTGCTGTGTTGCTGTGACCTCTCCCCCTAGGCCTCCATCTGCCGGAGCAGCCAGCCCCTGTCCGGCTTCAGTGCTCGGTGCCTAGAGGACGAGCAGATGCTCCAGGCCATTAGGAAAGCCAATCCAGGAAGTGACTTCGTTTATGTCGTTGACACCCGGCCTAAAGTAAGTGTCACCACTGCGATGCATGTCTTTGCACCTGAGTTGTGAAACTGGAGACAGGCAAAAGCTAGCTGACTGCCATGGCTTGTGCAGAGGAGCGGTTCCTCTTGGCGTAGTCAGTGTCTGGGCACCCTGCTGGCTGCTTCCTGCAGGTCTAGTGCTCCTGAAGCCTCTGATATGCAAGTCCATTTTATATTTCTCCTGCCCCTAGCATTGTGCTGGGCACACAGGGGCACCCCAGTGAATGTGGCTTCATTTTGGAGATTGTGCTCCTAAGTATACCATGTTAGTACTTGGTTTCTTTCTAAAACAACCCTTTCTGCTCTGACAATACAATTCAGTTCGGAGCTCCAGCAGTTCAATGGTTGCAAAGTACTCACCTATTATTTTTCAAATTCAACTTGTAGTAATTTATACGTATGACTTGGAAAGATTTCTAAAAGAAAAGGTAAATTAAAAAATGTATTTTTTTCTTAAAAAGTTCCAGGTGTGTAAAAAGGTGGGTGTAGAAAAAGATCTGAAAGGTTAAACTCTGAACTTGTAAAATTCCACGGAGAAGGGAGTAGGATTTGGGGAGGTAGAAGGCTTTCTACTTGTTGATTGTTAGAAAATTATTATTTTACAATTACATATGTATTAATATATTAATTTTCTAATTTAAGAAAACCAATAGGAAATAATAGATCTAGACATAAAGGGGTGACCCACGTTGATTTTACACTTACCTCCTATTCAGCCTTTTTTTTTTTTTTTTTTTTTTTTTTTTTTTTTTTTTTTTTTAAGGAGAATCAGTGTTAAGTCTGGTAAAATTTCTAGTTTTTCTCCTTAGACCCAAGTCTTCTAAAACTCATCAACAAGTGAAGTCCCCAGAGGGATAGACACAAAATCACCTACAAGTGCATTGACTACAGTGGACAGAGTGAGATGACAGAATGAAACGTCCCTTAGTCAGCTTATTTGGCATTGCACTTTTCTAGCCAGTAATGAAAATGTGCCTGGACCTATGACTGAGGAGAAATATGAACGCCCAGTTCTTTCTCCTCATATGGTAAGCGGAGGAGTCCAGGATGTCCTGTTAAGCAACAAGAGTGGGATAGGGAAATTATGTTTAATGTAATCCCATTAAAAAAAATTGGGGCTGGGCGCGATGGCTCACACCTGTAATCCCAGCACTTTGGGAGGCCAAGGCAGTTGGATCACCTGAGGTCGCGAGTTTGAGACCAGCCTGACCAACATGGTAAAACCTCGTCTCTACTAAAAATACAAAAATCAGCTGGGTGTGGTGGTGCATGCCTGTAATCCTAGCTATTGGGGAGGCTGAGGCAGGAGAATTTGCTTGAACCCGGGAGGAAGAGGTTATGGTGAGCTGAGATCATGCCATTGCACTCCAGCTTGGGCAACAAGAGCGAAACTCCATCTCAAAAAAAAAAAAAAAAAAAAAAATTGGGAGAATGTATACAACACTGCTTACTGTGGTTTTTCCTGTGGGGTGAGAAGTTCATTTTAAGAAACTTTTCACTTCCTAAGTTAGAGTTTGAAATTTTTTTTCAATATAGAAAAGGTAAAAGAGCATAAGGACCTTAAATTTAGTTAAACATAGAGTTACCATATGAATCAGCATCTTCTTCCTAGGTGTATAACCAAGAGAAATGAAAACTTATGTCCACATAAAAACTTGTATGTGAATATTTGTTCATTATTAGTGATAGCCTAAAATGTAAATAACCAAATGTTCATCAATGGAGAATAGATTTATAAAATATGGTATGTCTATTCAATGGAATATTATTCAGCTATAAAAAGGAATGGACTATGGATATATACTGCAACATGGACGAATTTCGAAAGTGCTATATTAAGAGGAAGAAGTCGGTCACAAAGGAATCATGAAATGCTTTAAACAGGCAAATTCAGAGCTATTGAAAGTAAACTGATGGTTGCCTAGGGCTGTGAGAAGGGAGAGAAATAGTGGGTAGTGGATTTCTCTTTGGGGTAATGGAAATGTTCTAAAAATGAGATCATGGTGATGGTTGCACAACTCTATGGCTATAACAAACACCATTGAGTCATATGCTTTAAATGGGTGAATGGTATGACATGTGGATTACATGTCATTGAAGGTATTTAAAAAAGAGCATAGGAACTAAATGTTACAACAGGAAGGGTAAAATAGAACCAGCAGCTCACATCATTTAAAAGTGTACACCATTGGGAAGAGGTAATTATAGACACGGTCTACACTCATTGGTGATACAAGAAATCATGAGAACTGAAGCGTATCCTTTGTGTGGATACTCAGGCCTTGGTGATTTTCACGGATTCTCTGAACCTCATGTCACCAAGTGTTATGATTTGTGTCCAGGATAATAGAATGTGATGTTTTCCTAGAATGAGATCAGTGCCCTACTCCTCCCCTCACCTCAGAACCATCCTGTCTTCTTTGGAGCAAAGCACACAGCGGGAGAGATGTGTGTGGAGTAGTGAGGATGGAGTTCCTGCTCACGGGTGCCAGATGAGCGAATCATTCACGGAGATGAGTGATGAAACGGACATCACAGCTAGATCACACTCACATTCTACTAGATTATAAGTAAAGGATCCCTTCCTTTTAGATTCTTAGAGCATGACACACAGATAAAAGTTTCAAACTGGGGAGAAAAAAAAAAGCCCCTTTGCTGGAAGATTTTCACTGAAACATACCAGAAAATCTGTGGCTTTTACTGTTCTCTTTCAATTTGTGCCTTTCTCTCTGGCTCATTGTGTTGGAACCCTTCCTTCTAATGTGACTGCCTTCCCACCTCTTCTTCGTACCCTTTGTTTAAGCAAGGTGGGGGTTGTGAATCTCCTGATAGTTACAGATGATTTAATGATTAGCCGCTTAGATATACTGAAGACAAGATAAGAAAAGGAAGAGAAAAGACAGGGGCTCTACCGAGGAGCGATTGGGAAGCCTGTTTCTTATCCTGTTTTATTTTCAGATTTAAATAAAGCCAGACAGATTCACCTACTAATTTTAGGAGCAGTGATCCAGATATGTACTGTGTTGTGTAAACCTTCTAGGAAACGTGGCAGCTGTAGAGCCAGGCATATTCCAGATTTAAAATAAATTAATCCAAAGGATTTGATTGGAAGGATATATTTAGTGCTAAGTGTGTTTGCTCTCCGCGATGAGTTTGACACTGATCCATTAAAGAAAAGTGGGGTTTCATACAAGCTGTGCCCTCTTCTCATGTTTATCCATGCACGCATACTTCACGTGAGTTTTAAACTGTTTGCTTAGAGCTTTTATTCTTTTAAAGATTGTGTTTGTTGATTTTTGTTCCAGAGTGTGTTAGGCCTCCTTGGTAGCCAGGAGACTGAGTTTGCTCTAGAAGGTGTGGACCATGGCAAGCAGGCACTTCTCAGGTTTGCTCACAGGTTCCGTTAAAAAGAAAAAAGATTAGGAGGTGACCTGGATCGTTCTTGGCCTTTGAGCAAGGCTAGCCCCACATGGGAACTTCCAGAGCTGCCTGTTCAGATGAAAGCCTCTGAACTGCTTGTTGACATTAAGATTTGGGGAGACACCAGCCCGGGCAACATAGGGAGATCCCCATCTCTACAAAACACAGAAAAAGAATAGCTGGATGTGGTGGCATGGGCCTGTAGTCCCAGCTGCTTGGGAGGCTGAGGTGGGAGGATTGCTTAAGCCCAGGAGTGGGAGTTTGCACTGACCTGTGATTGTGCCACTGCACTCCAGCTTGGGGAACAGAGCGAGACCCTGTCTTGAAAGAAAAAGAAAAAATTGGGAGACAAAGTCAGTGAAGTCTTCGAGCATGTATTGAATGCCAATTCAAAAAAAAAGTATGCTCTGCAGGGCACATATTACTGCTAGGGTCTGGTGCTTTGAGAACATATGAAAGTGTTGATGCAGTATTCGTTGAATTTTCAAATGAGGGCTAACTCATTTTATTGCATCCTTGTTCATTACTTTATCATTAATTTGTTCTGGGACTTTGCTGAGCTTGTAAAAATGCCAGGCACTTTCTTTTTTTTTTCTTTTTTTCTTTTTTCTTTTTTTTTTTTGAGACAGTTTTACTTTCGCCCAGGCTGGAGTGTAGTGGCATGATCTCCGATCACTGCAACCTCCACCTCCCAGGTTCAAGCAATTCTCCTGCCTCAGCCTCCCTAGTAGCTGAGATTAGAGGCACCCGCCACACGCCCAGCTAATTTTTTTGTATTTTTAGTAGAGACGGGGTTTCACCATGTTGGTCAGGCTGGTCTCTAAACTCCTGACCTCAGGTGATCTGCCCGTCTGGGCCTCCCAAAGTGCTCGGATTACAGGCGTGAGCCACGGCGCCCGGCCAAGGCACTTTCTCATTTAGTTCTTTCAAGAATCCTGGCAAGTTAGGAGGGTTTTGTTTTGTTTTGTTTCTTTTCATGGATAAGGGCTAGAACTTAAAGAGGTTCAGTAATTTGCCCAGGGTCTCACAGTTCAGGGCAGAACCCAGATTCACATCCAGGCTTATCCAACCCCAGAGCCCACGCTTGCTCCGTTTGACCCAAGGTGTTTTTTCTGTTTATGAAAATTCTCCAGCAGAGCCTCATTACCATGTGGAGGCTCTGTGGGGGTTACCACCTCTGAGCACACACCTGATGAGGCCGGAGAAACCCCCAACAGCTCCTCTGACGCAGCCAGGGCCAGTGGAGGGGGTGCTGAGGCAGGAAGAGAAGGCGCTTGCCTCCGTGACGCCCAGCCTTTTGTCCTTGCTGCTTCTCCAGAGACTGCGCTGTGGTTCTGCCCCTGATTTCACCAGGTCAGTGAGTTTTTAGTTGTGTAACAGGATGTCACGTGGGATGTTTTTCTTTTTCTCTGGAATTAGTGAGTAGGTGGTTCTTACTTGCTGAGTCCTGCGAGGGGTCAGTGGTAGAGATGAGGGTGCCTGAGAGAGGGGAATCTGGGGTCTCACACTTGCTGATGGCCATCATGGCAGCGACCAGAGTGAAGAGAACTGGGGCGAGGGCAGTGTCCAGTGGCCGTGGAGCAGTCTGTGCTCCCTTCTTTTGGCAGGGCAAGGCTGGAGAAATTTTCTGTGGATCAAGTGGACCCTGAGGAAGGAAGTTGAGCATGAGCCATCTTGCTTCAGCATTCTTAAAAGGGCTCAGCCACCAGGTATCTTCAGCTCTGGGTGACTTGGGATGGGTATGCTGGTGAGGGAAGTTGAGCGGACTGGAATAGGATCAAGCCAAGGTGGATCTCCCATGTCAGTGAGATGTGTACTCTCCACCTCCAAAAACCTGCATCTGTACCTTGGGAGATTCAGCACTTGGACACTGTGCCAGAGAGGGAGGTGGTGACCAACTCATGTCAGCCGATGAAGAGAATTGCAACCCTGCCTAGCTTTCTAAAGAGAAATTTACCTCTTCTCTTATCCCTTCTCTGCATCCCTCCTCCCAGTACACAGATAGGGCCTACAAGAAAGACGAGAGGGAGGGAGGGCCGGAACAAACCCCTCACCAGTCCAAACAGCCTGTAAGGTGGTGGGGGGGAGGAGCTAATTTTGCATCATACACGGGACTGGAATTCTAAGTTAGGCTGGATGGAGATTTTCTATCTGAATAGAAACCTAATGTTATTAAATCTGCCCAAGAGGTCCTTAGCAGGTAGAAAGGAGGATTTTGACTAGCACAGTTGTAGAGAATAGTTGCAAGGAATAAAATCAACTCACAAGTTTGTATTTGCACCACAAGTGAAGTTTCTTCCTTTAACCAGTTATATAGGAGGGAGAGAGAAAGACCATCATTTGACAACCTGTGTTAGGGCAAGACCAAGTCCCCCTCCTGCCAAGATCAGCTTTTATGGTCATTTCCCAACCATGTCAGCTTAGGCACTGTCATTATTCAGGCATAAAATGTAGCTGTGGAAATGGCAGACTCCAGGACTAAGGCAGTGAGCAGGCTGATAACACGATGCACACAGACTGAGTTTTCCTATGTTTGATTGATTCAGGGTTAGGGCGAGAATCTGATGCTGTTTCTTCAGTCTTGGCCTGCTCTCCCCTGGCCTCCTTCTGTTACCTGGTCATTTATGCAGTTGCTCAGCCGGTCAGTAAATCTTCCTTGAGTGCCTGTTCTGTGCCGGTTTGAAGGATAGGGATATGGCCATAAATGAGAGGCTCAGGGCCTCTCGTGGAGCCTGCATTCTCCATCCCTCCTGTCTTTCAGCGCCGAGGTTTTCAGCGCCCACCCCTCTCTGCTCGCTCCTTATTCCTGTGCATCTTCTCTGTTGCGGACACTAAATCAGTCTCCAGTTTTTCAGTTAGACTTGCTCAAACTCCTGGAGTTGCTCTCCGCTGCCACAGGCGAAGTCTCCGTTCCTTGCTGGGCCTGTTGTCGAGGACCCTCAGTGCTTTCGAGCCTTCCCTCTTGCGGTAGCTGCCACACAGGAACCTTCGCCTTCACTTGGAGTGGTTAGCTCACTGGCCATCTAGAATGCCGTCCCCTCTCTCTCCATCCTTCCGGATTATGTGACAGTCCAGCTCTCGCTTTCTCTCTGCCACAAAACGTTACCCCGATCCCCGGGCCAGACAGTTGCCTTCGATTCCAACTCTTGTCGCTGTCACTGTGTCTACCTTTTGCTCAGCTCTTGCCCAGTCCTGGTGGATGTCATCTGTGACCACAGGGTGCCATGTGCTTTCCCTTCCATTGTCAATTCTAAGCTGAAGGCCGCAGGAACAGCTTCTTTTGATTCCACTTAACGCCTGGCTTAGTAGGTGTCCACAGAGTGTTGACTTTGCTTCATTTATTAACTTCTCTGCACCCAAAGACACTGATATTCTCAAACAGCAAAAGAACCTTGTGTTAGGAAACAGGGTATTTTTCCAGTCCTACTTTTCACCTGTCTGTTGTGTTTCTTAAACATACATTGAAACTGAAGTGCCCACCTTTATTGCTTTATCTACTTGAGAACTTTTAGGACCTGAAATGAATAGTTGTTCTTTAGTTGTGAAATGGAGTTCTCAGTCAAAGGGACAGAGGGCCGTATTTGCTGTAGTAATAGCGATTTGTTTATGTAAGGCATGCTATATCTTACCGCACACGCATACGCATACGCATAAAATGTCCAAGATAACTTATTGAATTTTTATTAATTGTAAAACCGTATCTCCTGCTTTAAGGGTCCAGCTTTTGCTGCATTATCATGATAGGTCCTGTAAAAGAGGTGAAAATCCTAAGAAATTACACTTTAGATGGTAGATGAAATATTGCCACCTTCTGTTCATTCTGAGAAGTGCACATTGATGTTCAGGAGGTTATTTGTATTACTCCTTTGCTTTTAAGGAAGACTACCAGTCAATTCTCCCAGATCAGAGATAATCAGGTATTTCATCATGTGTACATGGAGTCTTAATTATAGATTAAAATAATAATATTTTAATTTTTGTTTTTAAAAAATCGATTCCACATTCTAACTTTTGTAGACTATTTTTTTTTTTTTTTTAAATCTCCGCTTGGGATAGCCCTCGTGTCTTTGTGGGTAAAGGAGAAGAATGGTCAGTAACATGGGGTCTCGCTCTGTCACCTAGGCTGGAGTTCAGTGGCACGATCACAGCTCACTGCAGCCTTGACCTCCCAGGCTCAAGCAGTCCTCCCACCTCTGCCTCCCAAGTAGCTGGGACTAGTCACATGCCACCACATCTGGCTAATTTTTGCGTTTTTTGTAGAAATGGGGTTTTGCCATGTTGTGCAGGCTGATCTTGAACTCCTGAGCTCAAGAGATCTCCCCACCTCCGCCTCCCAGAATGCTGGAATTCCAGGCATGAGCCACTGTGCCTGGCTGGTTTTCGTTTGTTATGCTTTTTAAAAAAGAGTATCTCTGTGGTATGTGGTGAATACGCTTAACTTGAATTAGTCAAGATACAGCATAAATGTAAGGTTCATGTCACATAACGATACTTGCAAGTGTCCTATTAATTCTATTTATGTTGCTTGTTATAAAAGATAAACCAATATTTTTGAAAAATTATGCAAAGCAGTGATATTTTATAATAGTTTTGGAAGAACAACATCTATAGGTAATTTTAGAAAAGTTTTCCCTACAAAATATTTATACTTTTTAAAGTGTGAATGTAAGTTGTCTTGAAATGCATTATTTTAATATTTTGTCTTGATTAAGGCCAGACTCTGTATTCTCGCAGCATGCCTGGGAGAAAGATGATGCTCTTTTGTAGATGGGAGCAGTGTCCTGAGGGGCTCGTGTGCCCCAGCTGATGTCACATGAGCCAAGTCATGGAGCAGGGCTACTATTGAAATGTGAGGTGTCTGCCAGCCTGGGCCCCTATGGCAACGGCTTGTCCTCTGCTGTTTTCACTTCTAATACACTTCATTTCTGTTATTTCAATTACAAACTTCATATATGCCCTCCGTATCGATGAAAGATTATGGGGGCGTCCAAAGTAGTACTGATGGCATTCCCCTGTCGCCTGCCACGCTGTCTTTCTGCTGTAATTGCTGCCAAATTGCTACCGTTTTCTATACATTTTTATCCTGTTTGATAAGCATGCAAAAACTTAAAGACATATTTGTAAGTTGGTTTTATAAAAATGGGTGACTGTATGAATAATATTCTGTAGCTTACTCTTTTCAGTTGTCATGGGCCAGTGCCAAGTCTATGCACAGAGGGTCCCTGACTTAATGGTTCGACCTACATGATTTTCTGACTGTTTACAATGGTGCAAAAGCAACAGACATTCAGAAACTGTACTTCTGTTGTGATGCTGGGCAGCAGCAGCGGGCGCAGCTCCCAGTTTGCCACGCACTTTCGACTTAGGACATTTTCAACGTACACTGGGCTCATCATGACATAACCCCATCGTAAGCCTCAGAGCTTCTGTCTGTCTGCTGTGTGATCTGTGCCCTCCTTCTTGGTCACTGCTTGCAGGCCAGGGCATGGTAAACCTTCGTGTATACTGCCATCGCCCTATTGAGATAGTCATGGGTTTTCAGCTTTTTTCAATAAACATTCTTGGGCATCTATTTTTATGTGCTGGTACTTTTAATTTTGTGAGATGTTTAGAAGATCTGTGTCAAAGAACATAAATGTCTTTAACTTTAAACTTAGCTCTTTTGGCTTTTTAAAAAGTACTATGGTACATTGTGCTTTCAAAAGTAGATATTTTTTTCCGGTGGTGAGTTCCTAGCTTAGGTTCTCTGCCTGGGACAGCCTTCCTGTCCTTGGTGGGTGCAGGAGAATGGTCAGTGAGTACTGTTTTCTAGGATGTGATGACCTGCTTAATAAAATAGCAAGAATGTTTACCCATTCTAGAAACCGATGTATTTCCCAGCTAAAGTAGGACTTGTCCCCTTCTTGATTTTAGCCACACAGGGCTAGGACAGTGTTTGCATTTAATACATTTCTTCTAAGACCACTATGACTTAACCTAGTTTGCACCTGGAGACCCCACCTTCCCGTATGCAAAATTATAATAATGAAGGTGATCAGAAAGCCCAATAGATCTCTAGATTTAAATAAGGTGGCTGGTGGGAATGTCTCTGGAGATGTGGTTGCATTCCTTCTCTTCATTTTATTCAGTAATTCCTGCTCAAGGTTTAATTGGGCATCTGAGGGATCTTGTGGGCCGATCAGAATGATGCAGCCATTCCTATTTGATAACATGTTTATTGGTCATATAATAAGAGAGGATATAACAATGTATAGAGCCTTATTCTGACAGCTGTTTCTGCTGATATTCTTCTGCCAACCTACGGGTTATACGTGGTATTAAATTGGACTACGTGGTTCCATCACAGAATTCCACATTCAGTTTGGCATCTCTGACGGGGACTGCAAGAGACATCTCCAGAAGAGTTTATCAGTACACTGCTTTCCAGCTAAGAAAATGTGACCAACACCGACAAATTCATGCTGTTGAATATAAGCTCAGCAGAAGTGCCTGAAGCTATGTAGTTCAGTGCAAGGTTGCAGTGATTCAAATAAGCATATTATGTTTCCGCACATCATTCTGAATGCTTTGATTGGGTATCCATGAAATGTTTTGGTTGTTTCTTCATTGTTTCATCAATGTAATTGATGACTGTTCTGTTTTGCTGACCACTGCAGCTTAATGCAATGGCAAATCGCGCTGCAGGGAAAGGCTATGAGAATGAAGACAATTATTCCAATATCAAGTTTCAGTTTATCGGGATAGAGAACATCCATGTCATGAGGAACAGTCTGCAGAAAATGCTGGAAGGTAAACCATTTCCTTATGCACAGCATTAAAATGCAGTTAAGTATTTTGATGCCAAAAGGGAATAAGATAGTCTTGATTTTTAAATGTTTTTTTTTTTTTTTTTTTTTACATAGGTGTGATAATTTGGGAAGAATACCATGTTACAATGGCTTTTTAAACACTGAAGAACCTTTCTCTTATTTTGTAAGCATCACTGTGAGGTGGCTTTGTCATTTGGTGGTTAGCAGTCAGGACTCTACAATGATAGTTAACATCTAAGGTCAAAGTGCACAGGGATGTTTTTGTTTCTTCTTCATAATGTTAGTTTGATCCACATTCAAGGCCATTTAGGAATAAGACAATCCTACATTTTAAGCAATAACCAACCATTCTTGTATGGAGATCAGGTTCAAAAACTGTATCCTTGCTGAATGGCCATCCGAAGGGACCCTCATTTCTAAAACAGTAGCCACCACAATACACATGCATGTAACCTCCTGATACCTCCACACACACTTCGACATGTACAGCAAACACTACAAGACACGTACCCCCAGACTTATATACTCGTGTGGACAGGAAATTAAAGAGTTGGATTACGTAATAGAGAAGAGTTGTTCATGTGGCCAAGCCAGCCATATGCTGATGAGCAGAAATTCTGCATTTCAAGCAAAAGCAGCTTAGTCTGCTGCTTCTGCTCCTTGTGATCGCAGTGACCCCGATAGGAATCTGTCACTGTAGTCTACCACTTCCAGCTCTGCGAACTGGGAAAAGACAGGATGATGAAACCATGGCCTTGTGCCTTGGCTGTCCATGCAGTGTCTGCGCTTCTGGGGAAAGCCCTGGAGAGCTGGAGCTGGGAGCCAGGGAAGTGGGCTGTCTTGATTGGAAATGCAGGCTCTGAAATGAAGAGGGACAAAGGAGGTGCTGAATTATTTTTTCCAGGAATCCACGTTTGCTCTCAGTTGCTTATGCCGTTCTTTGTTTAATCAGAACACCCTAACGTTGGGATTGGAGAAATCTGAGTGTCACAAACAGGCCTAATTTCCATTCTGTTTCCTGGACTTTCTGGTTCATCTCAGTCATTATGAAACTTTGAACACATCAGTTAACTTGTTTGGGGCTCCATTACCTGCTGCAAAATGACAGGATTAGGCCAATACTTTCTATGGGTCTTCCAGCTGTGACAAATTTGATGCCTCACTTTAGTAGAAATCCCTTCCTACATCTGAAAACATCTCAGCCCCAGAGCCATTTCCATCTTCTGTACATAGTTGGCAGTCAGTCTCTCAGGTCACAGTGACAATACCTGGATATTGTCTCAAGTCACAGCGATCATACCCTGGGCATGATTATTTGAGCAACTTAAACTTTTAAGAGATTATCATGCACAGTTTGGCTGTTCCTGCTATAAACTATGTTTTTTATGTGTTGAAAAACTGTACTAGCTTGGTACTATTATTGGAAAGGTAGTCTGACTTTAGTCTGAAGACTGTTCATCATTTATCAGGATCATTAAGTTATGCTTTAAAGTTTTTATTTAGTCATTTCATAAGATGACTTGGAGAACATAAATATTCTTCTATACAGAGTGTTGCTCCTACCAGTGCTGACAGCATATACATTTGGCTTTTGTTTTTAAATGGGTAATTCTATGGTTTCTTGTTAGGAGCCATTTCTCCTGCCTTTACGCCTGTGGTCTGACTCACTACTGCTTTCTGAAGGACATGCAAACTGACCAAGTTCCGGAGGGCAGCTGTTTGTTTCATAAGGGAACATGGTGCTTTCACATAACTTTTCCAGCTACGTGCAGTGCAGTAGGCAAGGATATCTTTCTGGATGCTTGTACGTGGTCTTGACCAATGTTTGACTATCTGTTTTTACTGAGTAAATTATAAACCACTGCGGAGGCTGAGCTGGTGAGGAAGTGTTGCAATCAGACCCACCTTCTAAGGCTTTCCCTCCTTCAAACAGCTATCCTTGGCATCAGAGAGATATGAAGGTTCGTACTGCTGGTCACTTGGTAGGCAGAGGAATGAATGATGCATTTCATTCATGATTATTATTTTCTGAATTATTTTTTTTACCATTGTTACGGATATAATCAGAATAGATTCTGAATAACAGAAAAGTAAAATTGTTTGCATTCTGGTTTCAAACAGCTCTCTGTGAGCAAGACCTGCAAGATATTTCGTCAGAAACTGAAATCTAGGGCCAAGTTCACATCCTGTGTAGGTCCACTATAGAGATGATTTAATTTTAACTTCGATTTGTAAGTTTCAACCGAACTATTTTTGTGGGATCTATACTTCCTAAGGAGAGAAAATGATGCCTTTCAGTCACATAGCAAGCAATTTTGTAATTTAATGAAATGATTTTCACAATAGTTTGCCTTTTGATAATATAGATGATGGCTTTTCCCTCAAGTAATAAGAAGATACCCAGTATTTTCTTTTCTTTTTTTTTTGTTTTAAATTTTTAAGTTCTGGGGTACGTGTGCAGGATGTACAGGTTTGTTACATAGGTAAATGTGTGCCATGGTGGTTTGCTGCACCTGTCAACCCATCACCTAAGTATTAAGTCCAGCAGGCATTAGCTATTTTTCCTAATGCTCTCCCTCTGTCCCCCAACCTCCTCCCACCCCCCATCCCCCACCCCCCACCTCCCCTTTTATCCCCACCCCCCAACTCCCAACTTCCGCTGACAGGCCCCAATGTGTGTTGTTCCCCTCCCTGTGTCCATGTGTTTTCATTGTTCACCTCCCACTTTTAAGTGAGAACACGTGGTGCTTGGTTTTTTGTTCCTGAGTTAGTTTACTGAGGATAATGGCTTCCAGCTCCATCCATTAAAACAGTCCATAGAAGAGCCTGGAATAGTCGCTTTCCAAGGCCAGGGTATTGTTATCAGCAGAGGTGGAGCTTTCACCTCTTTGGCATCCTGGGTGTTGGGGAGGAAGTGGTGAAGAGGAAGGTGGAAAGGTGCATGGAGTTACTTGCACGTCTCCACTTGTTGAGGTTGTGCACCACTGGGACACCTCTTCGTATCTGCTCTCAAGGTCGGCAGGCACTGATAGGAAAGACACAGCAGGGACATCTTCCTCCTCTTCCAATCAACTGGCCATCTTTCGGAGGTCACCTAGAAAATTTCACTTTCTCCCCACGAGTAGCTTTGTGCCTGCCTACCTTCCACATGACTGTTAGATTAATACTGTTGGCCACAGTGTCACTGACCACTTATTCATCAATGTATTCATTAAACTAAAAATTGAGCAACTGCTCTTTGCCACACTTCATAAATATTTTCATTTAAATGATTGTATCTAATTTTCACAACAGTTGTGTGCAGTACGTGGTATTATCTGTAGTCTATAGATGAAGAAGCATAATTTTTAAAAGAGTAAACAGTAAGTTGAAATGAACATGTAGATAAACATGTAAACTTGCTCTGGTAATTAGAGAAATGTAAGTTAAAACCTCAAAGTACCATTTGTCACCCAAGTTTTTACAAACTAAGATATTCACTACTCAAAAGAATGTGGTAAAACCAGTACCCTAAATATTTATAGTATTATTTAAATTGGCTTAGATAGACATAATGTGTTTTGTTTAGAGATAGTTTTTTACCAGGTTGCTGCTTCTTAGGGGCTAATCCAAAATATGTTTTCAAAAAATAAAGATACAGGAAGGGCATGGAGGCTCATGCCTGTAATTCCAGCACTTTGGGAGGCTGTTTTTGGGAGGTTCGCTTGAGCCGCAGGAGTTTGAGATCAGCCTGGGCAACACAGTGAGACCCTGTCTCTACAGAAAATTTAGAAAATGAAAAAAAATCAACCAGGTGTGGTGGTGTGTGCCTGTAGTCTCACCTGCTCAGGAAGCTGATGTGGGAGGATCACTTGGGCCTGGGAGGTTGAGGCTGTAGTGAGCCATGATCGTGCCACTGTACTCCAGCCTGGGTGACAAAGACTGAGGTCCTGTCTCAAAAATAAAATAAGACACAGGCATGCCCATGTTAATAGTGGTATTTTATTTATAATAATAGAATATTGGAAGCCGAATGAATGTCTAACAGTAGTACTGATTAATTTTACTTCACCTTCTTGATAGAAAAGTTTGCATCCATGAAAAATACTAAATGTGAAGACTGTATGTACTAATATGGGAGAATGTGTACAATGTAAGTGAAAAATTCAGGTCGTAAAATTGTTTGCATATTCTTATTCACTATACAGTAAATCACATGTCTGAAGAAAGACTAGGAGAGCATGTCCGGAATGATCATTGGATTAGCAAGGAAAGATAAGAGTGATGTTTTTCCCTTTTTCCCTCTGTATTTACAGAATATTTGCTATGGTTGGTATATTCCTTTTTAAAAAATGATATTTATTATCTCATGGTTTCTGTAGGGCAGGTGGATGTGTCTCAAGCATAAATGAGAACCCAGGGACCCTCTTAGCATCTTGCAAGGCTGCAAAGTGGCAGCTGGGTTGCGTTCTCTTCAGGAAGTTTGAACGGGGAAGAATATACTTCTAAGCACTTATGGTTGCTGGCAGAATTCAGCTGAGGGCCCCACATGTCGGCTGTTCACAGCATGGCATCCTGTTTCTTCAAGGCCAGCAGGAGTGCCTCTCTCCAGTTACAGAGTCTGGTGTATTACACTTTTAAATTGTTTTTTAAAACATCCTTTCCAGTGTCATATTACAAAGCAGTATTTTAACCTAGCACTTTTTATCACATCACAGTGATCCTTGTTGAGTAGTGGTTCTGGTGTAAGACAAGCTCAAAGCTTGTGACCACAAGGATCATTATATGAACCGCAAAGATGATTATAACCACCTCACATAGTAATGAAGATACATTTATGGAAGGTTTACTGTGTATTGGACACTGTTCAAATTTTTTAAGCTGTATTTACTCAAGTAAATCTTACTGCACTTGTTGTTGCTACTTTTACCTTCATTTTACAGATGAAGAAATTAAGGCACAGAGCCTGAGAAACTTGTTTCAGCTCAAAATAGTAAGTGGTAGAATCACCATTATTACCTACTTAGTGTGAGTTCACATGCCTCACTCTTAACCCCTAGGCTTTTCTGCCTCTCGAGATAGTGGGTTGGTGTGGAAGGTGCCCTGGCCTCAGTGTGTGAAGTCCTACGTTTGGGTTCTTGATTTAGTCTCTGGGTAAACTTGAACAAATCTCATTTTCTGTATTTGTAAAGCAATAAGCAACATATCTTGCCCACTTTAACTCATGATCATTAAAAGGATTTCTTGCAAACTATAAAGTGCTTTCCATTGTAAGGTGGGTATACTTTCTCTTGGGAAGCAATAATGTATTTGAAAATAAGCACTCAATGAAATGGATACGTGAATTCAGTCAGCCAGGCAAGTATTTGGTAGGCCCTGTGACTTCCTATGGGTACATTTTCTCAATTTCTTTATTCAAAAGTCACGGAGTAAGAGTACAGCTTTCAGAAGCAGAGAAGCGTTTGTCTCGTGATAGGGTCTGTGTGCAATCAGCGCACGTTCACCAAAAATGATATAATAAACAGCACATCAGGCCTTCAGGTATTTTCTCAGCAAGTTGTTCTACGGACTTGCAAATCTTAGCTTGACCGCGGAGCAGGGGAAGCGAGCCCAGAGCATGTGGGACGCAGGCCCCATGTCAGCTCAGGTCTGTGGGCAGTCGTGAGGTCAGGGACTGTATGAAAGGGGGCCAGGCAGATCCATTCTAAAAGACTGGAATCTTTTTAGCAGGCCTCAAAATAGAACAACTTAAAAAAATATTCCCTGACATGATGAGCATTGACAGTGGAGGATGTTTTGTGGCAAAGTCAGGTGGCCCTAGAGATGACATCCAATCTGTTCTTTCAGGCGAAGGTTTTTGAGTCCTCATTGATCAGAATCTTCATTCAGTGTCGAAAGGGTGGTTGGAGGCAGAGCAGTTGGAGTTGTGGGAGTCACCATGGTGGGTACGACGGTCACGTGTTAGATACCTGCTCTGGTCTCCCTGCCAAGTTGCCTTGGAGGCAGTCTAAAGGGAATGGCCCCGGACACACCCAGCCCCAGGGTTTCTCTGATAGTCCTCTCTGCTCGGAGAGGAGAGGTTGTGGCTCTCGCTCCTGTTGTCTCTTCTGCTCGACACCCTCTTCCGTACCTCATGTCTTTAGGGGTGCTGGCTAATTCAACCTTGAGGAAATGGATGATGAATTTAGCCCTTTGTAGATATTGCAGATTTAAGCTTTTCATTTTGAAGTATTTCCTTTATCACATTACCTGCAAATTTATGCTGTGACATTCTACCAGATGTGAGCTAATGAAAAGCTGTAAAGGTTGGTTCTTCTCCAGCTTTCTATAGTCTCAGTTTTTAACCATTATTAATTTCCTCAGATTACTTAGCTATTGGAGGAGATAACCACTAATAACCTGAAAATCTAGTCATTTTTTTCTCGGAACTTGGCACCCTGGGCCTAGGTTTCCACATAGAAAAATCATTTTCCCATTAAAGTGGAAATAGGTCGCTTTACATGGAAAGAGCAGTTTGTACGGCTTTTTAACAAGTGTTCTGCTAGACCAGCAGCCTGTCAGGCTTCACTGGCTATCGGCGCGGTCATTTAGAGGAAAGAAATGGATCAAGCATGTGTGCTTTGCCTCTCTGGTGTTGTATGAGGATTTCAAACACAGCTGCTCAAGTGCTGGATGGGATCTGCCCATCTGGATCATCATACACTAAGCACAGAGACATAGGCTACAGCAAGAGTATGGATGCATGTGCGGTGGAATGGATTCCAGCTCAGTAGTTTACTGGCTATGTAACCATGGATGACCTGGTAAACCTCTTGAAGCCAGTCTTTCCAATCTGAAAATCGAGAGTGAATCTACCCAGTAGGGTAGATTACGCAGAGCCTCAGGCACAATACCTGCTTGTAGTAAGTACTTAACACACAGGAGTCGGGATGGTTATCACAGATGCTCATCTATTCATCAGTATTGGAGTGTTCTCTATGCCAGGCATTGGATAGGCAAATGCGTCATTCATTCATTGTGAAAAAAGTAACCAGTGTTGACCTAGAACAGAAATCATGGCAGGAAGAAAAGATCATGCTTGTTTATTAGTGATCTCACTGAGGGCCTTCCCTGGGTAAGTCATGGTTGAATGTTTTAGCTGGATGTCAAAGCCAAAGCATTTGACATTATCAAAGGGACAAAAGAAAAGAAGGTTTTATTTAATGAGAGAATAGTAGTTATATTTCTCCAAGCGGTGCTTTATTTTGCAGTTCACTGAGACCATTCAAAGATTAATTTTAAAATGTTCACCCTCAGAATTATTGTTCTGTTAACCAGATTTTCAGAGAACTAGGCGAGTTTCAAAATGAGTGCTTGTAGAAGAGAGCGTAGCCCGTCAAACTCAAGACAGATGTGGCTAATGTTAGTGATAAGAGGAGCTGTTTTTACGTAAGGCTCTAGGTGGGGTTTGGCAGTTCAGTTTGCTTGCCAGTGTTGGTCCTGGAAGCTTTCTCAGCTGGCATGAGGCGTGTGGAACGACCCCCACCCCTGCATCCTCTGCTGCATGTGCTGCTCATTTTACCACTTGAGTTATTGGCAGCCACCATCTCAGTCTTCTGGGATTCCTGGCCTTCTCTCTAGTGCCTACTGCTTTACATGCACGCCAGACTTTCCAGCCTCTCAACCCCCATCTTTTCCCAGTCTCGACTTCCCTTGTGCCATTTGCTTTGAGTTCCCTATTTAGATTTTAGCATCCCTTAAACCCTACCTTCAGTTCAATTCCTGTTCTTCCTGGCTCAGTTTGTATATTTACTTTTAATTATTCTCTGTTTTTTAGTGAAAATAATATGGAAAGTAGAGTCAAGGGATTTAGATTTCTATCCCAGTGTATTTGCTGCGTTGCTAGCATCTGAGTCCATTACTCCTTAATAAATCAAGATAATTCTGTCGGATGGGCGTGGTGGCTCATGCCTGTAATCCCAGCACTTTGGGAGGCTGAGGCAGGCGGATCACCTGAAGTCAGGAGTTTGAGACCTGCCTGGCCAACATGGCAAAACCCCGTCTCTACTGAAAATAGAAAAATTAGCCTGGCGTGGTGGTGTGTGCTTGTAGTCCTGGCTACTCAGGAAGCTGAAGCAGGAGAATTGCTTGAATCCAGGAGGTGGAGGTTACATTGAGCCGAGATCACACCACTGCACTCCAGCCTGGGCAACAGAGCAAGAGTCTGTCTCAAAATAAATAAATACATAAATAAAATAAAATAAAAAATAGATAATTCTATCCACTCTAGATGGGAAGTTGTGAAGGTTCATTGAGAGGAAAGCACCAAGCCCCATTACATATGGCAGATGTAACAGAAATGGGCACATACATACATTTTTAAAATAAGAGAGAGGGTCTCCCTATGTTGCCCAGGTTGAAGTGCAGTGGTGCAATTGTAGCTCACAGCAGCCTCCGACCCCTGGGTTCAAGTGATCCTCCTACCTCAGCCTCCAGAGTATCTGGAACTACAGGTGTGCACCTCCACACCCAGCTAATTTTTTATTTTTATTTTTGTAGAGATGGGGTCTTGCTACATTGCCCAGGTTGGTCTTGAACTCCTGGGCTCAAGCAGTCCTACTGCCTTGGCCTCCCAAAGTTCTGGCATTACAGGCACAACCCACTGCACCCAGCCACATGTTTTTTATTTGCTGCAAAGTTTTACACACCTCTGCAGTTAATATTCACATCTTACTGTCCTTAGCACGTGTTAAACCTAAGATAGTACAGGTTACCACCATATACTGTGAATCTGTCTTTAGACACAAAATTCACATTCATAAATACTAATAGCACATTATCCTATGAACTTGCTGCTTGATTTTCTTTAGGCCAGTGGTAGTTAGTATTTTGGAACATATGGTGATGGGCTCGTGTAGGCTAAACACTTTGATTGTACAGGCCATAATTAAGTCCTCTTTGAATGGCTTCACCTGGTGGATGTTCAGTGGAGGGACATTATCATCATTTTGCCAGTTCTCTGAAGACTTACAGATCTTGGCTTCATGACTCCAAAATGGGAAAAGGACAGAGCTAACACTGGCGGAACTCAGACCAGTGTTGGGTTGGTAATCAAGGGAGGGCCATGTACAATTCCAACTTTAGATCTCAGGGTACAAGAAAGACCAACTCCACAGGGTTCAAATGGAGACTTTTTTCGCACCCTCACTGACCCCACCCGGCAATTGTATAGGAGAGAATAAGAGTGATATAGGAAATACCTAAGGCAGAGTATCTGAGGCTGATTTTCTTCTAAGTAAATTCCACATCTGCAGAGGTCCTAAAATTATATCTATTGTCTTTGCTTTTTTATTTTTTCACTGTAGTTTATATATATTTGTGACATATAGTAGTCCTGTTATATAAAACAAATATCACTAGACCTGGGCATGAAACTCCCGATTAGTAAGCCCCGTTCTCTGCAGTTTGTGGCATATGTCTCTGATGTCAGCTGAAATGAACTTTGTTCAGCAAAATGGTTTGTAAATATTGGTTTGGGTTTGGCAACAAGAGTGAACAAATAAGTATTTCTACCTTATCCTGAGTTTATCCAAACAAACCCAATAGTTTTATATTTAAAAATCCAGGCGCTAATCGTTTTGGTCTCGAGTGTACCCCCATCTGCCCATGTCTATTAATCATCCGCAGACCTCTTTGCTTTTCACACTGCCAGTGAGCACACAGGGGAAGAAAACACCCTCTCAGTGGTTAACTTTGCTTGAGAACGTGGTGGGGTTATTTTACTTAGCGCATGCAATGTTAATGCTCCTGAAAACAGAAATGTTAAACAAGGAGCCTTCTTAGTGCTGACGTGGTGAGAGCCACAGCAGCCTGTCCCGTTGCTGAGAGCTAACTGGACACAGAAGCGTGGGGACGTTCTCTCTGGCAGGACATTCTAGGCCTGGTCCTGTGGCCATCCATTCCTCTCTCGCTTTTGGTGCAGGCCATCTCCAGGTTAGCTGGCAAGCCCGGTGTCTTTATTTTTAAACTTGCAGTCATTTCCATGCCTTGTGGGAAGAGAAGGTGGTGAAAAGGATCTTTTGTTCCTGGGCTAAGCATCAGAGCTTGGATGCCAAGATGTTCTTCAGGCCCCCTGAACTTAATAATCAACAAGAATGCTAACTAGCCCTAAGCCCTATAACGACTGGAAAGTTTGGCCTGTTCAGTGAAAAAAAGACTGCAAGAGAATGTTATCTGTGGAAGGCTTGGAGGAATCAATTGCATCCTGAGACTTCACGCAGTGGAATGTGTGTATTTTAGGATTAACTTGAATACTTTGGGGCATGGCCTGGGGTTGGACAGAAAGCCCAAGCAGCACACTCCCAGGCAGTGGTGGTGAGAGCTCATGGACGGTGCTGGAATTTGCTATGCTTCCCATGGGGCCGTGTTTCAGGGCCGTGTGCACAGGCAGAAGTGAGCCTGATGCTTGGAGGGCCCGTCGGTATTGCTGGGCACTGTCATAAGGCGACAGATATCGAGAAGGGCCGGGCTTGCTCAGTTTTACCTCGGGGCTGGCATTTGGCCTTCGTAGCAGATTGTGCTGTCTGTCTTCCAGGTGGGTCCATGCACCCGAGTTCACAGAAAGACTTTTTAAGTGCACCCTGGGTACATTACTTTATGGAAACTGGCTTCTAGATCATCAACTTCTGTATGTCCTCCTTACTACAATTACATGACCTGCTTCTCAGAATGCTCCTGGGGCCAGCTTTAAGCCATCTCTCCCTTCCCAGCTCCCTTCCTAATTGCCTTGTTGCCACCTTACAAAAATAAAAAAACATTACCACACCCTCAGTCTTGCCATGATGCATCATCTCAGGGTGTATGAGGGAATATGTAGTTTTATATTTTATTTTAGAGGTACATGTGAAAAATGTTTGAAGACTTCTGATCAGATTAAGCTTCCTTGAGCAGTCTAAGTCAATACTGTGCGTAGCAGTAAAATGCAGGACACAAGTGCAGAAAATATTTGGAATTTTAAACTTTCTGGTGGCCACATTAAAAGTAAAAAGAAAATTTCATATGTTATATAAATATGTATATGTATATTAATTTTAATAATGTATTTTATTTAACCCAGTATATCCCAAATGTTATTTCAACGTTATCAGTATAAAAAGCTAGTAATGGGGTGTTTTTGCTTTTTTTGTGTGTACCATGCCTTTAAAATTTGATTCATATTTGACACTTACAGCGTATCTATCTCAATTCCGATCGGACATATTTCAAGTGTTTCGTAGCCACGTGTGACTAGTGATTACTATAACAGGGCAGCACTGTTGTAAGTGTTAGAAAGCATAACCTTTAAGCTGATGATATTTGGGAACCAAGATTGGTTCATGTTGAATTATGAAAAAAAAACAACCTGAGGTTGAGAGACATTAACAGCACGAACTCTGGAGCCAGACTGGAGCCTCGTCTCACCACGTATCCATCAGCTGGGAGACGCTGGACAAGCACTTAGCCTCTGTTTGCACTGGTTTCCACCATCAAGAATGAGAATAGTAAGTGCCTTCCTCAGAATGATTGAGGATTGAAAAGCTAAAGCTAATCGATATAAAGCACTTAGTGTCTGGTACCTGGTATGTAAGTGTTACTATTATTATTATTTCTGGTAAAACCTACCAAGGTAGTCATGGTGTGGTGGCAAAAACTCTAGGTTTGTCTCTCAGAAGACTTGCATTTGAGATGTCTTTCTGCCATTGATCACTTCATGCCTTAACTTTTCGGAGCTTCAGCATTGACATGTTTGAGTGAGTCTAACACCTCCTTCCTCCAAGGACACCTGTGCTGGAGAAACAGATAATAAAATGTGTATCATAGCTACCATTTTTGGGAATCTTCTTTATGCCAGTGTAATGCTTATTTGTATTATTTCAGCTTTACAACAACTGTTTGAGGAAGGTGTTTTATCCCCATTTTATATTTGAAGACAGCGAGGCTCAGTAACTAACCCTGGTTACCATGTTAAGCGTGGGTAGAGCTGGAGTTTGAGTGCGGCTGTGTCTGCCTCTGAAGCCCTTAAACATTGCTACATGCTATTGCCCATGCATATGTCATGATTACACTGTTTACAATTTTACACTGTAATTTTACACAATTACAATTTTACACTGTTTAAAATCTAAGTTAAACAAGGAGGCCTTCCTGTTTCCCCAAGAGGACAGAGTAAGCTATTGTGAAATCCCTGCTGATGAAAACATCTGGAAGTGTCAGCGAGTTTGATCAGGGAAGCGGGACAGTGAGCAGGGCTTTGGAAAAGGGGCCTTGTTTTCAGGAGATGTTGGGGATGTGAGGGTGCAGAGCTGGGTGCCTGGAAGAGCAGAGGATAAGTCACTTGTGAAGGCCTGCAGCAGGGGCTGGAGGGGACGCCTGTGGAGGCTGCTGCTTCTGTGTCAGGTGTCACTGTGGGGCACAGAACTGGCCATCAGAGGCAGGGGAGTGAGGACAGATTGGAGTAGGCAGCCATAGCTTCATCAGCTGCCACTTCACGTCACCTTCCACTGCATATCACCTTCCAAACATGCAAAATACCGGTAGCAGACCCTAACCTGGAACCATCCAGACAAGAGGATCTCAGGAAGCCTGGCTGTAGGACCTTACTGCAGTGGCCAACAGTGATTCCTCCTGGAGCCACGGGAAGAGTGAGTCCAGACACATCAGGAACACCATCTGTTATGCTTGTGGGAGCCTTCCTTCCTCCTGCTCCAGTTGCAGTAAGCTGAAGCCTATTTCACATGACTGTTCTATCATATTGGGT